>NC_052147.1:276734838-277034838 GCF_902713615.1 Scyliorhinus canicula | reverse complement strand
CACTGTCCGTGTGGAGTTTGCATGTTCTCCCCGTGTCTGCATGCGTCTTACCCCCACAACCCAAAGATGTGCAGGGTAGGTGGATTGGCCACGCTAAATTGCTCTTGAATTGTAAAATTGTTTTTAAAACATGGTTTTCAAAGTAATGATTATCGGCTGCCAAACACGGCCGGAGTCATTTATGGCACTGAGGGAGGCCACTCGGCCCGCGCCCATTCCAGCTCCCCGCAGAGCAATCGGGTTATTCCCATTCTCCCGCTCCATCCCCGTAACCCTGTGAGTTTATTCCCTTCAACCACTCATTTCCTTTGGAAATCCTTCACCGTTTCGGCTTCCACCATGCCTGGTGGGAAGTTTAAAACAGTTTCTTCCTCACATTCCCGGGATTTGGTACATTAGATGTGCAGGTTAGGTGGGTGATGAGGATACAGCGGGGGAGTGAGCCTGGGTCGGGTGCCTCTTTCAGAGGGTCAGTGCAGACTCGATGGGCTGAATGGCCTCCTCGGTCACCGTCAGGATTCTATCACTGTACATTCCCCCTTCATCAAAACCTGTCCTAATCTTGTGCGCCTCTATCACATCTGCCTGCCCCCCAAGGACGGCAATCTTTCTAACCTGACCTTGTTACTAAACTGTACCAAATCTCTGGAACCATTCTGCTAATACAAGTAACACGTTTGCTATACTAGGTTACCATTGTTTCCCCCCTATCTATACTAATCAAATCTGTTAATGCAAATTGTGTAGAAATAACTCAAGTGTGCAGGTGTTGGAAAGTGTGGCAAAGCAAAGCTTACTGCTGGCAAACTGGTTTGTGTTGTGAAGCAGCATCTGCACCATCACTGGAAGCCTGTAGTTTGACTCTATCATATTCATTCCTGACTGCTCCTTCAGAACTGTCAAACCATCGAAGCAACTAGCACACGGCACAGTCACAACACACTCGTGCAGGCTTTTATTTTGGACGATATGCATGTCAGAGTTTACAAGAGAACTCTGGGATTTCTCCCTGCTGCCCTCAGCAACACTAGGTGCTGAATATGTACTTCATGCTCCAATCCAGAGGCAATTAAGTACCAGGTAAATGGAAGTATGGGGCATGGGTTAGCCCCGGGATTCGAAAGGTGCTGTGGAAGATAAGCAATGGGAGCCTCTGGTTAGGAACCATCATAATATTGGCCTATATGCATCCTCGGGATACTCCTTTGCAATTTACTGACTGGTCTAAATAGGTCGAGCAGTTAAAAGTAGGTAATCCACAGGATATATTTAATACTAATCTCTCAAATACACCTGCTGTTTCTGTACATTACCCACGGCAAAACCATAAACACAACAGTCTGCATATGAAGTGCTGTAATTATTATCTTACTAATTTTGCTTAGTTTCAGATTCTCCAAAATGGAAAAATGGAAAGAAATTTGTTTGGAATCTGTCTCCTCCGACTAATTTGCGTACTTGAAAAGGCGCTTAAATTAAATATGGCTTATTAGTCTGTCAGATTTATCTGTTAGACTCCCCCGATGCTGTTTTTAAACATTTTCACTATCAATGTGGTTTTCACAAGTCTCTGTTCATTCAAATTGTACAGAAATAGCTCAACTGAATCATTAGATTACTCGTTCTGTGTATCTGTTGAAAGCAAAGCATGAAGCAGTACAAATGATTAATGCCTGAAACAGAGATGGGGAGGGTGTAAGGAGAGAAGTGTTAGTGGAGTGGAGCATAGACATTGTGTTTTCAAATCGAGCTCTGACCCATTAACCTACAGGTCGTCAAGGCCTTGCCTGGGTAGCTTCAGGCAAAATCTGGCCAGGACCCACATTCAAATCTGCTAATTTGGCACAAACGAAAAGAGAAAATGCTGGAAATGCTCTGCAGGTTCTGCACTACAGAGAAACAAACATTTCAGGGCAAAGAGCTTTCATTGATCTGTAACGTTGGCCTATATTTTCCAGTCCCACCGGCCTAAGAAACTGTAGCGGATGGGACGAATAGCCAGCAGAAAGTCTGCGGACATCGGGCAGGAATTTCCATTGCTCGCTGGAAAACAGCGTGGGCTGAAGCGATTGCGAATGGTAGCGTGGTATATTGAAACTAGGGGACATAGCCTCAAAATAAGGGGAAGTAGATTTAGGACTGAGTTTAGGAGGAACTTCTTCACCCAAAGGGTTGTGAATCTGTGGAATTCCTTGCCCAGTGAAGCAGTTGAGGCTCCTTCATTAAATGTTTTTAAGGTAAAGATAGATAGTTTTCTGAAGAATAAAGGGATTAAGGGTTATGGTGTTCGGGTGGGAAAGTGGAGCTGAGTCCACAAAAGATCAGCCATGGTCTCATTGAATGGCGGAGCAGGCTCGAGGGGCCAGATGGCCTACTCCTGCTCCTAGTTCTTATGTTCTTATGAAAGGGGCCTTTGTGGGTATTCATTGTGGCAAATCTCTGAGACTCCTCGTCCAACTCTAATTGCAGGTCGACGTGACTATGGTCCAATTTTGAATAGGTAAGTCCCCCAGCCAGCTTAGCGTAGAGGTCCTCACTTTGGGGAATCGGATGCCGATCAACCTGGGCAGCCTGATTTATGGTCAGTTTATAGTCCCCACAAATTCCTATTGACCAATCAGGTTGAAGGACAGGGACTATTGGCGCTGCTCTCTCTGGAAACTGAACCAGCTTGATTATCCCCAGCTCTTCCAATCTCTTGAGCTCTGCTTCAACCTTCTGATGGGAATGCTATGGCATTGGTCTGACTTGGGTGTCGAAACCGGATTGACATAGATTCTGGCTGTGATGTCTTTAATCTGGCTCAGTTCCTTGTGGAAGACATCTTCATTCCTCCTTCGGGCATCTTGGAGGATGCAGCTGGATATTTTGAAGATTTCCAGCCAATTGAGCCTGATCTTCTGTAACCAGTCTCTTCCCATCAGACTGGGTCTATGCCCTTAACAACGGCCAAAGGCAGATTGGCCTCCTGCCCTCTGTAGGCCACTAGTGTACCAATAGCTCCCTTGGACTGATCTGTTCCCTGTAAGAACACTATTCATGATGCCCTCTGCTGCTCTTCTTTGGCCCTTGTTTTGTATTGTAACCAATCTCTATTTGTTGATGCACCATTGTCAATTAAATGAAAAAAATGAAAATGAAAATCGCTTATTGTCACGAGTAGGCTTCAATTAAGTTACTGTGAAAAGCCCCTAGTCGCCACATTCCGGCGCCTGTTCAGGGAGGCTGGTACGGGAATTGAACGGTGCTGCTGGCCTGCCTTGGTCTGCTTTAAAAGCCAGCGATTTAGCCCAGTGTGCTAAACCAGCCCCTGTCGATTATTCTTTTGTCGACTATGTACGTACTGTGTAGTTTCCCTGCACTTTTCACTGTACTTCAGTACATGTGACAATAAATATCAATCAATCAAGAAAGTTAAAAAGAAAGAACAGCCCTAGCAGAACAAAAAGAAAGAGAAAGGGAGGTACAGATCAGGGAAAAAGAAAAAGAGAGAAACTTTGAACTTCAGAATATGGCCATGAAACGTGAAACTCAATCAAAACTGGGAGACGTAAAGAGAAACGTACAGTTTGAGGGTAGTGATGAGGATAGTGAAAAAGAGCGTCATGAAATGAAATGAAATGAAAATCTCTTATTGTCACAAGTAGGCTTCAAATGAAGTTACTGTGAAAAGCCCCTCGTCGCCACATTCCAGCGCCTGTTCGGGGAGGCTCGTACGGGAATTGAACCGTGCTGCTGGCCTGCCTTGGTCTGCTTTAAAAGCCAGCTATTTAGCCCTGTGCTAATCCAGTCATAGTCAAAGGCTTGGTGGAGATCTATTTAAATATGTCCAAGCATTGCCAAGGTTTGATGAGAAGGATGTAGAAGCCTTTTTCATTTCAGTTGAGAAGGTAGCTAAACAAATGAAATGGCCACAGAACATGTGGGTATTACTGATTCAAACAATGTTGGTAAGTGGAGCTAGTGAAGTGTTTGCATCACTACTGGAGGGGGACGTACTGGGACGTATGAGGAGTTGAAAAAATCCGCCAGATGAAAAAATCATCTTAGGTGCATATGAACTAGTGCCTGAAGCTTACAGACAAAGAGTTAGAAATTTAAGGAGAGAATCAGGTCAAACATACATGGAGTTTGAAAGGATCAAACAGAGTAATTTTGGATAAGGGCTTTGAAAATAGACCAAACACATGAAGCTCTTAGAGAAATGATAATTTTGGAGGAGTTTAAAAATTCAATTCCTGATGTAGTGAGAACTCATGTGGAAGAGCAGAGGGTTAAAGCTGCGAGGTTAGCAGCAGAAATGGCAGATGATTATGAATTAGTGCATAAATCAAAGTTTGGTTTCCGACATCAGTTTCAGCCGGTGAGGGATGGAAACAGGGGGAAAGAGAAATACTCTAGTGGCAAAGGTAAAGGGGATCTGATGGGAGATAATAAGTAGAGTGTACCTCAGATTAGAAAAGAAATCCAGGAGGGTGGAAGAGAAATGAAAAGTTTCAGATGCTTTTACTGTAATAAACTAGGCCATGTAAAGTCACAGTGTTGGTGGTTGAAGAAAAGCACTGGGAAGGCTGATGTGGTAAAACAGGATAAGATGGTGGGGTTGGTTAAAGTGGTAAAGGAAAGCCCAATTGAAGTGAAGGAGGTGCATTGGACAGCCTGATCAAGAGTTGATTGATAAGAAGGTGCTAGATTTCTTTAAAGGATTTACATGTGTGGGTAAAGTTTACTCATGTGTACCAGGAGGAGTAGGTAAAGAAGTCACAATTTTAAGAGATGCGGGAGCTAGTCAATCTTTGATGGTAAGAGATGAGGAGTTATGTAGTTTGGGCGGAATATTGGCAGAAAAGGTGGTAATATGTGGAATTCAGGGTGAGAAGAGTAGTGTTCCATTATATAAGGTAAGATTGAAAAGTCCAGTAAAGAATGGTGAAGTGGTATTAGGTGTAATAGATAATCTATCTTGTCCAGGAATACAGTTTATCTTGGGTAATGATATAGCTGGATCACAGGTGGGAGTGATGCCTACTGTGGTTGATAAGCCAGTGGAAAATCAGACACCTGAAGTGTTGAAGGATGAATATCCTGGGATATTTCCAGATTATGTAGTAACAAGGTCGCAAAGTCATAGGTTAAGATCGAACCCGCGTGCTCGGCGCCGTGAGGAAGAAGTGATGCTGAAGGGTTGTTGACCTGTAACATTAGCTCCCCCAACAACACTTTGAACCCCCCTCATCTATCAAGAATCCGCCTCACTCAGCCTTAAACACATTCAAAGAGCCAGCCTCCATTGCTCCCTGGGGAAGGGAATTCCACAGACCAACAACCTCCTGAGGGAAAGAAATTCTCTACGGTGACCACGCCCAGCTGCAAGCTGCCCTCTGAGCCAAACACCATCCTGCCTGGGAACTATCTCGTCGTTCCTTCACTGGCGGGGCATCAATGTCTTGGAACTCTCCCCCAGCAGCACTCAGGGTATATACCTGCACCACATGGACTGCACCGGTTCAAGAAGGCGGCTCACCACCACCTGCTCAAGGGCAATTAGAGATGGGCAATATATGTCGGCCTAGCCAGTGTCCCCCACATCCCATGGAGAAAAAAGATACCCCGTGCTCGGCATCCAAGACTCCCAGGTATAGTGAGTGTGAGATGTTCAACGATGATTGAATCCAATAAATCCCTTACAGTTCTTCCCCAAGTGGAGAACATGAGCAGTTTGTGTGTGCTGTGGCACAGTGTACAGAGTTCCGAATCAGAAAAGTTGCGGGTTTATTGCCCACTCCAGAGACTTGAGAATATTACCCAGAACGGTGCTCCCCATGCAGTACTGAGAGAGTGCTGAACTGTAATAGGTGTGACTGTAGGAAGGCTGTGAGTGCGGGTTGAGCAATGCGGCTTTCACAAGGGAATTTGATACACATCTTAAGATGTGAAAAAAAATCCCGGTTTACAGCAAGTGGGTTGGGTGAGTGGGACTAGCTAAATGGTGAGTACAGAGAGCCTGTAAATGAAAAAAATGAAATGACAATCGCTTATTGTCACGAGTAGGCTTCAATGAAGTTACTGTGAAAAGCCCCTAGTCGCCACATTCCTGCGCCTGACCGGGGAGGCTGGTACGGGAATTGAACCGTACTGCTGGCCTGCTTGGCCTGCTTTAAAAGCCAGCGATTTAGCCCAGTGAGCTAAACCAGCCCCTACCCCTGCAGGAACACACTGGGCACAATGGCCTACTCCTCTGATTCTGCAGGCTCTATAATCTGCCTGAGACTCGAGGCCCTGTCCCCACCCCCGAAAGTGAACATGAAATACAATCCCACAGCAAAATTTCAAAGAAGAGCCAGGGAGTTATTCTGGGTTTACCGGCCAATATTCATCCCTCAGTCAGCCCCACAAAAAAACGATTATTACCATCTTGGTGGCTAACTCAGGGGGAAAAGGGGTTGAGAGTACTGTCACTGTGTGTGGGGTTGGCACATTCTCCCCGTGTCTGCGTGGGTTTCCTCTGGGTGCTCCGCTTTCCTCCCACAAGTCCCAAAAGACGTGCTGTTAGGTCATTTGGACATTCTGAATTCTCCCTCCGTGTACCCGAACAGAGCGGGAGTGTGGGAATAGGGGCTTTTCACAGTAACCTCATTGCAGTGTTAATGTAAGTTTAGTATGACGATAAAGACTACCTCATAGACTCAGGAAATGATGTCCCGAAGTGTGGTACATTGGCGAGACCATGGAGACGTTGCGACAACGGATGATCTGACATGGCGTAACAATCGCCAGGCAGGAATGTTCCCTTCCACTTGGGGAACACTTCAGCAGTCAAGGGCATTCAGCCTCTGATCTCCGGGTAAGCGTTCTCCAAGGCAGCCTTCAGGACGCGCGACAACGCAGAATCGCCTAGCAGAAACTTATAGCCAAGTTCCGCACAAATGAGTGCGGCCTCAACCGGGACCTGGGATTCATGTCGCATTACATTCATCCCCCACCATCTGGCCTGGGCTTGTGAAATCCTACCAACTGTCCTGACTTGAGACAATTCACACCTCTTTAACCTGGGATTACCCCTCTCTCTGGATCTGTAAAGACTTAATGACCTGCAAATGCTCGCATTCTAAGCATCGTCTTGCATCTTTGAATTTGTCTATATATATGTTTCTGGAACCTACGTCTTCATCCACCTGAGGAAGGAGCAGTGCTCCGAAAGCTAGTGATTCAAAACAAACCTGATGAAATGAAATGAAAATCGCTGATTGTCACAAGTAGGCTTCAAATGAAGTTACTGTGAAAAGCGCCCAGTTGCCACATTCCGGCGCCTGTTCGGAGAGGCTGGTACGGGAATTGAACCGTGCTGCTGGCCTGCTTTGGTCTACTTTAAAAGCCAGCCGGTAGTCCTGTGCTAAACCAGTAGTTTAACCTGGTGTTGTAAGACTTCTTACTGTGCTCACCCCAGTCCATCTCCACATTGTGACAATAAAGATTCTGAATGAGCAGAGGTTGCCGATGAGCCTTTGCCTGCACTTGCGTGAAATCTAAATTAAGCATGGAAAATCTGAGATCAAAAAGTGTCCCAGTAGCAAACAACCCAGGACACCGGATAACCGCCTCAGATATGGGACAGTTCCGTAAAACCCGGCGCGGCTGGTGTTATATATTGCAGCACGGTGGCACAGTGGTTCGCCCCTCAGTGTCCAAAACAAAAAGGTTAGGTGGGGTTACAGGGATAGGCTGGAGCATGGGCCTGAGTGCGGTGCTCCTTCGGAGGGTTAGTACAAGCTCGATCGGCCAAAAGACCTCCTTCTGCCCTGAAGGGATTCTATGATTATCTGCAAACATATGTAAAGACCCAGGAAATAATTACCTTGGGAACTAATTGTTATCTGTACATATTCTGGAGGCCACAGCTGCATCTCAGACTCGTGTGTGTGTGTGTGTGTGTGTGTAACATAACTAGTTCCAACCGGCCCTTCCTTGGTACAAGGCAGCATGGCAAGCAATAAACATAAAGTTCTCTCATTGCTCTAAGCTTAAAATGTGATCATTACCGGCTCAAGGGTCTAAAGGGAACCAGAACACAGAGCAGTCGGTCATCCTGATTATCACATAGCTGCATGCGGGATCTTGCTGTGCACAATGTGGCTGCCATGTTCCCTCCATTACCATAATGACCACCCTTCAAAAAGGGCTGAGATCGAGAGAGCCCGGATTTAAAGTAAATGGCAAAAGAAGCAAAACTTTTCTCACGCAGTGAGGTGTTTAGATCTGGAATGGACTGCCTGAGAGTCTGGAAAAGAACCATTGAATTCCTACAGTGCAGAAGGAGGCCATTTGGCCCATCAAGCCTAGTGACCCTCTGAAAGAGGCTCCCCACTCCCCCACTCTATCCCTGTAACCCCACCTAACCTGCATGGACACTACGGGGCAATTTAGCATGGCCAATCCACCTAACCTGCACATCTTTTGACTGTGGGAGGAAACTAGAGCACCCGGAGGAAACCCATGCAGACACGGGGAGAAAGTGCAAACTCCACAGTCACCCAAGGCTGGAATGGGATCAAACAATCATCGAATTTACAGTGCAAAAGGAGGCCATTCGGCCCATCGAGTCTACACCAGTCCTTGGAAAGCCCTACTTAAGACAACACCTCTACCCAATCCCCTCAACCCAATAAGGCCACCTAACATTTGGACACTAAGGGGCGATTTATTATGGCCAATCACCCAACCTGCACACCTTTGGACTGTGGGAGGAAACCGGAGCACCCGGAGGAAACCCACGCAGACACGGGGAGAATGTGCAAAGTCCACACACAGAGTCTCCCAAGGCCGGAATGGAACCAGCTTCCTGGCACAAGGCCAGAATGGAACAGGCTTTCTGGCACTGTGAAGCAGCGGTGCTAACCACTGTGCCATCGTGCAGAGGCTTTCAAAGAGGAATTGGATTATTGTCTGAAAAGGAAGATCGTGCAGGGTTACAAGCAGAATGGCTTTGACAGAATTGCTTATTTGGAGATCTGACACAGACACGATGGGCTGAATGGCCTCCTTCTGTGTCACAAGGATGCTGTGTTTTGGGCGGTGCTATAGTTGTGAAGGGTGCTATATAAATGCAAGTCTTCATTGCCACTGGAACCATTTACTATAAGGGGGCGGGGCCACCTACTCTGGTCACGTCAATGTGACCCCGCCCACGCCAGCCTCTCATGACGTCAACGCGTATGCCTGAACGTCAGAGAGGCGGGTCCAAATACGGAGCGACCACCTGACAATCCTAACCTGATAGACAGCGCAGCGGACCAATCACGATGAGGGGCGGCCCCGGGCCCGTCCCGTCACTCACAGGCCAGGACCAATAGGAGGCAGGCTCAGGGGCGGGTCCCGTATCTTTGTCCCCTCCCCCCCGGCCTCAGCTGTAAAGTTTGGTGGAGCGGCGCCCGCGGCCACAGAGGCAGCAGCCGGGGAGAAGCGGGGCTGGCAGGATGAATGGGGGGGCCCTCTCCCACTTTGACCACAAGGAGCACCTCCTCAAGCTGGGCTCCAGCTTTGACAGGCAGCCCAAGTGCGGCTTTCACACCATCAGATGTAAGTGGCGGCGGGCTCGGGGACAGCCCAGGGAATGCGCCCCCTGGCTGCAGGAGGAGGGAACTGTGGGCAGGGGGAGATTATAGTGAGGAGGGGGATTATAATGAGGAGGGGGATTGAGGGAGATTATAGTGAGGAGGGGGATTGAGGGAGATTATAGTGAGGAGGGGATTGAGGGAGATTATAGTGAGGAGGGAGATTATAGTGAGGAGGGGGTTTGAGGGAGATTATAGTGAGGAGGGAGATTGAGGGATATTATAGTGAGGAGGGGGATTGAGGGAGATTATAGTGAGGAGGGAGATTATAGTGAGGAGGGGGTTTGAGGGAGGTTACAGTGGAGGGGGATTGATGGAGATTATAGTGAGGAGGGGGATTGAGGGAGATTATAGTGAGGAGGGGGATTGAGGGAGATAGTGAGGAGGGGGATTGAGGGAGATTATAGAGAGAGGGGGGATTGAGGGAGATTATAGTGAGGAGGGAGATTATAGTGAGGAGGGAGATTATAGTGAGGAGGGGGATTGAGGGAGATTATAGTGGAGGGAGATTGAGGGAGATTATAGTGAGGAGGAGGATTGACGGAAATTATAGTGAGGAGGGGGTTTGAGGGAGATTATAGTGAGGAGGGGGATTGAGGGAGATTATAGTGAGGAGGGGGTTTGAGGGAGATTATATAGAGAGGAGGGAATTTATAGAGAGGAGGGGGGTTGAGTGAGATTATCGGGGGAGGAGGGAATTGAGAGAATTTATAGAGAGGGGGGGTTTGAGTGAGATTATAATGAGAGTGGGCTGTGAAAGCAAATCTAATAGAGATGGGTTTGAATTGGGAGACTTGGGGCAGAGGGGTCTTGGGAAGAGTAACTATGGGGCGAGAGGGAAGGATAATCTGCGAGAAGCACTCGGATGAAGAATGATAAAGGAATTTGGAGGGGGAATATGGGAAGTGGTTGGAAATATTCAGAGGGTGCAGAAAATATTTGAGAGGTTGGAGTCCAGGGGGATGAATTTCAGTTCTGTGGATCGATTGGAAAAGCTTTGTGTGTTCTCCTTGGACTAGAGAGGGTTGAGTGGGGTGATGGAGGTGTTCCAAATCAAGCCGGGTCCAGACAGCAGAGAGAAACTGTTCCTATTGGCAAAAGTGTTGAAGCAAGTACACTGATTGATATAAGATGAATTGCAGAAGAGCCAGAGGAGAGATGGGGAAATCGTTCTACGCAGTGAGTAGTTAACAATCTGTCTGAGTGTTGTGTGGAGGCAGCTCCTATCGGGGCTTTGTACAAGGAAAGTAGATGATCAGTGAAGAGAAGAGAAATTTGCCAGCCTATGGGGGAAGGACGGGGGACTGGGACGAGCCGGGTTGGGCTTGCAGAGCCGTCACGGAGACGATGAACCACATTGCCTGCTGTGCTGTCACCATTCCGTGGCTGGAGATTAATGAAGCAGAAATGGCAAAGGAAGAGTTGAAAGAAACATTGGGACGAGGAGGAGGAGGAATGGAAAAGGTGAAGAGAAATGGTGATTAGGGAGAAGCACTTTGACGAGGAATAGAGGAGCGGGGGAATAAAGAGGAACAACTTGGAAGGTGAGTAGGAAGGGAAAGCAAGGGGGAAAGACTGGAGAATAAGGAGAGGGAGGGTATTCGACGAAAGGGGGAACGGATGAAAGCGAAAATGACTTGAAAATAGAGGAGGAATGAAGACTGAAAGGGGCTTGGAAAGCGCAATAGTGGAGAGCTGGAGAAGGCGAGGTGGAAGAATTGGAGAAAATGGGGAATAACGAAGGAAAGAGGGATGGAATGAAGGGGAAAGGGGAGGGAGTGGAGAGCACTATGATTGTTGAGGAAATCCTGGTTTCCACTCTGCAATGTGCGTGTGACTCATGGCAATTTGCTAAACTTGCATTTACGTATGAATTGTGTAATTAAACAGTACGTGTGCTACATGATTGCTGAAGATAAATGTAATGGAACTGACTTGTATTCAGGGCGGCACATTTCCCAGATTTGTCTTCCTTTTGGCTGGAGCAGCCAATAGGATGTTGTAGTTGTGCTCAGTGCCGTGGGTTAGGGAGAGGACGAATCAGCCAGTGGGTAAGCTCCTGGTGGTTCTGATTGCTCCTGATGCAGTGCAGGCTTTCAGGAAATGTTTGTGGCTCGGCGTGAGGGAGTTCCCATCTTGTAATTCAATAAAGTGTCTCCTTCATGATTAAAATGATGCACAAAATTAATCCTGCTACCACCCTGGCCTCTCTCCTCACACCCTCACCATACCCGCCTGAAGGATAATAATAAACGCTTATTGTCACAAGTAAGCTTCAATGAAGTTACTGTGAAAAGCCCCTAGTCGCCACATTCCGCCGCCTGTTCGGGAATTGAACCGTGCTGCTGGACTTGTTCTGCATTACAAGCCAGATGTTTGGCCCACTGTGCTAAACCAGCCCCTAATGCTAATGGTCAGCATCAAGGCTGACAGCAGATATTAACCAATTGAATACAGAACCATGCAGAACATAGAGGTCAATTGTCTTTTTGTTGGGGAAATCCAAAACTGGGCTGGTTTAGCTCACTGGGCTAAATTGCTGGCTTTTAAAGCAGACCAAGCAGGCCAGCAGCACGATTCGATTCCCGTACCAGCCTCCCCGGGCAGGCGCCGGATTGTGGCGACTAGGGGCTTTTCACAGTAACTTAATTGAAGCCTACTCGTGACAATAAGCGATTTTCATTTCATTTCATAATGTCACTGCCCAGATATCTCCCCATAATCCTGCACCTGTCCTTGCATATAGATTTCCCTCAAAAGATGCAGTGGTCCTAATTGAGAGGAGTTTTCCAGAGGATTATTTCCACTAAACCTGCCCTGTTTTTTGTTTCTGTGTTTTGCTCTGTGGCGGAGAGGAGGTTGTGTTTAACCACATCAGTCCGGCATCTTGGTGCCAGGCAGACTCGATGGAGAAGCTGATTTTTTTCCCCCCTCGCCTGCCAGTTTTGTATGCAATTTACCTCAAACAGAAAAATGTTCCTGAGTTTAGGGTACCCTCCCCCAACTTGGATTCTCCACTTCGACCTCCCCGTTCTGTTTTTTTTTTCTAGATACTGCTTCCCAAAGAACCCCTTGACCAGCAAAGATTCAGCAGCTATTTGACTTTGGAAGACTGGGTGGATCTCTACTCTGATCTATACTCGCTTGAAACCCACATGTGAATGGGGGTCTCTGGTGTCCTGGTCACTTTTACTCACCCCCTCCCCACATTTTTTGTTAACCTTTCACAGTTTGATTGCTGTTTCAATCTCTGAGGTCAGCTACTTGTTCTCATGCATGAACCGGGCACTGGAACTGCCTGGATCAGCTGTGCGTAGCTTCATGTAATACCAGGCAGTCAGTCAGTGCCTTTTTTAATAGACAAAGGGGTTTGCAGTCTGCCTCAGCCTCGGTCATTGTGAAACAATGCCTGCTTTTTCATTCCAGATGATTTCAAACCAGCATCCATCGACACGGCATGCGAAGGAGATCTCGAAGTTGGGAAAGGGGAACAAATCACAATCACCTTTCCAAACATTGAGGTAAGCATGCTGGTGGCACTTTGGGCCGCACGGTAGCACAGTGGTTAACGCTGTTGCTTCACGGCGCCAGGGTCCCGGGTTCGATTCCCATCACTGTCTGTGCGGAGTCTGCACGTTCTCCCCGTGCCTGCGTGGGTTTCCTCCAGATTCCTCCGACAAGTCCCGAAAGACGTGCTTGTTAGGTGAATAGGACATTCTGAATTCCCCCTCTGTGTACCCGAACAGGTGCCGCAGTGTGGCGACTAGGGGATCCTTTCATGGCCTCACACCTTCCTATCTGTATAACTTCCTCAACCCCTATAAGCCTCCAAAATCTCTGCGCTTCTCCAATGTTGGTCTCTTGCCTATCCCCAATATTAATCGTTCCGCCATTGGAGTCATCCCTTCAGTTGCTTGGGCCCTCAATTCTGTAATTCAGTTCCTAAGGTGGCCATTGACATCCCTTGAGAATATCGGACACCTCGCCAAATCCAAAGTGCAGCTGTACATAGAACATACAGTGCAGAAGGAGGCCATTCGGCATCGAGTCTGCACTGACCCTCTTAAGCCCTCACTTCCACCCTATCCCAATAACCCCTCCTAACCTTTTTGGTCACTAAGGGCAATTTATCACGGCCAATCCACCTAACTTGCATGCCTTTGGACTGTGGGAGGAAACCGGAGCACCCAGAGGAAACCCATGCAGAGAACGTGCAGACTCCACAGAGACAGTGACCCAGAGGGGAATTGAACCTTGGACCCTGGCCATGTGAAGCCACAGTGCTATCCACTCATGTTACCGTGCTGCCCACTCTTTTTCATAAAAATAAATGAATGATAGCTACTGATTTGAATCTTTTGCTCAAACGAGCATCAATACCTCAGATAATGAACCAAGAGACTTGGAGCAGACTAAATGTGGGGAATTGTACATTTCCAGGTTATAGTAAGCCTTGGCGAGTCCAAAGCAGGTTTAAGATAAGATTCTAAATGTGCTTATAATTAAGAATTAAGTGCGCAAGTGTTGTTGCTGCCTAATAACCTGATGCATTTTATGGTTAGCAATGTCCTGGTTGAGAAGCCACAGATAGGCGTGGAGAGTTTTACCAAGCTGCTGTTATGCCCCTCCTCATGTCAGCTGCTCTAGAACATTGTGGAGTGTGGCTTTACATATACATGTATCACGGTACAAGCAACGTAGCATGAGGCTGTCATAAGGCTCAGTGAAGTCTCTGCGGAGCTGCGAGGGCTGCCCTGACCTGGACTTTCACAGGCACAGACGAGACCGATAATTTTGATTTTAAACACATCCCTCGAGGCTGGGCACATCAAATCGACCTGCTCAAATTGGGTACCCAAGTAGACAAATGGCCACACCCGTGCACCTCTCCTTCTCTTTACTTCTTCTCCTTAAGAGTGACTTCTTGTTTGACTGATCTTTTAATCATCTGTCCCAATTGCTCTTCCTGTGGTTTTGTGTCAAATACTGTTTGATGCTTACTGAAGATAAATATTTACAAGATGTCCAGGTTCGATGGACTGGACATGGTAAATTGCCCCTAAAGGTTGGGTGGGGTTGCAGGGATAGGGAGTGGGCCTGGGTAGGTCCTCTGAGGGTTGGTGCACACATGATGGGCCAAATGGGCTCCTTCTACACTGTAGGGATTCTATGATAAATATTAAATCGTATTTTCACACGCACAATGTTGCTATTGTATGTTGTGAACTGGTGTATTTGAGAATACATCAGTAACTGCGCTCCTTTTATTCCTTCATGGGATGTGGCTGTCGCTGGCAAGATCATCCCTAATTTCCCTTGAATTGCGTGGTGTGCTGGGCCATTTCAGTGGGCAGTTAAGAGTCAACCACATTGCTGTGGGTCTGGAGACACATGTAGGTCAGACCTGGTAAGGACGGCAGATTTCCTTCCCCAAAGGGCATTGGTGAACCAGGTGGGTTTTTATGACAATCTACGATAGTTTCATGGTCACCATTACTGAGACTAATTTTCTGTTCCAGATTTATTAATCAAATTTAAATTCCACCAGCTGCCATTGGTGGGATTTGAACTCGTGTCCTCAGAGCACTAGCCTGGGTCTCTGGATTACTAGTCCAGTGACATTCCGATTACAGCATTACCATTGCTGAATCCCCCACTATCAACATCCTGGGGGTTGCCATTGACCAGACACTGAACTGGACTAGCCATATAAATACTGTGGCCACAAGATCCGGTCAGAGGCTGGGGGTTCTGTGGCGAGTAACTCACCTGACTCCCCAAAACCTCAGACAGCTATAAGGCACAAGTCACAGTGTGATGGAGTAATCGCCACTTGCCTGGATGAGTGCAGCTCCAACAACATTCCAGCAGCTCTGCTTGATTACCACCCCTCCCGCAGATATTTACTCCTTCCTTTAGGGTGGCATGGTAGCATAGTGGTTAGCACAATTGCTTCACAGCTCCAGGGTCCCAGGTTCGATTCCCGGCTTGGGTCACTGTCTGTGCGGTACATTCTCCCCGTGTCTGCGTGGGTTTCCTCCGAGTGCTCCGGTTTCCCCCCACAGTCCAAAGATGTGCAGGTTAGGTGGATTGGCCATGATAAATTGCTCTGCGGATCCAAAAAGGATAGATAGTTACTGGGTTACGGGGATAGGGGCTGATTTAGCACACTGGACTAAATAGCTGGCTTTTAAAGCAGACCAAGGCAGGTCAGTAGCACAGTTCAATTCCCGTACCAGCCTCCCCGAACAGGCGCCGGAATGTGGCGACTAGGGGCTTTTCACAGTATCTTCATTGAAGCCTACTTGTGACAATGTGATTTTCATTCATTCATTTCATTAGGGCAGAGGAGTGGGCTTAGGTAGGGTGCCCTTTCCAGGGGCCGGTGCAGACTCGATGGGTCACATGGCCTCCTTCTGCACTGTAAATTCTATGATTCTTCCACCACTGACATGCACTGCAGGAACTCACCAAGGATCCTGAGACAGCACCTTCAAGGCCTATGACTGTTCCCTTCTAGAAGGACAAGGGCAGCTGATACCTGGGAACACCACCACCTGGAACCTGGAGGGTCCCCTCCAAGTCGCTCACCATCCCGATTTGAAAATATATCGCCATATCTCCGTCGCCTTTGTGTGGAGATGAACATTTGTTGCACTGTCTGTTACCCTAATGCCCCTTTTCTCGAAATGGCAAAACTACAGAAATATTTTCAGTACTCACTGTTCCCTTACTCTGACAACCTACAGCTTTTTCAAACACCAGTTTAGATTGCGCAACTTCAGGCTAACTTTCTCTTCTCTCTCTCTCTCTCTTTTTTTCAGTTTTGGTGCTCAGCTCCACCAGTCTTGACCCTTTGCTTGGGTTTTTCGGTTGGGATGAGCATAGGGGGAATTCCTTTAGCGAAGGAGCCACAACGCCTGTCTAAGATGGGAGACTGAGCCCTGGTCTCTTGCCTCGATCTTCGTAATTCTAACTGGGTGTGTCAACCAGTCACCGAGTTTCTCAGTTCACTCCACAAATCCTAGAGCAGTGAAGAACAGTGACCCATCAGTAGCGTCTTGTACCGGCTCTTTGGTAATTCTATCCAATCACTTCCACTCTCCTCTTTCCCTGCAGTCATGTCATTTTTTTCCTGCTTCAAGTACTTATCCAATTCCCTTTTGAAACTTATTTTTGAATTTGCTTCCTCCCTTTCAGACATCTGGCTGGTTTAGCTCACTCAGCTAAATCGCTGGCTTTTAAAACAGACCAAGCAGGCCAGCAGCACGGTTCGATTCCCGTACCAGCCTCCCCGGACAGGCGCCGGAATGTGGCGACTAGGGGCTTTTCACAGTAACTTCATTGAAGCCTACTCGTGACAATAAGCGATTTTCATTTTTTCATTTCATTTTCATTCCAGAGCATCATAGCCAGATGTTGTCTGTTTCTTTTGTCAATTACTGTTAAATCTGTGTTTTCTTACCAACCATTCTGTCACTAGAAACCATTTCTCCATATTTGCTCCTGTCTCTCTTTGCAACCTCATTGAATTATGGAGAAAGGAAGCTATTCAGCCCACCCTGTCTGTACTGGCCCTTTGACATCGGCCTTTGCTCTTACCCTGTGGCCCTGCAAAGTTCTCTTTTTCAATCATTGATCCAGTTCTCATTTCTCAAAAGTTAATAATTGAATCCGCTTCCACCGCATGTTCTGGTCTTGCCCCAGGCCACAGACATTGTTGACTGAATGCCGTTCGGTCCCAGTGCCATTGATTTTCCTCCCCTTCCAAACTGAAATTACCGATTTTGCTTCACAGGGTTCAACGCCACCCATGTCGGTGTTTAAAGGCTCAAAGAGACCTTACCTGAAGGAGTGCGTTCTGATTGTAAATCACGACACTGGGGAATATCGACTGGAGAAACTTAGCAGCAACATCACCGTGAAGAAAACCAGGTGGGCGATACACCCTGTCACGTGTGTTAATACAATACCTGAAGTCCAGTGTGCCCTCGCACTCTGTGATACGGCACCTGTGTACATCAATGACCCAGGACTACCTTTAATAGAAATGCATTGCAATAAATTGCATTCAATGCATTGCAGTGAAAGGAATTGACTGTAAAAGGAGCACCGGAATTCTTAGAGAGGGTCCAGGGATGCAGAGATGTACTAGAATGGTATCAGGGACGAGGCATATTGGTTATGTTTAGAGACCCAAGAAGCTGGAATGGTGGTTTTTGGAGATGGTGAAGGAGAGGTTTAATAGCAATGATCAGAATTATTAAATATTCTGATAGAGCAAGTGAAGATAAACTATTTATTCTGGCAGCATAATCCTGCAGATGCTGGAAATCTGAGTTAAACACAGATGGTGCTGGAAACACTCAGTACCTCTGGCAGCATCTGTGGGAAAAGAAATAGACTTAATGGGTCGAATAAGACTTTTGTTTCTCTTGCCGCAAATGCTGTCAGACCAGATTTAAGATAATCGGCGGAAGAATCAGCGGGAGCTGCGAAAAGTGTTTCATGTAGTTGTGATCTGGAATTCATGACCTGATTTAAATTGGATATAAACTTAACGGGAAAATGTTACATGGTTATGGGGAAAGAGCGAGGGAATGGGACTAATTGCGTAGCCCTTTCAAAGAGCTAGCACAGACA
This sequence comes from Scyliorhinus canicula, assembly GCF_902713615.1. Lineage (NCBI taxonomy): Eukaryota > Metazoa > Chordata > Chondrichthyes > Carcharhiniformes > Scyliorhinidae > Scyliorhinus > Scyliorhinus canicula. The sequence goes on along the minus strand of NC_052147.1, from coordinate 277,016,584 downwards.
CGATGGGCCCAATGGCCACCTCTGCTGTACCATTCCTTTTTTAAAAATAATTTTGAATACCGAATTCATTTCCAATTAAAGGGAAATTTAGCATGGCCAATCCACCTTTAGGTTGTGGGGAAACGCACGCAAACACAGGGAGCAAACTCCACACGGACAGTGACCCAGAGCCGGGATCGAACCTGGGACCTCGGCGCCGTAAGGCAGCAGTGCTAACCACTGCGCCACCGTGCTGCCTCATGCTGCTCCATTTTAATGGAGGCTTGGACCATAAGACATAAGAGCAGAATTAGGCCACTCGGCCCATCGGGTCTTCTCTGTAGAAATGTCCCTAATTCATCATTATTTGAGAATCCTGCTCGGAGGACGCAGCTGGATTCTGAATAGCGATTTTAAACGTTGATGATGAGTAAATGGGATCCAAATTGTGTCTGGATTAAATTGTGTGTCTGGTGTGGAGGGAAGCACAGGGCAGCTTCTTCTATTGTGTAAACATTCAATGCTTCTATTCAGGGCGGAAGGAAGTAGCAAAATCCAGTCTCGCCTTGATCAGCAAACCAATCGCCTGGGGCAACAAATGCGCCTCAACGCCAGGGCCTCCTTTGCACCAAAGAGTTCTCCTCCAAAGGAAAAAATGTCACCGGCTTCTCAAATGGATGACATTGAGCGAGGTACGTGGTGTTGATTTGTTGTCTCTCTTTTCTTGTCTAACATTTGGATGATCTTTGAAAGAGATATCCAAATAAGCCCCCCTGCCGCCATCCCCTCGCTCTCTCGCTCTTTACGCATCGCCCTTGCAATTATTTCCCTTCTCAAGTATTTATCCAAACCCTTTTTGAGAGTGAAGATTGAATGGGTTGGATTATCTGTTTGGGAGATTATGGGCGGGTTTCTCCATCCCACTGCACCAGATTTCTGGTGCGACGCGCCATCGGGATTCTCCGTTTCGCCGGCTGGTCAATGGGGTTTCCCATTGAGGGGCAGCCCCACGCCGGTGGGAAATCCCCGGGCTGCCAGCAAAATGGGGAATCCCAATGATGGAGAGTTCAGCCTTATGTTCTCCTGCCGGAGCTGAATTGCACCAGTTTTACGATCCCCTTGCGGTCCTTATCATGGGAGTCCCGGAGGGGACGGAGTCTCCCTAATCACGGGTCCCGGTTTGGGGGGGGGAGGGGGGAGATTGTGGGTCGGGTCACCCCCATACTTGGTGGTGGGGAGGGGAATCATCCAGGGGTTGGGGCCGCTATGCAGGTGGTGAGGGGGAGTTGGGCCTCGGGTGGGCTCTATTTCCCTTGAGAAGGTGGTGAGCTGCCTTCTTGAACCGCTGCAGTCCATGCAGTGTAGGTGCACCTACAGTGCTACAAGGGAGGGAGTTCCAGTGTTTTGACCCAGTGGCAGGCAAGGAAAGGTGATATATTTCCAAGTCAGCACGGTGTGTACCTTGGAGGGGAACCTCCAGGTGGTGCTGTCCCCATATGTCAACTGACCTTGTGCTACTAGATGGTTGTGGTCGTAGATTTGGAAGGTGTTGCCTGAGGCGCCTTGGTGAGTTACAGCCGTGTACCTTGTAGGCGATATACACTATTGCACTGTGTGGGAGGAAGTGACTGTTTGTGGAAGGGGCTGCTTTGTCCTGGGTGGTGTCGAGCTTCTTGAGTGTTGTTGGAACTGCACCCATCCGGGCAAGTAGAGAGTGTTCCATCACACAATCCTGCTGCTTTTAAGCCTCTCGGCACCACATTGTTCTCCCTGGTCTTTAAGCTTTCTTCCTCTTGCTTCATGGCAGTCCCATCTCCATCGCTCTCCTCACCACATAATAATCTTTATTATTGTCATCAGTAGGGCTTACAATAACACCTCAGTGAAGTTAACGTGAAAATCCCCTAGTCGCCACATTCCGGTGCCTGTTCAGGTACACACAGGGAGAATTCTGAATTCTCAGCCGGTAGCCGGAATGTGGCGACTAGGGGCTTTTCACAGTAACTTCATTGAAGCCTACTCGTAACAATAAGTGATTATTATTATTATTATTATTATTACGGGAATTGAACCTGCGCTGCGGCCTTGTTCTACATCACAACCCAGCTGGCTAGCCCACTGCGCTAAACCAGCCCTCTTTCCTCCCCCTCTCCGCCACAGTTGACAAGACCATTTCAATCTCCATCTGGCTATTTCCTTCGATGCTGCCCCTATTTTCACTGACCTCCCGGTATACTGGTTCCTGATTTTGTCCCTTCTCAGAGAGACCTGGGTGTGCTAGTGCATGAGTTGCAAAAAGTTGGTTTGCAGGTACAACAGATGATTAAGAAGGCAAATGGAGTTTTGTCCTTCATTGCTAGAGGGATGGAGTTTAAGACTAGGGAGGTTATGCTGCAATTGTATAAGGTGTTAGTGCGGCCACACCTGGAGTATTGTGTTCAGTTTTGGTCTCCTTACCTGAGAAAGGACGTACTGGCGCTGGAGGGTGTGCAGAGGAGATTCACTAGGTTAATCCCAGAGTTGAGGGGGTTGGATTACGAGGAGAGGTTGAGTAGACTGGGACTGTACTCGTTGGAATTTAGAAGGATTCGGGGGGACCTTATAGAAATATAAAATTATGAAGGGAATAGATAGAATAGATGCGGGCAGGCTGTTTCCACTGGCGGGTGAAAGCAGAACTAGGTGGCATAGCATCAAAATAAGGGGGAGTAGATTTAGGACTGAGCTTCGGAGGAACTTCTTCACCCAAAGAGTTGTAACTCTATGGAATTCCCTGCCCAGCGAAACAGTTGAGGCTCCTTCATTAAATGTTTTTAAGCTAAAGATAGATAGTTTTTTGAAGAATAAAGGGATTAAGGATTATGGTGTTCGGGCCGGAAAGCGGAGCTGAGTCCCCAAAAGATCAGCCACGATCTCATTGAATGGCGGAGCAGGCTCGAGGGGCCAGATGGCCTACTCCTGCTCCTAGTTCTTACGTTCTTATGTTCCACACATCCATCTCAGTATCCACCTCTCATTAGCATCCAGTCGTTGTTGCTTTCTTCTTGATGTTGCCCTGGTTTCTGCTCAATATAACAAGGCCGGTCACGCAAATGTCCTAGAGATTCTTTGTTTCAGCAACACCTTTCTATCACTTAACACTCCATAACCACGGCAGCTGGTGGAATTTAAATTCAATTCATAAATCTGGAATTAAAAATTTAGTCTAATGGTGACCATAATGATTTCTGATTTTCTGTAAAAACCCATCTGGTTCACTATTTCCTTTAGGGAAGGAAATCTCCCATCATTGACCGATCTGGCCAACACTAGCGGCACAGTGGTTAGCACTGCTGCCTCACAATGCCAAGGACACGGGTTCTATTCCGACCCTCAGGTCACTGCCTGTATGGAGTCTGCATGTTCTCCCCGCGTCTGCGTGTGTTTCCTCCGGGTGCTCCGGATTCCTCCCACAGTCTAAAGATGTACAGGTTAGGTGGATTGGCCGTGCTAATATTGCCCCTGAGTAAATAAAATAAAAATAATTAGTCTTTATTCTCACAAGTAGGCTTACATTAACACTGCAATGAAGTTACTGGGAAAAGCCCCTAGTCGCCACATTCCAGCACCGAGGGAGAATTCAGAATTCTCAGCTGGTACGGGAATTGGACCCGTGCTGCTGGCCTTGTTCTGCATCACAAACCAGCTGTCTAGCCCACTGAGCTAAACCAGCCTAGTGTCCAGGGATGTGCAGGTTAGTTGGGGTTGAGGGGTGGGGCAGGGGAGTGGGCCTAGGCAGGATGCTCTTTCAGAGGGTCGGTGCAGGCTTGATGGGCCGAATGGCCTCCTTCTGCACTTTAGGGATCCTATGGTACTCTAGATCCACAGCAATGTGGTTAACTCAATATGCCCCCTGAAATGGCCTAGTAAGCCACTCAGTTGCCACCACCACCTTCTCGGGGACAATTAGGGATGGGCGAGAGATGCAGGATGAATGTGCGACACCCACATTCTATGAATGAATAAAATAAACTTCTCGGGTGGGATTCACACAACGGGAGTCTTAAGCCGGAGTAAAAACCAGAGTGGGGCTAGCAGGGGCGTTGTGTGATTTACGGGGGCGGGGCCTCGGCACGAGGTCAGAGACCCGGCGTCGTGTAAACGATGCGGCACCTTGGGTCCCAGGCATGCGCGGTGGCCGTCCTCGCCCAGACCACCCCGCACAAACATGGCGGATAGATTCAGGCTTGTCGGCGGAAGAAAGGAGGCCCGCCGACAAGAGAGGCCGACGTCCCGATCGAGCACCAGGCCACTCCGGAGGGCTTCCCCGGGGTTGGAACCCCCCATAGGCCGCTCCCGGCCCTTGAAGCCCCGGGTCCCGCCGGCCCGAGAACAGGTTCTCACGCCCAACCCAACATGCCCGCAACCTCGTGGCACGGGAATGAGGAAGGGCTGAGAAATGAGGTTAGATCAGCTGAATACCCTCCCGCTGAGCTGCAATGTCTGTAAACGGCCAGTAGGGTGAGCTAACAGCGAGGACAGCTCACACCATGGAGAGATTCACAGGACAGAACTTATTCAACCTGTCGTGCACGCTGTGTGCTTTTTATAATCCATTCAGCATTCAAATCAGCATTTACTGTCCATCCCTAATTTCCCCTTGAGAAGGTGCATATAAATGGCAAACTGTCTTCTTGAATAGAACTGAGTCTTGCTGAATCATTTCTGATGTGAGTTCAGAGTTGGTGTGGGTCTGGAGTCACATAGAGTCTGACCTGGGTAAGGGCAGCCGGCTGGTTTAACAGTTCATCCAAAAGATGGACCTTCAACATGACAGTATTCCCCAAGTCCTCCAGTGAAACAACAGATTCCCTTCGCTAAAGGGCGTTACTGACCCAGATGGGTGTTTACGACAATCCAGTAATTTCACGATCACCATTACTGATTTTATTTAACGAATTGAATTTAAATTCCCCAGCTGCCATGGTGAGATTTGAACTCGTGTGTCCACAGCATTAGCTAGCCTACGTATAACTAGAACAAAGAACAAAACAGCACAGGAACAGGCCCTTCGGCCCTCCAAGCCTGTACCGATCATGATACCAACCTTTGCCAAAACCCTCAGCACTTCCTTGTGCCGTATCCCTCTATACCCATCCTATCCATGTGTTTGTCAAGATGCCTTTTGAACACTGTTAATGTAGCTGCTTCCGCAACCTCCCCTGGCAATGCGTTCCAGGCACTTGCCACCCTCTGTGTAAAATACCTGCCTCGCACATCTCCTCTAAACTTTGCCCCATGGACCTTAAACCTATGCCCCCTAGTGACTGACCCCTCCATCAAGTAACACAACAACAGTCCGTAAAAAACGCAAAATATGAGGGATGTTGGAAATCTGAAATAAAAACAGAAGATGCTGGAAAAACTCAGCAGGTGAGGCAGCATCTGTGGAGCAAGAAACAGGTAATGTTTCAGTTTGATGGACTATCATCAGAATTGATACGGGTTGACAGTATATTGCTGGAGAGCTTTAGGTGCTGTTGACTAGTTGGTAATTGGGTGTTTAATCTAATTTGTTAACCTATCCTGTCAACTGTTTAAAAGCATAACTGGAGCTTACAGAAATATTAAATTATACTAAATGAAGAACAAGGAGACATAATCTTAAAATGAGATCTAGAGCTTTTGGGGAAATCAGGAAATACTCTTTTACACAATGGGCATTCGAAATCTGGAATTCTCGTGTCCTCCGAAGGCTCTGGACGCTGGGGTCAATTGAAATGCTCCAGGTTGTGTCCGATGGAGTTTCAGTGAAGATATTGAGGGATTTGAAGCAAAGGTGGGAAAATTGAGGCATCAAGTGTAATTGAAGCTCAAGGGGTTGAACACCTACCCCTGTTCTAACCTGGCTAAAGATTGTTTCAAATTGGGGCTGGGGACAGGGGCTGGTTTAGCACACGGGGCTAAATCGCTGGCTTTTAAAGCAGACCAAGGCAGGCCAGCAGCACGGTTCAATTCCCGTACCAGCCTCCCCGAACAGGCGCTGGAATGTGGCGACTAGGGGCTTTTCACAGTAACTTCATTGAAACCTACTCGTGACAATAAGCGATTTTCATTTTTTCAATTGGGTGGGAGCTGAGAAGAATGCTTTCACGCTTGACTCTAAAATTGTTCTGATCTGGAGAAAGGTCACCTCCAGATCCCACCCTTTTTTCCTCACTTTTTACATGGTTTGTGACGGGTCCTGGTCCCTCAGGCTCCGCATTGTGTAATAAAGAACAGTAACCTGACGACAGTTTACTGACAATCGACGTTTTTGTAGTTCTCAGCAGTTCCATTTCCTTATGCAAGTGTCAAGTTCAGGAAAGAGCGTATCTGATGGAGAAATGTAGATGAGAAAGGCTGTAAAAGGTATGGGTGTAACCTTGACTGTCATGAATCCTTAACTGTCGAACTAAAATTGAACTCGTGACCTCAAAGCATTAATCTGAAGTGTGCACAGACTTCAATACGTTAACACTTTCTGTCTCCACAGAAGCTGCCAGACCTGCTGAGTTTTCCCAGCTTTTTATTTCAGATTTCCGGCATCCGCAGTATTTTACTTTTATTGTGATATTTCAAAGTTTGCCGATGACACAGAACTAGATAGGAAAGTGAGCTGTTAGGAGCATGCAATGAGAATTCGAGGGGATTTAGACAGGCCAATTGAGCGGGCAAGAACACGGCAAATTGAATATACCAGGGGCTGGTTTAGCACAGCGGGCTAAATAGCTGGCTTACAATACAGAACGATGCCAGCAGCGCGGGTTCAATTCCCCGTACCGGCCTCCCCGAACAGGCGCCGGAATGTGGCGACTAGGGGCTTTTCACAGTAACTTCATTGAAGCCTACTCGTGACAATAAGCGATTATTACTGTGAAAAATGTGAAATGATCCACTTTGGTAGGGGAAACAATGGAAGTGCGGACTGGGAAGTGTTGATGTCCGAAGGGTGTCCATGTTCATGAATCCCTGAAAGCCAACATGCAGGTGCAGCAAGCAATTAAGAAGGCAAAAGGAACGTTGGCCTTAACTGAAAGGGGACTTGAGCACTGGAGTAAATATAGCTTACTGCAATTACATAGCGCCTTGGTGAGACCATACTTGGGAGAATTGTGTAAGGTTTTGGTCTCCCTACTTGAAGAATGTAGAGGGGGTGCAATAAAGGTTCATCAGACTGATTGTTGGGATAGCAGGATTGTCCTTGGGAGGAGAGTTGAGCAGGCTGGGCCTGTATTCCCTGGAGTTTTGAAGAATGAGAGGGATCTCCATTGAAGCTTAGAAAATTCTTACAAGGTAGATACGGGAAAAATTCCCCTAGCTGGGGATGTACAAAGTGACTGGATGTCCTCGTACACCAGTCACTGAAAGCAAACAGTCAGGAAGGCAAATGTTGGCCTTCATTGCAAGAGGACTTGAGTACAGGGGCAAGGATGTCTCACTGCAGCTGTACAGGGCCTTGGTGAGACCACACCTGTAGTATTGCGCGCAGTTTTGGTCTGCTTCCCCGAGACAAGGGTATTCTTGCCATAGGGGTGCAGCAAAGGTTCATCAGACTGATTCCCGGGATGGCAGGATTGTCATACGAGGAGAGATTGGATCAGGATTTGAGCTGGGTCACTTTAGGACTGAGATGAGGAGAAACCTCTTCACTCCAGAGAGTGGTGAACTTGTGGAATTCTGTACCACGTAAGGCTGTGAAGGCTAAGTCACTGAATGTATTTAAGAAAGAAATAAATAAGATTTCTAGACAAAAGGTGCTATGAGATAAGGGAGAGGGAATACGGCATTGAGATAGAGGATCAGCCATTATCACAATGAATGGCTTAGTCCTGCTCCTATTTTTTTATGATAAATGTGTGTAAATAGTAAAGATATTAAGGGATACAAAGAAAAGTACAGCATAGGAACAGGCCCTCCAAGCCTGTGCCGATCATGATTCCCTAACTATAAAAAAAATCCTTCAGCCCTTACTCAGTCCATATCCCTCTATTTCCTCCCGATTCATGTACCCATCCAGATGCCTCTGAAATGTTGCTAATGTGCCTGCTTCCACCACATCCTCTGGCAGTGCGTTCCAGGCACCCACCCTGATGGGATAGTGCGGGGAAAATGGCGCTGGGGTAGAAGATCAGCCATGATCTAGTTAAATGGTGGAACAAATGGCCTACTCCTATCGTATCCCATACTAGTCACCACTCAAAACCATGAGGAGTCTGGACAGAGGAGATTGAGAAAGGATTGAGAACCAGAGGACACCAATTTAAGGTGATTGACAAAAGTAGCAATGGAGGCATGAGGGAAAACGATTTTCGCAGCCAGAGTTGGGCTCTGGAATTCACCGCCTGAGAATGTGGTGGAGGCAGGTTCTATTGTGGCTTTCAAAAGGGAAGAAAAGAAACTGCAGGGTTACAGAGAAAAGGGAATGGGATGAGGTAGTTGCCTCTGCACTGAGCTAGCATGGCCGCAATGGGCCAAACGGCCACCTCCTGTGATGTAACCATTTTGTGATGAAGCAAGAACGAGAGGACAAGGATTTAAGGGGATTTGCAAAAGAAGCAAATGTGATTTGAGAGAGACCCTTTTCACACAGAAAGTGGTTCAGGTCTGGAATGCACGTTGTGGCGGAGACAGTTCAATCGAGGCATTTCAAGAGGGCATTGGATGATTATTTGAATAGAAACAATGTGCAAGGGGTGCGTGGAAAAGACAGGGGAATGGTACTAAAGTCACAATGGGCCAATTAGCTGCCTCCTGCGTTGTAACAATCGTCATTTTGTGATTTGAGTTTGTCCTTGTCATTTTAAAATGTGAAATCTCTTCTGGACTTTTCATTAATGCTCATTCTGTTCCTCCTGTTTTCTCTCTTCCTCTTTCGTAGGTACCATGTCAACTCTTGATAGTATGTGTGCTTCAATGGCCATCTGCTTCTTTCGCATTGTTTTTGTCTAAGCTTAGATACTGAGCCAGTATCAGTTGCTCAGCATCACAGTTGAACAGAATGCGCATCCCTCATGGAGGCTGAGCAAAATTATATGTATTGGCAGAAGTCAATTTGCATGTGGCAATTGCCAGTGAGACCTGTGACAAAATGTGTTCCTGGCAATTGCATTTAAGGAATTTAGACCAGGGTACTGAGAAGTCCTTGCAGAAAGCACTTTGGAATCTCTTACTTTCCATCCAGCCGACTAGTCACCTCAGCATCTCCAAAAAAAAACATCCGCACCTTCATATTTGACTTGCATGGAAATATTCTTGTTTTATAGAGCTGATGGCAGAGGTTGGCACCATGAACCAGATGAGTACATCGGACAGTTCATCCGACTCCAATGGCTCTTCATCCTCTTCCTCGAGTAGCGATAGCTCCAGTGATTCTGAGGACGAGACACACAAACCTGCTGTACCGCCACCTCCAATGCCTTCCTCTCATCCGGTTTCAATGCCATTAATACCACCTCCACTACCTCAGCATCACACCTCAACGGCAGATGCTGTTAGCAACAGACCCGAGGAGACTTTGAATACGTTGCGTAAGTTTTCTTCTTAAATTTTTTTAATCAACAGCATGATTTCATAGGTTGGGTAACTTGGCCTGTTGTTGTTGAGTAATATCCAAATCCATCTAATTTAATGGAGGTTGGAATAGGAAGGTGGGGGGGGGGTGTATGAGAGGAAAAATAACAGTTGCATTATCCTGTTTTTCTGAGCTCATAGAATCGTTGAATTTACAGTGCAGAAGGAGGCCAATCAGCCTATCGAGTCTGCAGGAAAGAGCATCCTACTTAAGCCCACGCCTCCACCGTAACCCCACAACCCAATAATCCCACCAAACCTTTTTTTATGGCCACTAAGGGCCAATTTATCATGGCCAATCCACCAAACCTGCACGTCTTTGGACTGTGGGAGGAAACCCACGCAGACACGAGGAGAAAGTGAAGATTCCGCTGACAGTGACCCAATCCGAGATTCGAACCTGGGACCCTGGCGCTGTGAAGCAACAGTGCTAACCACTGTGCTACCGTGCCACTCAGGAGGCTCTTTTTAGAGGGAGAGGGAGAGCGATTTCTGTACTATTCAATAAATTTATTGGGATTTTATGAAGTTATTGCAAAGGAATCTCTTAGACTAGTGTGGATTAAAATGTTTCTTCTTTATTACATTTTCAGGAAGTGATTTGCAGCTAAGTGACTCTGGAAGTGACACCGACAACTAAAGAAGCCTCCAATGTGACTGCAGACGGAGCTTGGCTATACTACAAACTTTTTTTAAAAACGGAAACTATGCCAAGAGAAAGGAATAGGAATACAGTGGCCAATATGTAGCGGTGCTTTGTGTGTGTGTGTGTGTATGTGCGTGTGTGTGTGCGCGCGTGTGTTTGTACATTCTGGTAAATATAATTTAATAAACTTTTTGTAGCAAGAAAACGGCTACTGCAAGAACTTGGAAGTAATGAGTGTAAATGGTGAGCGAGTGGGTCTTGTCAGGTGAAATTAATTGAACTGTTCTATGCCTTAATGATGTCTTGAGCAATACTTGATGTCTTCATTAAATCAACTGAGAGTGATCTTCCTGCAGAGGATCAAGAAAGGGAGGAACTTGCATCACAATTAGATTTTGCTGTAATCAGGCCATGAGGTTTCGAACATTTTGTTCTATCTCAGAGGAATTCTCATATATACATACACACACGTGCGTATAAATATCTGCTTTATAAATACGTACTAAGATGTTTCTTTTATTGGAAAGCACTTTTTTTTTTTAAATAGAAATTTCCTTTGGCTGTTTGCACTGTGACCAGTTTATTAAAGAAGAAAATAACCATGGCAATTTGATTACAAATGCATTTTTGGTCCCGCCTTGATCTGAGCGACGCTGCAAGTAAAGTTATATTTTTTCTCTCTCTCTTGCGATTGTGTGTTTGTACCAGGTGTGATGAGACTTATATTAAAAATGTATTTAGTAAAATATTCAATTTAGAGGTCGACGTTACTTTCGCTCCAATGTTTCATGCTCATTTTCCTGGCTATCGAAAATGCTACTTTGAAAATGGGCTCACCCTACCATGGCCTTTTTCTGCCATTGAATTTAAGGCTGCTGGGGAGGGGATGGTGGCCGGGAGGCGGGGGAGAGAGAGAGGATGGTGGCCGGGAAAGGGGGGGGGGGGGGGGGAAGAAGAAGAGAGGATGGTGGCTGGGAGGGGGGGGGGGGGGGGGGGGGGGGAGAGGATGGTGGCTGGGGGGAGCAGAAGAAGAGAAGAGAGGGGAAAGAGAGAGAAATATGCCCACATTTCTGGTCTTCTGCTCTCAGTGCAATCATTAAATGAGCCTCCTTGATCCCCCCCCCCCCATTCCGTGAAATGGCAAGACACTGCCTCAGCTCACAGCTCCGCATGTCATCTCTGGTTTAGCAGAGGGACAATGTTGATGTCATCCCTGCAGTGTTGATGCCCATCTTGTGATTGGCAAAGGAAAGCTTCCTTGTGCTTCGATGAAAGGTCATCATCCATCCAAACAGTTGTTGGCATGTGCCTGCGAGATTAGCTGGTTTTCTATTACTGGGATGGTTTACATTGATGGGATGGAGTGTCATTTGATGGCGTTTTCATGTAAATGACCACAGTAGATCCAACATCACTGGAGACCAAGGCCTAGAATTTTGCTGCAGAGTCGGGAGAATTCCCAGCTCCGCAAACCTAACATGGGAGAAAATGCTCCGGGTGGTCAGATTTGTGTTCCGGGGCAAAGTAATAATGCCTTGGCTACCAACGTTGCATTGTGAAATCTACTGTAGCCCAGCTTTATTGGCAGACTCCGATTTTCATGGACCAATCGGCTGATGTGATTAGAGAGGTGGTTTTACTAGTACTAATTTAGGGAGTCAATGCACAGAGTTGAAATTTGAAACTCAAACTAGAAAGAGTGCAGAAGAGATTTACGAGGATGCTACCTGGACTTGATGGTTTGAGTACAAGGAGAAGCTGAAAATGCTGGGACTTTTTTCCCTGGAGCGTAGGAGGCTTAGGGGTGAACTTGTAGACGTCTATAAAATAATGAGGAGCATCGATAAGGTAGAGAGTCGACATCTTTCCCCAAAGCTAGAGGAGTCTAAAACTAAAGGGCACTGGTTCAAGCTGAAAGGAGAGATACAGAAGAGACCAGAGGGGAAATGGCTTCACACAGAGGGTGGTGAGCATCTGGAATGAGCTGCCCGAGGCAGTGGTAGAGGCGGGTACAATTTTGTCCTTTTAAAAAGCAGACAATTACATGGGCAGGGTGGGTATAGAGGGATAGGGCCAAATGTAGGCAAGTGGGATTAGCCTAGTGATAGAATCTAGGATGCATGGACAAGCTGGGCCGAAGGGTCTGTTTCCATGATGTAAACATCTGTGACGTGATAGTTCAACACTCCGATGACCTGAACTTGCAGAATTAGCAAACTTGGAACTCTATTTCCTAATGGAAACATTAATCGGCCTTAATTTGGGATCAAGCGCAAGAATATTAAATGGGGAGATGTGGGTGGAGATCTCAGTCTACTTTTAGAAGCTTCTGATCACCAGATGCTAAATGGTCAGTCCAAGTATGATATGGAGTAATGCCCCAACAAAAATTTGTATATAGTGCTTTATTTAGAGCCGTTATCAGACAACAGTTTGCACCAAGCCACGCGATCAAATATTAGGACTGGTGATCAGAAGCTCAACCAAAGAGCAAAGTTTTATGCGTGACTGAAATGAGAAGGAACTGGTCCGTTTGAAGAGGAAATTCCAGAGCTTTGAGAGCTAAGCAGGAGGCACAGCCTCTAACGGTGGGACAAAGGAAGTGGAGGATGCACATGATGCCGGAGCTGGAGGAGCATAGAGATCTCGGAGGGTTGTAGAGCTGGAAAGGGTTACACAAACAGTATGGGGCGAGCCACACAGAGATGAACATGCGGAGTTCTTTGGCCAAGAGCCAATAAAGGTCAGCGAGCAGAGTGATTAGTCAACACAAGAGTCAAGTTATGGGTGGAACAGCTGTTCCTTCTCACCAATCCCCTTTCAGTTAGCGATGAGATAAAGGTCCAAGGGTCCTTCACCATCAAAGCCATTCTTCTCCATTTCATGCGATGCTTCTCTAGTTTTTATTAAAATTTTAGATCTGTAGCTTTTTCTTTCTAACTCTGACCTGAATTAAAATCTCTGCCTGTTTTAACCATAATGATCTGCAGCTGAATTGAGAGGGTGCTACACTGGCAGAGAGGTACCACGTTTACTCTCACAGGTGGACATAAAAAAGAACCCTGGCCCCTCTTTTGAAAACGAGCAGTGGTGTTTTCTCCGGTGACCTGGTCAATACTTATCCCTCAATCAATATCACCAAACTGATGGTCTGGTCATGATCATATTGCTGCTTGTGTGGGAGCATGCTGTGCGCATATTTTGGACAATGGCTACACTTGAAAAGTACTTAATTGGATGCAAAGTGCTTCCGGGCATCCCGAGGTCATGCTACATAAAGTGAACTTGAACATACAATCTCTCTAATTCAAGAGGAATGGGAGATGCCAGCAGAGCCAAAACCGGGATTCTTGTGTAGTGCCTTACAGCAGAATTGTTTGCTCGGCCGATTTTCATCAGCGTCACAAGCAGGCTTATATTAACACTGCAATGAAGTTACTGTGAAAACCTTAGTGTTAAAGAGTCATACAACTTGGAGCTGACAGCATTCCATGGGGTTGGTAGTCTCCCCTCCTTGGAGGCGGATTTTAAGCTAATCCAACAGGTTTGTGATCACAGTTGCCTGGAGCCAGCTCCCAAATTATCCGATCAGTAGGTTATGGGCAGAGGGGTTCAAAATTCGGAAGGGGTTTTGCCAGAGTTGGTAGGGCAGGGACTACTTCCATCGGCAGGAGGGTTGGTAAATCAGAGGCCAGACAGATCTAAGTTAATTGGCGAAGGAAGCAGTGCGGGAAGAGAAGAATCTCCTATTGTATTGAGAGTTCTGATCTGGTATGTTCCTAATTTCACCTGTGTTGTGACCTGTGCACTAGCCCAGGGTGTCGTGACACCCGAGGTCCTTGGTTGAGCCCACTTAACTACAGTCACCAGTTTTTAAACTGTTTTTAATTAAACTGACGGAAAATGTAACTATCTAATACCCCTTTTCTCAAACCCCCCTTCCTACCCCCACTCTCTATACACATACAGACAAACAACACAGAGAGGAAAGGGTGGTTGAGAAGGGAAGAAAATATGAATACAAATAAAAGAATAAGGATCTTTGATGCACTGGGATGACTTCCAGTTAATATCTTTCTGAAGTTCAGGCTTTTGTTTCAGTACTTCTTCCTTCAAGACTTGTGATGGTTTTTTTTTGGCAAGGCTGTCTGCTTTCTTTGCAGACTCAGTATAATTTCAGGTTCACAGTGAAGGATGTGCCAGGCACTGACTGCTTTCAGAACATTGGAACAGTTCTTTCACTTCAGCAAGGAGAGAGAAAGAGAGCATTCCTTTTTACTTCCAAGGTCTAAAAACTTCTGCTCAGTTCTCTCAGAAAGCATCATGCAGGAACCAATTATTCGCTGCTGAGCCTGGCCAACCCGGCAGTTCCAGTTAATCAATCAAACCAAGTCCGACCAAAGCTGGTTCAAAAAAACAAAGATAAATTCGGGCAGCACGGTGGCCTAGTGGTTAGCACAACCGCCTCACAGCGCTGAGGTCCCAGGTTCGATCCCGGCTCTGGGTCACTGTCCGTGTGGAGTTTGCACATTCTCCCCGTGTCTGCGTGGGTTTCGCCCCCACAACCCAAAAATGTGCAGAGTAGGTGGATTGGCCACGCTAAATTGCCCCTTAATTAGAAAAAATAATTGGCTAATCTAAATTTATTTAAAAAAACCAAGATAAATACAGCACAGAAACAGGCTCTTCAGCCCTCCCAAGTCTGTATCAGTCATGATACCACCCATGGCCAAAACCCTCAGCGATTCCTAGTGTCGTATCCCTCTATACCCACCCTATCCATGTATTTGTCGAGATGCCTTTTGAACGCCGTTAATATATCAGCTTCCACAACCTCCAGGCACTCACCACCTTCTGTGTAAAAAAATCTGCCTTGCACATCTCCTCTAAACTTTGCCCCACGGACCTTAAACCTATACCCCTCCACACTGGGAAACAGTGCCTGTCCATCCACACTATCCATGCCTCTTATAATCTTGTAGACCTCTAGCAGGTCACCCCTGATTCTCCAATGAAAACAGTTCGAGGCGATTCAGCCTCTTCGCATAGCTAACACCCTCCAGACCAGGCGACATCCTGGTAAACCTCTCTCCACCCTCTCCAAAGCCTCCACTCCCAAGATCCACTCGGCGCCTGAGTCTGGTTTCTCCTCTCAAAAAACAAAACTTGGGAACACACTGTCCGAGCAAGTAGGCTGTTTTAACTTAGTCCTCTGCTTAAAGACACATTGGTCCACGGACCATAAAAAATAAAATAAAAGGACTGGAACAAAGGAAATAAACAGGAAGACTTTAACACAGTAGAAATCAACCTGGTTCACTAATCTCCTTTAGGGAAGGGAATCTGCTGTCCTTATCTGGTCTGGTCTACCTGCGACTCCAGACCCACGGCAATGTGGTTGACTCTTAACTGCCCTCTGCAATGGCCGAACAAACCACTCAGTTCAAGGGTATTCAGGGATGGGCAACAAATGCTGGCCCGTCCAGCGATGCCCACATCCCTTTAAGGAATTTAAAGAACACTTTCCAGTAAAGTGCCTTGGTATGTTTCACTTCATTGAAGGCACCAGATAAAATGGAAGCTGTTATTGGTACCTGCCTGATCTGTACAGTACAACTATACACTGGGTTAGACCGATGAACCAGACAGAGCTTTGGAAATATAATTACTAATGGGTTTGTTTAGTGGACAGTTCGGCATACTGGAAAAACTAGAGTGACAATCGAAAGAGACAAACGTGCCCTTATTTGCGACAGTACATCAGCAGAGGTAAAGTGGCTGAGACTAGCGGGGGTTCCTGAATGCTCAGGTAGCATCGACAGTAAAGTGACACGACTGACCTTTCTTTTACCAAGTTCTCCCAATCAGCAATCAGAGAAGCAGAACAAGCTGTAGCATTTCTCAACCCCAGAGCCGGGGATATTTATACAAAGGGATACCCGAGAGATTGGAAGCAATAAAAATATGGCGAAGGGGAAGAGAGAGAGAGCAGCCGCAAGGTGATGGGGGCCCAGGTGAAATTATTCTGAGGCTGCAGAGAGAGATGAGAAGGAGAACGGGCTCGCTGATTGAAATTCTCTGTAGTTCTCTGGAGGCTGACTGGGCTGATGCACTGAAGCCTGAAAATAATGAACCTGATTTCCAGTGATCGAGGGGAGACAGCAACATCACTGTAAACAAAGCCCGCCAGTTAGCTTAATATTAGAGTGATTTATTGGGCAGGGAGGGAGATGGAATCCAGCAATTTAAGGCCATTTAATATTGGGGGGAAAAGTAATGAATAGAAAGATTGCTCTCACCAATTTATTATCGTCATCTGTACTTCTGTGCAAAGGAGATATGCAAAACACCAAACATTCTATTCCTAAATGACTGGACCACAATGGACCGAATCACTTCCTTCTCTCACACACAAACACAGCTGTCAGCAGCTGAGACTGTTATTCATGTGGTTTAGTCTTTACCACAGGGAATTGCTTTTACGTCCTAATGGATCCATAGAATCGCTACAGTGTAGGAGGCTATTTGACCAGCGAGACTGCACAGACCCTTACAAAACAGCACTCCACCGAGGCCCATTTCCCCCTTCCCTATTCCCATAACCCTGTGCATTGTAACAAGTCTTTAACCTGGTGTTGCAAGACTTCTTACTGTGCCCACCCCATTCCAATGCCAGCATCTCCACATAGAATCATAGAATTTACAATGCAGAAGGAGGCCATTCAGCCCATCGGGTCTGCACCGGCCCTTGGAAAGAGCACCCTATTTAAGCCCACGCCTCCAACCCTATCCCCGTAACCCAACCTAACCTTTCTTGGACGATAAGGGCAATTTAGCAAGGCCAATCCGCCTAACCAGCACATCTTTGGACTGTGGGAGGAAACTAGAGCACCCGGAGGAAACCCACTCAGACACGGGGAGAACGTGCAGAATTGAATCCAGGTCCCTGGAGTGTGGGGCAGCAGTGCTAACCACTGTGCCACCGTGCTGCCCATATAATTAATATGGGGTTAACCATCACTTGACAAATTCACACCATTTGAACCACAATATCTTTAGCCATCCACATCCTGCTCGATCGTCCAAAAGCAGCACAAGTCCTTCTGCTAATGTCTCCATCCTGTCCTCTGAAACTAACCTTCAAATGCGACAAAGTTTACCAACTGTTCAACTGCATTCTGTCCAATTCCAATTTTGATGAAAGTGACTGGCGGGGGGCGGGGGGGGGGGGGGGGGGGGGGGGGGGGGGAGTTGCAGGGGTTGTCTGTTTCCTCCAATTGAGGGGTCAGTGACAAGAGGACAGGGTGTCATTAATTTAATATTCACCGGGCTTACAGTGTGTCCCATCTATAAGCTGCACTGCAGCAACTCACCAAGGCTCCATCGAGAGCACCTTCCAAACTCACGTCCTGTGCCACCTAGAAGGGCAGGAGGAGCATGGGAACACCAGCACCTGTAAGTTCCCCTCCAAATTGCTCACCATCCTAACGTAGCGCAGTATCGCTGTTGCTTCACTGTTAGATAAAGATCCTGCAACTCACCCAACACTAACAGCACTGTGGGTGTACGGAACACAAAGACTTCAAGATGGTGGTTCACCACCATTTTTCAAAGGCAACCAGCGATGCTGAATCCCAGGAACGAATTTTTGAGAGGGTCAGTAAGAGATTGAAAAACGATTAGGACCACAGCATCTTTGGAGGGAAATCTCCATGCGAGGTCAGGGGCAGGATTATGGGGAGATATCTGGGCAGTGGCATTAGTTTTCGATTTTCCCAACAAAGAGACAATTGACCTCGATGTGCTGCATGGGTTCAATTGGTTGATATCTGCTGTCAGCCTTGATGCTGACCATCAGCATATCCTTCAGGCGGGTATGGTGAGGGTGTGAGGAGAGAGGCCAGGGTGGTAGCAGGGTTACTTTTGTACATCATTTTAATCAAAAAGGATACACCTTACTGAATTACAAGATGGGAACTACCTAACAAAGAACAAAGGAGGCCCTTCAGCCCTCCAAGCCTGCGCCGACCATGCTGACATGAAATGAAAATGAAAATCGCTTATTGTCACAAGTAGGCTTCAAATGAAGTTACTGTGAAAAACCCCTAGTCGCCACATTCCGCCACCTGTTCGGGGAGGCTGCCCGTCTGAACTAAAAGCTTCTTTACTTCCGGGGGTCCGTATCCCTCTATTGATTGACGGGACGGGCCCGGGGCCGCCTCCCTTCCTGATTGGCCCGGTCCAATGTCCATCATGTGATATCATCACTACTTACGTCATGGGAGGCTGGTGTGGGCGGGGCTGCCTTCAGGTATATGGCCCCGCCTTCTGATTGTAAATGGTCTCAATGGCAATGTGGGCAATGAATAATAATATTATAATAATCACATTGTCACAAGTAGGCTTCAATGAAGTTACTTTGAAAAGCCCCTAGTCGCCACATTCCGGCGTCTGTTCAGATACAGACTTTTATAATAATCAATAATCTTTATAATTGTCACAAGTAGACTTACATAAATAAATAAATAATCTTTATTGTCACAAGTAGGCTTACATTAACACTGCAATGAAGTTACTGTGAAAATCCCCTAGTCGCCACACTCCAGCACCTGTTCAAGTACACAGAGGGGGAATTCAGAATGTCCAAATTACCGAACAGTACGCCTTTCGGGACTTATGGGAGGAAAGCGGAGCACCCGGAGGAAACCCACACAGTCACGGGGAGAACGTACAGACTCCGCACAGGCAGTGACCCAAACCGGGAATCGAACCTGGGACCCTGGCGCTGTGAAGCAACAGTGCTAACTATCACCCTTCACAACCGCAGCACTGCCCAAAGCGCTTTACACCAAATCACAGCAATGATTCTGCAGAACGGATCTGAATCGGAGTGGCCTCCGAACAGAGTGGCTTAATTGGGAATTTGGATACTGTGGGAATTCGGAGAAGGTCGGGGAGGATATATATTAAATCAATATACATAAATGACTGAGGAATTATAATAAAGTTAGAGATAATAAGCGGGCAGCACAGTGGCACAGTGGTTAGTAACGCTGCTTCACAGCGACAGGGCCCCGGGTTCGATTCCAACCTTGGGTGACTGTCTGGACTTTGCACGTTTTCCCACTTTTGTTGTGTTGTAAACTCCGCCTATTCTGGGCGGGATCACATTTTGGCAAATCTGCTCAATATTCTGGGGTATAGAATCTTCAGGTGAGTCAGGGTGGGTTACTGCAATGAGGAGGGATGGTAACTTAGAAGGGTCCTCAAATGAGGCCATATGGATAGAACCTGGGAACAAAAAGGGGACAATCACATTGCTGAGTGTACTAGAAGCCCCCAAACAGTCAGGGAGAGATAGAACAGCAGATCTGAAGGAAGATCTCAGAGAAATGTAAAAATAATAGGGTAATAATAGTAGGAGATTTCAGCTTCCCCAGTATGAACTGGGATAGTTAAAATGTGAAAAGCTTAGAAGGGGCAGAATTCTAAAAATGCATCCAGGAGAGCTTTTCCTGCCAGTACATAGAAAGTCTTACAGCAGTGCCGGACCTAGTTCTAGCGAATGAAGCCAGGCAAGCAGTAGAGTTTTCAGTGGGGGAGCATTTTGGTGACAGTGACCATAACTCAGTAGGATTTAAGGCGTTTTTCGAAAGGGACAAAGACGGACTGAAAATAAAGGTTCCGAACTGGGGGAATTCCAATTTTAATAAGATAAGACAGGATCTGGCCAAAGTCAATTGGAAACAGCTACTTGTAGGGAAACCTACATTTTAAAAAATTAATTTAGGGGATGTGGGCGTCGCTGGTTAGCCCAGCATTTATTGCCCATCCCTTGTTGCCCTTCAGAAGGTGATGGTTAGTTGCCTTCTTGAACCAGTGCAGTCCTCGAAGTGTTAGGGAGGGAGTTCCAGCATGTTGCCCCAGCGACAGTGAAGGAGCGGCGATTTATTTCCAAGTCAGCGTGGTGTAATTGGGATTCATTCAAAAAGGAAAGAGGAAGAGTACAGGGCCAACATGTTCCCATAAAGATGAAGGATGGGAACAAGTCCAGAAGGTTCAAAAGGGATATCCAGGGTTGGATAGAGGAAAAAAAGAGGCTTATGGCAGATACTGAGGACTCAAAACAGTGGAGATTCTAGAGTATAGAAAGGGGATTACATAAAAAATAAATTAGGAGAACGAAGAGGGGGCAAGATAAAATACTGGCAGATAAGAATGGAAAATCCAAATATAATTCTAAGTATATTAAGGTCAAGCAGATGATCAGGGAAAGATTAGAGCCCATTAAGGACAAATGTGGCAATCTGTGTGTGGAGACAGAAGATGTCGGTGAGGTTTTAAATGAGTACTTTGTATCTGTGTTAACTATGGAGAAGAATGATATAGGCTAAGAAATCAGGGAAGGATGGTCTTGTACCTGAACAAATTACATTGAGAGAGAAGGTATTAAGTTTTAGCCATCTTAAAAGTGGATAAATTACCAGGCCTAGGCCCAGATGAGATGTAACCCATGCTGTTGTGGGAGGCGAGGGAGGAGGTTGCAGGGGTACTGAAAATAATTTTCAAATCTTTTCTGGCCACAGGAGAGGTACAAGAGGACTTGGGAACAGCTAATGAAGTCCCATTATTCAAGAAGGGTGAGAGGGATAAACTAGGAAATTAGGGGCCTCACGGTAGCATGGTGGTTAGCATCAATGCTTCACAGCTCCAGGGTCCCAGGTTCGATTCCCGGCTGGGTCACTGTCTGTGCGGAGTCTGCACGTCCTCCCCGTGTGTGCGTGGGTTTCCTCCGGGTGCCCCGGTTTCCTCCCACAGTCCAAAGATGTGCGGGTTAGGTGGATTGGCCATGCTAAATTGCCCGTAGTGTAAGGTTAATGGGGGGGATTGTTGGGTTACGGGTATACGGGTTACGTGGGTTTGAGTAGGGTGATCATTGCTCGGCACAACATCGAGGGCCGAAGGGCCTGTTCTGTGCTGTACTGTTCTAAATTCTAAATTCTAAATTCTAAATAGGCCAGTGAGTCTAACTTCAGGCGAAGGGAATCTATGCGAAAAAATTCATAAGGATAATCTTTTTTTAAAATAAATTTAGAGTGCCCAATTCATTTTTTCTAATTAAGGAGCAATTTAGAATGGCCAATGCACCACATCATTGGGGGCGAAACCACGCATACATGGGGAGAATGTGCAAACTCCACATGGACAGTGACCCAGAACCAGGATCAAACCTGGGACCTCGGCGCCGTGAGGCAGCAGTGCTAACCACTGTGCCACCATGCCACCCCATGAAGGATGATCTTAATCTCCACTTGAGGGGGCAAGTATTAACTAAGTATCGTCAACATGGCTTTGTCAAAGGGAGAACAAGTCTTACAAATATGATTGAATTTTTCGAGGCGATGATTAGCTGTATAGATGAGGGTAGTGCAGTTGATGTAGTCTACGTGGCCTTCGTAAGGCTTTTCACAAGGTCTTGCGTGGGAGACTGGTCAAGAAGGTAAGAGCTCATGGGATCCAGGGAAATTTGGCAAATTGGATTTAAAATTGGCTTTGTGGCAGGAGGGGGAGGATGATGGTCAAAGGCTGTTTTTGTGACTGTGCCCAGCAGTGTTCTGCAGGATTTAGTGCTGGGCCCCGCGCTGTGTAAACTAATAACCTGGACATGAATGCAGGAGATATGATACATTTGCAGATGACACAGAAACTGGTGGTGTAAATAGTGAAGAGGATAGGCTTAGATTACAGGATGATATGGACGGGCTGGTCAGATGGGGTAGAACATTGGCAAATGTAATTTAACCCTTAAGTGTGAGGTGATGCATTTTGTAAGGATTTACAAAGCAAAGGATTACGCAATGAATAGTAGGACCCTAGGACGTACAGAGGATCGGAGGGACCTTGTGCATAGATCCGTGAAGACAGCAGAACAGGTAGATAAGATGATTAGGAAGGCACATTAGTGAGTGGGCCCCTGGAACACTTACACATAACAATTACATTGTTAATTATTTCCTGGCTCTTTGCAGATATTTAGCGATAAATCAGCAATACGTAACAGCAATCATGCTGGGTTTTAAGGACAGTCCCCTATTTGAGCCAGTCAAGTCTCCTGGGTTTATTGCTCCTGGGACACGTTTTGATCCCCGATTTTTCGTGTTTGGGTTTTGCGAAAGTGCAGTACCCACCGCGTTCTTGTCCTCGTGGGCCTCCCGTCTGCGCTCTCACAGGCTCGACAGCATGAGGGATTGAGGGATGAATGTTGGCCGGAACACCCAGAATAACTCCCCAGCTCTTCTTTCAAATTGTGCTGTGGGATTTTATTTTATGTCCACCATATGGGGCAGGCAATGCCTCGTGTACCAAAACATGGCACCTATAGAATCACAGGTGTTCACCGTTGTGTCCCTGTGGCCTAACTGCACTAACCATTCAGCTAGTCCCACTCCCTCAACCCCCTTGTTGGAATCCGTAATTTTCTTCATCTAAAATGCGTATTGAATTCCCTTTTGTAAACCTTTTCAGCTAAAGCCAGCTTACAGCACTCCATCTGTGCTGTGTTAGGAAAAGAAAGATAGTTTTAAGAAATTTGTATTTGTATTTGTTATAACCCTACAGATGGCCCATGGATCTGCAACCTCAGAGTCTGTTGGGGGACATTTTCTGATACTGGACAATGATATAAATTATAGGTGGCTCTGTAACTACATTTTTGCTCCTATATTACTTTTGAATATTTCTGCTGAGACAAAAGGTACTCATTGGCTTAGATGTCTGTTTAGAAGAGGCAATTTGTAGGAATCGAGAGTGTACACACAAATATCAGAAAGGACACAAAATGGCTGTTATCTATTATAGCAATACTAAAGACACAAAATGGCTGAACTAGCCACATTCCTGAACAATAAGTTACAAACTGTGTAAACTACCTCATGAGAACCAGGCGTGGATATGTATAGGGAGTATTTTAACAGCCGCTGATAACAGCTTCACAGAACAAGGAATGCAATGTATCCTTAATAAGCTCAAGGTCCCCAGCTGCAGACAGGACATATCCATATGTTAGTCTTGAGTGACTTTTGCATGACGTTAGGGGCGGGTAAGACAACACCCACTTTAACCATATATGTGATAACTAGGATGCTAAGAAAATTGATTGACTGCATGTAATGAAGTGCGACGCAAATATAGTTGACTGATTGTATGTAAATGAGAATACAACTAATTCCCCCCCTTTAATCTGTATATTAACCCAATGTGAACCTCAGCTCAAGTGAGAAAGAGTATGCGAGACTGTGCAGTTCCCAAATCTTTCTCCCAGATCTGATATAATAAACTCACTCAATTTACTCA
Source organism: Scyliorhinus canicula (assembly GCF_902713615.1). Classification (NCBI taxonomy): domain Eukaryota; kingdom Metazoa; phylum Chordata; class Chondrichthyes; order Carcharhiniformes; family Scyliorhinidae; genus Scyliorhinus; species Scyliorhinus canicula. The sequence goes on along the minus strand of NC_052147.1, from coordinate 276,993,015 downwards.
CTCAAAAGGCCTAAGTGTGAATATTTCCACCTCTAACAGAGGCCCTGTGGCCTCACCTGAGTACGATCTACCAGATGAGGGACGGAGCTACCCCCTTAAACCAGAGACTGCTGGGACATTATTACCCCGGCCCCAGTGTGGACCAGGGGCGGGAGATCCTCCGGGGAGTAGGAGGTGTAATTATATGAGGAAATAAGTCTAACTTTTTCGACAGTCATTGCATCCGAGTGGTCACTTGCCTGAGACTGTACACTGGCGACGAGGGTAAAGTGGAGCTGCAGGAGACCCCACTTCCTCCCGACCAGGGTCACCGCGATTAGGCCTGAGGAGGCCTACGTTCAGGCTGAGGGGATGCCGCTTATTGGTAAACCAGAGGCCTTTGGCGCCGAGACTGGGGATTGGACTCAATACATTCAGCGAATGCGCTATTTTATTCGACTGAATAACACTGTTGGGGACGACAGACAGACGGTGACCCTCCTAGTGGTCTGCAATGCAGAGACCTACATCGTCATCAAAAGTTTGACATTTCCAGACCCACCCGACACCCGCCAGTTTGCGGATTAAAAATAGACAACCATTTTGATCCGAAACTACCACTTGTTGTCCGCCGTTTTAATTTCCACACGGCTGCCCAGAACCAGGGAGAATCTGTAACTGAATTACTGGGCCGTTTACGGAAACGCGCCGAGTTCTGCGTGTTCGGCCCGACATTATCTGGGGCTCTCAGAGATCTGCTGGTCTGCGGCATCTGGGATATGGCAACTCGAGGATCCTTGTTGGGAAAGACACATCTTGACCTGAAGAAAGCAACCAAAGTAGCTGAACGTGGAAATGGCCATCCTAAACCTAGGAAGCCCAGCAGGGCGTGGAGCACCCCTCTCCCGTGTGGTAGTTCCAGACTTCCGTCACTGGAGACACACTCCCGGGAGACCAGGACTAACGGCAACACTGTCCCGGCAAGAGACGCCATACCTACCCCACACCGGAGACCCCCGACATATGGGGTGAACGCACCGGTGCCAGGAGAAGCCGACTAAATGGATGCCCAGGAGGAAGCTACCCCACCCGCTGCCACTATGCCGATGACCGTCCCAGACGGCGGACACATTTGATAGACGCCCAACTGGAAGGGGCCCACCACCTTTACTGCATCTCAGAACCGCGGGTGGCACCCATGTGGGTCAACGGTTTTCCAATACAAATGGAGCTCGATAACAAGAGCTGTGGTTTTGGTCATCAGCCACTCCACTTATGACCAAATCCACTCAGGCATACGCGCTTTGGCGTTGCAAGACACCGACGCTCAGCTCGCGATATACACCATTGGAGATCGTGGGCATCTTGGAAGTCCCCATAGAATACAGGGCACAGCTGGCAAACCTACCATTGGTGGTAGTGAAAGGCTCAGGCTCAAATTTGCTGAGGCGTGATTCCAGCTGGACTGCCAGAAAGTATGCCCCATGTACCCCGATGGGCCACAAGCGGTATTGGCACACTTCCTGGGCGTTTTCCAAGAAGAGGATTCAACACCATCCGGGGAGGAGGAGGAGGGGGCTGCTCTGCTAAGATATCAGTGGAGCCAGAGGCCCAGCCACGGTATTTTCGGACCTGCCCCGTCCCCTGGTCACTGAAACCAAAGGTTGATGCAGAGTTGGACTGTCTGGGGTGGTTGGGAATCGTCTGCCCCGGTGCAGTTCACGGATTGGTCTGCGCCGGACGTGCTGGCAGTTAAACCTGACGGTTCAGTCCGCCTTTGCCGAGATTACAAAATGAAATCAATCGAGCATCCCATTTGGATCATTAACCAGTACCCAAGATTGAGGACCTGTACACGGGGCTCAGCGGAGGGCGTGCCTCCCCCAAACACGACATGAGCCACGCTTATCTTCAATTAGTTCTGACCCGGCCTCGCGGAAGTACGTAACCATCAACACACACAAGGATTTGTACAAGTACACCAGGCTGCCATTCAGAGTTTCTTCAGCATGTGCCATATTCCAATGAGTGATGGAGAATATCCTCCGAGGATTACCACAGGTAGCGGTTTACCCGGAAGACATAGTGATCACCAGATTCTCCCACCAGGAACACATAAAAAACCTGGAAGATGTGCTATGCGATTTGAGGCAGTCAGGGTCCACCTACAGCGTGAAAAGTGCATATTTCACGCAAAAGAGCTTGTCTACTTAGGCTACAGGGTGGACAAAAACAAGTTACATCCAGTGGACGATAAGGGCAATCTGTGCCAAAGGATCAAACAGAACTCTTGGACCTTTTAAATTATTACAATAAGTTAACTCCAAACTTGGCAACAGTGTTGGTCCCACTGCACCAGTTGTTAAAGAAGTCATGGTAGGGTGTTGAATGAATACTTCCTATCTGTCTTCACCAAAGAGAATGAGGAGGTAGATGTAGAACTCGGGGAGAGAGACAGCGAGGTTCTTGAGCAGATTGTCATAGAGAGTGACAAGGTATTGGAGGTATTGGCAGCTTAAAAATGGACAAGTCTCCAGGTCCGGATGGATTGTGTCCCAGAATGCTGTGGAAAGTGAGGGGGCTCTGACCCAAATTTTTAATTCCTCTCTGGCCTCGGGGGAGGTGCCAGTTGTAGCCATCTGGGATGGCCACTTCCAGAATACAAAACGGACGCTTGTAAAGAATGTAGGGAACTGTGGACAATGCTAGAAAACAAGCAGGCACAGTGCCTGAATGTATATTCGGGAAGCAGTTACCAGACGGATTCGGAACTCTGTGTCGATTAGCATATTGATGGCCCATCTCCGGGAAACAAAGGATTTACACTCAGGTAGTTGATACTGTTGCAGACATCCTGACGCCAGAAAGACACAAACAAAGCCAGGCCAACGGCCACCTAAGACACGCCCAGCCATCAGGGCAACCCCCCTTTATTGGTCAAGATCAATACCAGTGATCAAGAAATGGCCCAATTAATTGGGGCCAAGTTTAAGGCCTGCCTAAAAGCGCGCAAAGCCCCTCCAGGTATAAGGAACCCCCGAGAGAATCGCTCTCTTGGACTTGGCTCTCAAAGCAGAGAGACCCGTCCACCAGCATCACCCGAAGCAAGTAGGTTCAAGGTCAATGCTCGCTACCAGACGGACGACCTTAGCTGTTCTCCTGTACCTCTTCGAACCCAGCATCAGATCCGAACAACGGCCATTGTTCCTCTGACTGAGTGGGCACCCGAAGCTAAGTATAGGCGTTAGCGTTAGGGATAGTTTAGTTTATAGTACTTTGTGCATGAGTAGATATTACTGTGTGTGTAAATAAATAGTATTGACTTTGAACTAACTGGTGGATTGGCGCTTTGATCAATATTTGGGTTTGAACCTTGTGGCGGTATCGAGAGATACCTGGCGACTCTAAGGCATAAACATAATAAGGATTGAGGAAGGCGACCATACTGACCGCCATATTTATAGCAAGCAAACAGAGCAACACAGTGGACTGGGGAACAGTTAATGTGGTCCCACTATTTAAGAAATGTGTAGAGATAAGCCAGGGAACTACCGATCAGTGAATCTCATGCCAGTGGTAGGGAAACTATTGGAGAAGATTCTGAGGACAGAATCTATCTCCACTTGGAGAGGCAAGGTTTATCAGGGATAGTCAGCATGGAGGTCAAGCCTATAAATTTGATTGAATTTTTTGACCAGGTGTGTAGATGAGGGTAGTGCAGTTGATGTAGTTTACATGGAATTCAGCAAAGCCTTTGACAAGGTCCCACATGGGAGATTTATAAAGAAGGCAAATGCACATGGGATACAGGGTAACTTGATAAGGTGGATTCAAAGTTGGCTCAACTGTAGGAGACAGAGGGTGATGATAGACGGCTGCTTTAGTGACTGGAAGTCAGTGTGCAGTGGCATACCACAGGGATCTGTGCTGGGTCTATTTTTGTAATTTATACAAATGTCATAGATGATTATGTGGGGGGTAGGATCAATACGTTTATGGAAAACACTAAGATAGGCCAGGTGGTTAACGTGAGGTTGAGTGTCTTGGATTACAGGAAGTTATAAATGGGATGGCAGAAAAGTGGAAGATGGAATTTAACCCTGAAAAGTGTGAGGTGGAAGGAGTAATTTCACAAAGGAAATATTCAATGAATGGTACCACACTGGGAAGTTCCGAGGAACAAAGGACACAGACAGACCCACTATTAGCCAGGGTCCACCACTTAGTGCTGTACAGGGCCCAGCACTCACCCTCCCAGAGGATCTACGTGCTTTTGAGGAATTGAACAAACGAATGTGATATAAAATAGGATTATTAGTTAGAATAATGTAGATGTGAGCCAGTCTGATAGTAGTGAGCTCACAAACAAAGGACAAAGGGATTCAGAAAACATGGCCAGGAAGGGGGGAGGGGGAAAAGGATGCTGGGTAACAAGAGGCCCAGGGTTGAGGAATGCGAAGTGAGCCAATCAGAATATATGGCCAGGTCAGGAGGTGTATAGGATGACCTATGGGAATCTTGTATGTGAAACTTGATGCCATTTGAATGATATTTGCAGAGACTTCTTTGTCTCCGATGTCACTCGGTTCTGGGGCTTCAGAAGACTGCCTGTGTTCTGAATCTCTGTGGAGTGGGTCAGCCTTGCAAGTTGTTTAAAAATAAATAATACTATACCTACAAATCCCTCTCGAGTTTTATTGAGGCCAGACTGACGGGTAAAGACCTCGATATTGTCACTTTTACCATAAAAGTGGCCAAACGTGGCGTGGTGTATACTGTGGGGTTCCCGAGTTGTCTTTCCCAAGCGCTGCCATGGGGCAATCTTACAAGAGCGCCACAGCCACACCCAGAAATCTCTAAATTAAAATGTTGGCCCAAAGCTAGGTGTGGTGGCCCAGGATAGACTTAGATATCGAGAAATTAGCAAAACAATGTACACGGTGCCAAAAACACCATAAGAACACCCATGGGAATGGCTGGGCTGGCCATGGTCCACATGGATTTCGCGGAGCCTTTTCAAGGGGCGGTGTACCTAATCCTCGTTGATGCACATTCCAAATGGATGGACGTTCACCGAATGACCTCGACGACAATGAGCAGCTCCGGCAATCTTTTAGTGTTCCTGGACTTCCTGAGGTGCTGGTATCGGACAATGGCACTCCATTTACAATTTCGGAGTTCGCACGCTATCACTCGTCATCCAATGGGTTGGCCGAACAAGCGGTGCAGACGTTTAAACTCGGGATGCGGAAACAGACCTCGGATTCCCCAGAAACGCGACTCGCCATTTCCTTTTTTACTGTAGGCCTACACCGCACACAACCACCGGGGTAGCGCCCGCTGAGCTTTTGACGGGACGTCAGCTGCGCACACGGTTAAGCATTGTTGCGCCAGACATCAGAGAGAGGATCCTCGACCAACAGGAACAGGTCGGAACAAAACAAACCAGACCCATTAGGGAATTTCTAACGAGCGACGCCATTTACGGGCGCAATTTTGCAGACGGAGCACTGTGGGTCCCGGTAGTGGTAATAAAACGGTCCTGTGCAGTCTCATATTCTGCATGGTCCTCAAGGATGGTAGAGCCCCTTCCTCCAGAACAATTGCCATTGATACCCAGCAGGGCAGCTGAGCCCCTCGATTCAGAGATATGAGAAGACGACTGATCTGACCTGGAGTGAGACATGGAACTTTACCCACAGAAGTCGAAATGGGTCCAGTGGTGACTGCCCTCAAAGCAAAAGAGAACCACCCAGATGTTTGGCCCGACAGCATGTAGGATGCCATGCTCAGTGGTGCGTTATACCCCTCTGGAGCTGGAACAGTGGACGCTGGATAGACAGCCCAATGCAAAGGGAGCAAAGGATTTCCCCCCCTCCTGCCATCGAAATGGAGGATGTATCAGACGGGGGAGGGCATGTTATAACCCTACAGGGAGCCTAGGGATTTGCAACCTCAGAGTCCCTGTGGCCTCATCTAAGTTCAGTCTACCCAGAGCTACCCCCTTAAACCAGAGACTGCTGGGACATAAATACCCTGGCCCAAGTGTGGGCCAGGGACGGGAGACCCTTCGGGGAGTAGGAGGTGTAAATATATAAGGAACTAAATCTAACTTTTTCTACAGTCGTTGCTTCCGAGTGGTCGCTTGCCTGAGACTTTACAGTATTGGGAAACATTAGGTGCACAGTCTACTGGCTGCTTCCTGCCAGAATTGGAGCGGACACGGTGGCTAGATCCCGGGTGAGACCTCCCCCAGGATTCCCGACGGCCGTTACACCTCACGAGATATGACCAAATCTAACGTGATCTGGGTCCTGCCAACATTGGGCGGCCCCCAGTCTCGCACAGTTAATTGAGTTAAAAAACCCACTTAGCTGCGCCAACGCCGGATCGAATGGCCACCCGGCGTTCTGTAAATCTGATCTTTCGAATTCTACCTCCTCTCCATCACTTCCTCCTCTGCCATCACCTCCTCCTCCGCCATCACCTCCTCCTCCGCCATCACCTCCTCCGCCATCACCTCCTCCTCTGCCATCACCTCCTCCTCTGCCATCACCTCCTCCTCTGCCATCACCTCCTCCTCTGCCATCACCTCCTCCTCTGCCATCACCTCCTCCTCTGCCATCACCTCCTCCTCTGCCATCACCTCCTCCTCCGCCATCACCTCCTCCTCCATCACATTCTAGTTTAGCTAGTTTAGCACAGGGTTAAATCGCTGGCTTTGAAAGCAGACCAGGCAGGCCAGCAGCGCAGGTTCAATTCCCGTACCAGCCTCCCCGAACAGGTGCCGGAATGTGGCGACTAGTAACAGTAACAATTGTCACAGTAACTTCATTTGAAGCCCACTTGTGACAATAAGCGATTTCCATTTTCATTTCAATTTTTTTTTCTCCTCCATGACCCTCCTCCATCACCACCTTCTTCTCCTCCATCATCACCTCCTCATCTGCCATCACCTCCTCCTCCAGCCCATCATGTCCTCCTCCATCAAATCTTCCTGTGGGGCCTGGCGGGGGGGGCGGGGCTGGTGGGGGGCGGGGCCTGTGTATCGCTGGATGCCGGGGGGGCGGGGCCGGTCGAGGGTGGGGCCTCTGTGCGTCGCTAGCCGTCGGGGGCGGGGGCTGGCGGGGGGCGGGGCGGGGGCTCGTGGGGGGCGGGGCCCGGCGGGGGGCGTGGCCGGGCTGGTGGGGGGCGGGGCCTGTGTATCTCTGGATGCCGGGGGGGCGGGGCCGGCCGAGGGTTGGGCCTCTGTGTGTCGCTAGCCGGGGGCTGGGGCTGGCGGGGGGCGTGGCTGGGGCTGGCGGGGGGCGTGGCCGGGGCTGGCGGGGGGCGTGGCCGGGGCTGGCGGGGGGCGTGGCCTCTGTGTGTCGCGGGGCAGGGCGGGCGAACGTGCTGATGTGAAGTGGAGGGTTTCGGCGTTGCCCTGGAAACTTGCTGAGGCCGGGCAGAAAGCGCGGGGCCTGGGACTGGGGCTGGAGCCGGGGCCTGGAGCCGCGGTGGGATGGCTGCAGTCAGCCGGCGGACAGCCCCCGGGTAGGTTTTCTCTTCTCTCCCGGCTCGATTCTCAGAGTGAATTTCCGTTGGCCCGGACTCCCCCTCCTCCATGAAACATCCAATGCAGAAGGAGATCATTCGGCACATCAAGTCTGCACCCACCCACTTAAGCCCTCACTTCCACCCTATCCCTGTAACCCAATAACTCCTCTTAAACTTTTTTGGTCGCCAAGGGCAATTTATCATGGCCAATCCACCTAACCTGCACATCTTTAGACTGTGGGAGGAAACCGGAGCACCCGGAGGATACCCACGCACACACGGGGAGAACGTGCAGACTCCGCACAGACAGTGACCCAGCCGGAACCGAACCTGGGACCCTGGAGCTGTGGAGCAACGGTGCTAACCACTGTGCTAACGTGCTGCCCAATGATAGAATCATTTGATAGAATCAAATTGCCCCTTTCCCAATGCAACCCACCCCCCCTCCCCCCATACTAAACTTATATTGATTGGGGTTTGGGGGTGGGGGGGATCATATTCCACCCTGGTTCTCATATCCATTATATTGGACAAGCTCCTACTTAAACAGACTAGAATTTGTCTGGTCTTCGTGGGGAGCTGGGGCACGGGCTCGATGGGCTGAATGACCTGTATCGCTCTATGGGCATTGTATAATGTGGACATGCCGGTAAAGGACTGGGTTGAGCACAGTAAGAAGTCTTACAACAACAGGTTAAAGTCCGACAGGTTTGTTTCAAACACTAGCTTTCGGAGCACTGCTCCTTCCTCAGGTGAATGAAGAGGTGGGTTCCAGAAACATACATATAGACAAATTCAAAGATGCCGGACGATGCTTAGAATGCGAGCATTTGCAGGTAATCAAGTCTTTATAGATCCAGAGATAGGGGTAACTCCAGGTTAAAGAGGTGTGAATTGTCTCAAGTCAGGACAGTTGGTAGGATTTTGCAAGCCCAGGCCAGATGGTGGGGGATGAATGTAATGTGACATGAATCCAAGGTCCCGGTTGAGGCCGCACTCATGTGTGCGGAACTTGGCGATAAGTTTCTGCTCGGCGATTCTGCATTGTCGGCCGCCTTGGAGAACGCTTACCTGGAGATCAGAGGCTGAATGCCCTTGACTGCTGAAGTATTCCCCAACTGGAAGGGAACATTCCTGCCTGGTGATTGTCGCATGATGTCCGTTCATTCGTTGTAGCAGCGTCTGCATGGTCTCGCCAATGTACCACGTTTCAGGACATCCTTTCCTGCAGCGTATGAGGTAGACAATGTTGGCCGAGTCGCACGAGTATGTACCACGTACCTGGTGGGTGGTGTTCTCACGTGTAATGGTGGTACCCATGTCGATGATCTGGCACGTTTTGCAGAGATTGCCATGGCAGGGTTGTGTGGTGTTGTGGTCGTTGTTCTGAAGGCTGGGTAGTTTGCTGCAAACAATGGTTTGTTTAAGGTTGCGCGGTTGTTTGAAGGCAAGTAGTGGGGATGACCTTGGCTAGATGTTCATCTTCATCGATGATGTGTTGAAGGCTGCAAAGAAGATGTCGTAGTTTCTTCGCTCCGGCAAAGTACTGGACGGCGAGGGTACTCTGTCGGTTGTGCCCCGTGTTTGTCTTCTGTGAAGGTCGGTGCGGTTTTTTGCTGTGGCGCGTTGCAATTGTCGATCGATGAGTCGAGCGCCATATCCCGTTCGTACAAGGGCATCTTTCTGCGTCTGTAGATGTCTGTTACGCTCCACTTCGTCTGAGCAGATCCTGTGTGTATGGAGGGCTTGTCCATAGGGGATGGCTTCTTTAATGTGTTTACGGTGGAAGCTGGAGAAGTGATGGGGATTGGATGTAGAGAATCCAAAGAATCCCGACAGTGCAGAAGGAGGCCATTCGGCCTGTCGTGTCTGCGCCGACCCTCAGGCCCTGCACACATCTTTGGGCTCAAGGGCTGATCGATCCAACCTGCACGTCTTTGGACTGTGGGAGGAAACCGGAGCACCCGGAGGAAACCCATGTAGACATGGGGAGAACGTGCAAACTCTACACAGTCAGCCTAGGCCGGAATTGAACCTGGGACCCTGGCACCATGAGGAAACAGTGCTAACCACTGTGCCTGGGGTTGCCCCCAAAAACCTGTGTGGAAAGGTTATCCGCAATCTGACTGCGGACTCGGAAAAGGAAGACTGGCATTAATATAGCCACAGGGTGTCCCAAGAGCTTTATAGCCAATTAAGTCCTTTTTGAAGTGTAGGCTTGATGGAGAATATGCGCACAGACAGCCGCCATTATCACACAATGTTGATAATGGCTAGACTATCTAAATTTTGTCATGTTGATTGAAGGATAAATATTTGCCTGGACACTTGAGATAATTCTCCTGCTCTTCTTTGAAACAGTACCATGGGATCCGAGAGGACAAAGCAGCTCAATCCAATAATTCATTCCAAAGGCGATGACTCTTGACCATACAGCACTCCCTCCAGTATTGCACGGGTGCGTTAGCCTAGATTCTGTGCTGAATTTCTGGGACTTAGACACCAGAGTCTACCCACTGAGCAAAGGATGAGTATTCCAGCCAATTATTCATGGCATTCAGGGCCTCACGGTAGCATGGTGGTTAGCATCAATGCTTCACAGCTCCAGGGTCCCAGGTTCGATTCCCGCCTGGGTCACTGTCTGTGTGGAGTCTGCACGTCCTCCCCGTGTGTGCGTGGGTTTCCTCCGGGTGCTCCGGTTTCCTCCCACAGTCCAAAGATGTGCGGGTTAGGTGGATTGGCCATGCTAAATTGCCCGTAGTGTAAGGTTAATGGGGGGATTGTTGGGTTACGGGTGTACGGGTTACGTGGGTTTAAGTGGGGTGATCATTGCTCGGCACAACATCGAGGGCCGAAGGGCCTGTTCTGTGCTGTACTGTTCTATGTTCTATTGCTGGAAGGCAGCCCCAAGTCCAAGAAGAAAAGGATTTGTAGTTTATGGAGCCTTTCACGTTCCTCAAAAAATCTCAAAGAGAGGACTTGTGCCTAACCTGATCATTGTTTTGATGCCTTTTGATATTAGTTGGCATCTTGAGAGATTCACAACATCAGAATTCCTTGCAAAATGCAACTGTTAAATTACCTGGGAAGTTATTTTTCTTTAGGTGGTTCAACAAGAACCCATGAGGGAAATGCTTGGAGAATGTTTAGTAGTGCCCAATGTCGCTCTGGTCCTACTGGCCCATGTAAAATGGATTAGAGGCATATGGTCATTATAAGACAGAAGGCGGTCAAGGGCCATGGACTCCATGCCAGCTCTGTGTGGAATAATCCAGTCAGTTCCATCCCTCCGCTCTTTTCCCATAGCCCTGCAAGTTTTGTTCCCTCAAATTCCTTTTCAGATGAAGAATTATCCCTGCTCCCATTAATACTTGCCGCATTTAGAAAATAAACAGTTCTTTTTCACACACCTGCTGCATCTTTTACTCAAAACTTTAAATCTGTGTCCCCCAGTAGAACATGTAGTCTGAATTGATCAGTCACCAAACCCAGGTCTCCTTGGTGGGAAGAAAGGGTGTGAATTCTACCTCCGAATCACCAATTCTTCCAGTTCATGTGATGAATAAGTTTTATGTTTTGTATTTTATGCTGTGAACATCTATGTTGTGTTTTTCACTCAACAAAGTGTTCCCTTATTTTGTGCTAAATGATTAGGGGTTCAGCCACAGACAGCTTGGATGAAGAAGTGAATTCTAACGTTTTTAACTTGGCAGTGGAAGTTGCAGAAAGCTCGGATGATAAGATCCCAACCTTGCTCCTAAAGCTGAAAGGTAGGAAATGTTACAGAATCAAGCATCGTCAGGCCTTTTACCCTTCAATTGCCCTTCCTTCAACTCTACAGGAAGTGCTGCCACTAGCTGGAGATCTTGACATGAAAATGAAAATCGCTTATTGTCACGAGTAGGCTTCAATGAAGTTACTGTGAAAAGCCCCTAGTCGCCACATTCCGGCACCTGTCCGGGGAGGTTGGTATGGGAATCGAATCGTGCTGCTGGCCTGCTTGGTCTGCTTTAAAAGCCAGCGATTTAGCTCATTGAGCTAAACCAGCCCCTAAAAATGAAATGAAAATCGCTTATTGTCACAAGTAGGCTTCAAATGAAGTTACTTTGAAAAGCCCCCAGTCGCCACATTCCGGCACCTGTTCTGCTACGGGAATTGAACTGTGCTGCTGGCCTGCCTTGGTCTGCTTTCAAAGCCAGCGATTTAGCCCTGTGCTAAACAGCCCCTTTCAGTGTGTTATCCAACAGCTTTCATTCATACGTGAGTGCGAATAGTGGGCATTTTTTATTATTTGTCACGGGATGTGGGCGTCCCTGACTGGGTCAGCATTTATTGCCCATCCCTGAAAGCATGTAGGCCGACCAGGTAATGACGACAGATTTCCTTAAGGAACTGGATGGATTTTTACGACAGTGGTTTCATGGGTTACGTAGACATTTAATTCTAGATTTTTATTGAATTCAAATGTCACCATCTGCCATGCCAGGATTTGAACCCCAGGATTCGAATCCCTCGCGCATGATTTTGGGTCTGTGGATTACCGGCCCAGCGACAATACCACTATGCCATTGCCTCCCCTAGGTATAGGCCAATATGTTTTGTAGGACGATGATAGACTTCAAGAAGATTGGTAGAAAGGCTGGTAGAATAGGTGAACCTGACAAATGAAATTTAATGCAGGAAATATACAGTTAATGGTCAGACCATAGGAACTACAGAGGGACCTTGGGATGCATGTCTATAGGGGTGCATGATAGCACTGTTGCTTCACAGTGCCAGGGACCCAGGTTTGATTCCAGGATTGGATCACTGTTCATGGGATACTTGCCTTTATTAGCTGAGGCATAGAATATAAGAGCAGGGAGGTTATGATGGAGCTGTATAAAACGCTGGTTAGGCCACAACTGGAGTACTGTGTGCAGTAGTGGTCACCACAGCAAAGGAAGGATGTGATTGCACGAGAAAGGATGGAGAGGAGATTCACCAGGATGTTGCCTAGCATTTCAGCTATCAAGAGAGGCTGGATAAGTTGGGGTTGTTCTCCTTAGAGCAGAGAAGGCTGAGGGGGGCCTGATCGAGGGTGTATAAGATTATGAGGACATTAAGAAGTCTTACAACACCAGGTTAAAGTCCAATATGTTTATTTCAAACACTAGCTTTTGGAGCACTGCTCCTTCCTCAGGTGAATGACGACTATGTTCCAGAAACATATATATAGACATACTCTTTCTGGAACATACTCTTCATTCACCTGAGGAAGGAGCAGTGCTCCGAAAGCTAGTGTTTGAAACAAACCTGTTGGACTTTAACCTGGTGTTGTAAGACTTCTTACTGTGCTCACCCCAGTTCAACGCCACATCAAGATTATGAGGGGTATTGATAAGAAGGAACCTTTCCCCTTAGTGGAGCGGTCAGTAACCGGGGGGCATAGATTTAAAGGCAATGGACAGGTTTTGAGGCGATGTGAGGGTGGTTGGAATCTGGAACTGACTGCTTGAAAGGGTGGTAAAGGCAGGAATCCTCACAACATCCTCACAGTGGGCTAGACAACTGGCTGGTACAGCAGAACAAGGCCAGCAGCGCGGGTTCAATTCCCGTACCGGCCTCCATGAACAGGTGCTGGAACGTAACTTCATTGAAGCCTACTTGTGACGATAAGCGATTTTCATTTTTTCATTTAAGGAGTATTTAGATGAGCATTTGAAACCCCATAGCATGCAAGGCTACGAGTCAAGTGCTGGAAAATGGGATTAGAACAAAGAGGTAATAATAATCTTTATTAGTATCACAAGTAGGCTTACATTAACACTGTAATGAAGTTACTGTGAAAAGCCCCTAGTCGCCACACTCCGGCGCCTGTTCCGCTACACAGAGGGAGAATTCAGAATGTCCAATTTAACAGCACGTCTTTCGGGACTTGTGGAAGGAAACTGGAGCACCCGGAGGAAACCCACGGAAACACGGGAGAACGTGTAGACACCGCACAGACAGTAACTCAAACTGGGAATCAAACCTGGGACCATGGAGCTGTGCCAACCACTGTGCTACCATACCATGCTTGGTCACTGGTGCAAACCCGATGGGCCGAAGGTCCCCTTTCCATGCTAGAATAGCTTTTTGATTCTATGATACCCATGTCCTAATACAAATCAAGTCCTGTTCACCCATCACTTTTTGTGTTTGCTTATATATGTTTCTTCCCGGTCTGGCAGTTTTGAAAACTCTCCTTGTTTTCAATTCCCTCCACCACCTTGCTCTTTCCATTTCTTTTCCAGCCCAATATCCCTCTGAATCGCTGTGCACTCTTGTATATCCCAATTTTCACCACTCCGCCTTTGTTGGCTCTATCACCAGCTGCTGAGTCCCCAAGCTCTGAAACCCCATTTCTGAACCTCTCTGCATATCTCAACCTCTCTCTACTCCTTTAAAACATCCCCTTATATCTGCCTGCTTTGGTCACCTCTCCTAATGTCTCCTTATGTGGCTCGTAGTCAAATGTATTTTATTCCATTCCTGTGCTGTAACCGTGTTAAAAGTGTGATATAAATGCAAGTTATGGATGGATATATGAAATGCCACTTAGCACATTTACATACGTGTTTTACAAAGCTATTGTGCACCTAACTGTGCTTCTGTTACACTTAATGAGGCAATTGCCTTTTCTGATGTACGTGCAGCTATTTACTGGAAATGTGCATACCTTTGGATTTCAGTGCTCATGGGAGAATTCATCCAGGGGCTGGATTTTCTGGAGGGGATGGAGGGCAGGGGTGGGGAGGGGGAGGGGGGAGTTGGGGGGGGGCTCGGTGGTGGTGGTGAGAAAGTCCCGCTTATGAGTCGTCATGCAAGTTGAGGTTGATGCCCATCATGACTTGGCAGGTGCGCAGAGCAAAGAATGTTTTTAATTCAATGCCCAATGCCGATGATGTACATAAGATCATAAGATCATAAGACCTAGGAGCAGGAGTAGGCTATCTGGCCCCTCGAGCCTGCTCTGCCATTCAATGAGATCGTGGCTGATCTTTTGAAGCTTTACTTTCCGGCCCGAACACCATAACCCTTAATTCCTTTATTCTTCAAAAAACTATCTATCTTTATCTTAAAAACATTTAATGAAGGAACCTCAACTGCGTCACTGGGCAAGGAATTCCATAGGTTCACAACCCTTTGGGTGAAGAAGTTCTTCCTAAACTCAGTTCTAAATCTATTTCCCCTTATTTTGAGGCTATGCCCCCTAGTTCTGCTTTCACCCGCCAGTGGAAACAATCTGCCCGCATCTATCCTATCTATTCCCTTCATAATTTTATATATTTCTATAAGGTCCCCCCGAATCCTTCTAAATTCCAACGAGTACAGTCCCAGTCTACTGAACCTCTCCTCGTAATCCAACCCCCTCAACTCTGGGATTAACCTAGTGTATCTCCTCTGCACACCCTCCAGTGCCAGTACATCCTTTCTCAGGTAAGGAGACCAAAACTGAACACAATACTCCAGGTGTGGCCTCACTAACACCTTATACAATTGCAGCATAACCTCCCTAGTCTTAAACTCCATCCCTCTAGCAATGAAGGACAAAACTCCATTCACTTTCTTAATCATCTGTTGCACCTGCAAACCAACTTTTTGCGACTCATGCACTAGCACACCCAGGTCTCTCTGAGAAGGGACAAAATCAGGAACCAGTATATCGGGAGGTCAGTGAAAATAGGGGCAGCATCGAAGGAAATAGCCAGATGGAGATTGAAATGGTCTGGTCAACTGTGGCGGAGAGGGGGAGGAAAGAGGGCTGGTGTCTCAGAAGAGGAGCTGAGTTAAGCTTGATCAATGCCACGGAGCTGAGTAAAAATGAAGTATAGATTTCAAGGTTTTACCATGAAAGCTGCAATGATGGTGCCTGGTGCCACAAGCCTTGTTTTAGCAGTGTTCTGAATCGGTTAAGATCAAATAGCACTTAAGATTTTTTTTTTAATTCTCCCAGAGGACTGTCACATTTCCATATGACTTTTGGTGTTGCATTGCATTAACCGATTCTCCTTTCAACTTTGACCTGTGTCTTTTACAGAAATCCTGCAAGGTCCTCCCTTAGGAAGCAAAGAATTACAGAAATTAAAAGAGGATATTTATTATTATGACCTAATTCAATATTGCATACTGGTGCTTCGGCAAGACTACTACAACATCCCAGGAAGATGGTCCACGGCTGTAGAATTAGCAGAGATAGTCAGGTAAACCAGATCAGGAGTCTGCAATTGATATTCCACTTGAGGGTGCAATGCAAGAAATCAGTTAGAAATGATTTTTCTCAAATCAAGCAAATTGGCCCATGAATGTTCTGCATGTGAATTATTTTGCGTGTAATAGTAATAACCTTTATTAGTGTCACAAGTAGGCTTACATTAACACTGCAGCAAAGTTACTGTGAAAACCTCCTCGTTGCCACACTCCGCTGCCTGTTCTGGTACACAGAGGGAGAATTCAGAATGTCCAATTCACCTAACAAGCACGTCTTTCGGGACTTGTGGGAGGAAACCGGAGCGCCCAGGGGAAACCTGCACAGACACGGGGAGAATGTGCAGACTCCACACAGACTAACCCAAACCAGGAATCGAACCCAGGTCCCTGGTGCTGTGAAGCAACAGTACTAACCACTTTGCTGCTGTGCCATCCATTTGAAATATTGAAGCATTTGTTTATGACATAATCCCCATCCTCTCTTCCTTACGCACACTGTCCAGCCTATTTATTAAGCTAGAAATAATGCACAATGCAGATCAACAGGTTGGACTTTACAATCAGATGCTTCCGAAACAGATCAGTTTGTACAGTGAGCAGTGAGTTCGGAATATGGAAATCTGAGGCCTGCTCCCTACAAGCCACACAGCACCAAATCAGCACCATAGCTCTGAAGCGGTTATAATAAAAGTTTTGTTATGTGGTCCCTTACCATCTTAAAGTATATCGATGCACTTGACAATGTTCAATTGGAACCTATAACCTCCAAAGGGGACTTGACAGGTTGGATGCTGAGAGGATGTTTCTCCTTCTAAGAAAGACTAGAACTAGGGGGTAAAAGCAAATTACTGTGAATGCTGGAATCTGAAACCAAAGAGAAAATGCTGGAAGATGTCCTGTGTTAAAAGCCCTACTCCCATGCCCACATGTCTATCTTTGGCCTGCTGCAATGTTCCAGTGAAGCTCAATGCAAATTGGAGGAACAGCATATTATCTTCCGGTTAGGCATGCTACAGCCTTTCGGTCTCAACATCGACTTCAACAACTTCAGATGATTAGCTCTATCCCACCTCGACCTCTTTGTTTTCATTCCACTTCATTTTACCATTTCTTTCTTGTCTTTCTTTATATATATTCCCCCCCCCTATATTATCCCCCCTTTCCTTACCTTTTCTCCCCTTTGCTTCCCCCTTCCCCTCCCCCCACATCTACATCTGTCACAGTTTACCTTCTGATGTTAGTTTCTCTGCAGTTTGGCCTTTCACACCTTTTGTTCTCTCTGGGGATTAGCAGGCCATTAGCAGGCGCCGGAATGTGGCGACTAGGGGCTTTTCACAGTAACTTTACTTGAAGCCTATTTGTGACAATAAGCGATTTTCTTTTCATTTTTTCATTTCATTAGCACTCTTTCTCTTGGTTTCTCTGGATAGGACTCATCTTTCATTCACTCTCTCACTTTCTATGTCTTTTAGCTTTGACAAAGGGTCATCTGGACTTGAAACGTTAGCTCTTTTCTCTCCCGACAGATGCTGCCAGACCTGCTGAGATTTTTCAGCATTTTCTCTCTAGGACTAGGGGCTGCTGTTTAAACATAAGGCACCTCCTTTTTAAGAGTGAGATAGGAGACATTTGTTCTCTCAGAGGGTTGTTATTCTGTGCAATTCTCTTCACACAGAAAAGTGGAGACTGCATCATTGAATTGAGTTAGATAGAATTTTGATTGACAGGGGAGTTGGAGGGTTATGGGGTAGGAAGGAGAGTACAGTTGAAGCAACAATCAGATCTGCCATGACCGTATCAAATGGTTGAGCAGGCTGGAGGGGCCCAATGGCCTATTCCTGCTCCTAATTCATGTGTTAATTGGCTAAAACTATTCATCTGACTGGAGAGCTGGTATGAGAACAGAAAACTGGAAATACTCAGCCGATAAAGAAACCGAGTTAATGTTCGAGGTCAATGATTTTTCATCAGAACTAGAAACTGTGAGGGATGTGCTATTATTCAAGGAATATAGGGTTATAGGGTAGAAAGCAGGAGTTAGTAAACAACAAAAAGGATGATGATGCAAGCCAAACGGAGGTGTTTTTTTTATAAATGAAATGAAATGAAAAATGAAATTAAAATCGCTTATTGTCACAAGTAGGCTTCAATGAAGTTACTGTGAAAAGCCCCTAGTCGCCACATTCCTGCACCTGTTCAGGGAGGCTGGTACGGGAATTGAACCCTGCTGCTGGCCTGCCCTGGTCTGCTTTCAAAGCCAGCGATTTAGCCCAGTGTGCTAAACAGCCCCATGTTTTTTATTGGGTTTTTGAACAAAGTATATTTACCGTTATGTACACAAAATAGACTACATAGAAGAGAAGGGAACAAGCACAAAAAACAAAACAAACAACAACAAAAAAAAGTTAGAATAAAGTAACTGGTAGTATGTGCTAGCTCAACAACAGCAGCTCTGTACAATTGGCAATATTGTTTTTAGCACATAAGTAGGCATCTGTTTGTGTGGGGAGAGAAACTGGGGAGGTACATGAAATGAAATGAAAATGAAAATCGCTTATTGTCACGAGTCGGCTTCAATGAAGTTACTGTGAAAAGCCCCTAGTCGCCACATTCCGGCGCCTGTCCAGGGAGGCTTGTACGGGAATCGAACCGTGCTGCTGGCCTGCTTGGTCTGCTTTAAAAACCAGCGATTTAGCCTGGTGAGCTAAACCAGCCCCTAATACATATACATTTGGGCGCCGGGGAAACAATTACAGAACAATTACAGAGGGAAATACGCGAATGGATCTGGAGTTGATGTTGTTGCTTGCTTCCCCCGGACGGTTTTCATTGTCGTCTCGCGATCACCTCCGCTTCAGCCGTTCGTCCTGCCTTTCGCCTGTATTTTCCTTGCTCTCTGTTCCTGGAGATGCCAAGTTTGTTATTGTTTCCCGTGCCCTCCCTCCGGCTGTCAACCCCCCCCCCCCCCCCCACTCCCGTTGGCCACAAACAGGTCCTGGAACAACTGCATGAATGGCTCCCACGTTCTGTGGAAACCGTCGTCTGACCCTCGGATGGCGAATTTGATTTTCCCCATTTGGAGACATTCTGAGAGGTCGGACAGCCAGTCTGCAGCTTTGGGTGGTGCTGCTGACCGCCAGCCGAACAGGATTCTATGGCGGGCGATCAGGGAGGCAAGGGCAAGGGCGTCCGCCCTCCTCCCCAGGAATAGATCTGGCTGGTCTGATACCCCGAAGACCGCCACTTTCGGGCCTAGCTCCACCCTCATCCCCACCACTTTGGACATTGCCTCGAAGAAGGCTGTCCGGTACCCCGCAAGTCTGGGACAAGACCAGAACATGTGGGCGTGGTTGGCCGGGCCTCCTTGGCAACGTTCACATCTATCCTCCACCTCCGGGAAGAACTTACTCATACGAGTTCTTGTTAAGTGGGCTCTATGTACCACTTTTAGTTGCATCAGGCTAAGCCTTGCGCACGTGGCGGTGGAGTTGACCCTATGCAGTGCTTCGCTCCAGAGTCCCCACCCTATTTCAATCCCCAGGTCCTCCTCCCATTTCTTTCTTGTTGCGTCCAGTACGGTGTCGGCCCTTTCTACCAGTCGATCATACATGTCGCTACAGTTCCCTTTATCTAGGGTGCTTGCGTCCAGTAACTCTTCCAGTAATGTCTGTCGTGGGGGTTGTGGATACGTCCTTGTGTCCTTTCGTAGGAAGTTTTTGAGTTTCAGGTAGCTGAGCTCGTTCCCCTGGCTAGCTGGAATTTCTGTGTCAGTTCGTCCATTGTTGCGATCCTGCCGTCTGCGTATAGGTCCCTGACTGTCAGTGTCCCTCCGTCCTGTCCCCACTTTTTAAAGGTGGCGTCAGTCAGCGCTGGTGTGAACCTATGGTTGTTGCAGATGAGAGCATTGTCTGGCATTTTGGTCAGGTCAAATTGCTGCCGTAGGTGCTTCCATGACTGGAGGGTGGCTATCACCACCGAGCTGCTGGAGTGTTTTTTGAGTGCTGCCGTGGCGAGGGCCCAGCGGAGGTATTAATGGAAAAAGCAAAGCAAGACTAGAGGAGGTGTGAATCACTTTGGCAGAATGATTACCGACAGCCATAAAAATGAAGCAGGGGTTGTAATGTGAAATTTTAAGAGCTTGCTGTTGAGTCTGAAAGTGCTGTCATCCCTCAAGTTCCCATTAAGCTTCTTAGGAACAATGTAGGAGGCTGGAATAGGAGTGAGGCAGTGAGTTAAACAGCCAAGCAACCGGAAGCTCAGGGTTGCACTTGCAGACTGTACAGGTGTTCAGTAAAAACAAAATCACTCGACTTGTGTTTAGTCTCTTAAGATGTAGGAACATAAGTGGTCTTCTTGCTACGTGGCAAGCTACCTCAGCCAGTGGCTGTAAAGATCCTTAACTTATATTCTTTTGATTTATAATGTTGTTTGCAATTATCTGATAGATTGACCATCTGAACCCCTCTATCTGTCTCGCTCTTAACACTCTGAGATAACCACTGAACCATCTAAACTCTTCATTTCTGGGCATAAGTTTCTCCACGCCAAAAATCCTGAGACATTTGATCATACATTGCATCGTTTTCATCATTGTTAATTATCCTTAATTGCCAGAGCAGTTAATATCTAGTTAGATATTCAGGTTTTTCTGGATGGAAGCTGGTCTTGGAAAGGGTCCAGAGGACTTCACAAGAATGATCCCTGGAATGAAGAACTTGTCGTATGAGGAACGGTTGAGGACTCTGGGTCTGTACTCGTTGGAGTTTAGAAGGATGAGGGGGGATCTTATTGAAACGTACAAGATACTGCGAGGCCTGGATAGAGTGGGCGTGGAGAGGATGTTTCCACTTGTAGGAAAAACTAGAACCAGAGGACACCATCTCAGACTAAAGGGACAATCCTTTAAAACAGAGATGAGGGGGAATTTCCTCAGCCAGAGGGTGGTGAATCTGTGGAACTCTTTGCCGCAGAAGGCTGTGGAGGCCCAATCACTGAGTGTCTTCAAGACAGAGATAGATAGGTTCTTGATTAATAAGGGGATCAGGGGTTATAGGGAGAAGGCAGGAGAATGGGGATGAGAAAATATCAGCCATGATTGAATGGCGGAGCAGACTCAATGGATTGAATGGCGGAGCAGTCTTCCCGTACTAGCCTCCCCGAAACAGGCACCGGAATGTGGCGACTAGTGGCTTTTCACAGTAACTTTATTGAAGCCTACTCGTGACCATAAACGATTTTCTTTTTCATTTTTTTTCATTTTCATTTCATGGGCCGAGTGGCCTAATTCTGCTCCTATGTGTTATGGTCCTATGGAAGTGAGGCTGTGTTAAAAGCAGCGTTAATGGTGAATTGAATTGCTCCCTTTCAGCACCGCCTGTGTGGATCTGGATCCAAAGGAAGATGCGGAAGAGTTTTATAACAAAGTGCTGCCGTCAGCTGCAGACAACCTAATGCTGCTGGCACGACGTCTGCAAGCTCGTTTCCTCAAGGCTGTTGAGGTAACATATGCTTCTACATTCTGTCTGCCCTATTTGCATGAACTCTTATTTGTAAACGTTCCTTACCAGCCTAAAAGCTAAAGATTTTGCTTCCAATGATTGGCTGAAATTTTGTATTCGCTCTGAAACGATCACTGAAGAAACTCAACAGCACCCGCACATCGGTCAGAAAATTCACATTTCTCAAAAGAATCATTTCTTTTGAGAAATATTTTGCAACATCTTTTGAGTGGTTTGTAGTTCTCTAACCTTCCGACAGAAGAGAAGGATGAAGGGTGACCCTATGGAAGTTTTGGTATATTAGACACAGAGAGAATGTTTCTACTTGTGAAGAAGTGTCAGAAACTAGAGGCCATCAATATAAGATGGTCACCAAGAAATTGTATGTGGGATTCAGAAGAGATTTCTTTACCCAGAGAGTGTTGAGAATTTGGAACTCAGTGCTGCGAAAAATAATTAAAGCGAATTGCTTCAAACGGAAAACTGGATAAGCAGGTGAAGGAGAAGTGAATTTGGGATTATGCTGATGGGATTATATTAATAATAATAATGTTTATTGCCACAAGTAGGCTTACATGAACACTGCAATGAAGTTACTGTGAAAAGCCCCTAGTCGCCACATACACTGAGGGGGAATTCAGAATGTCCAAATTACCTAACAGCACGTCTTTCAGGACTTGTGGGAGGAAACCGGAACACCCGGAGGAAACCCATGCACATGGGGAGAACATGCAGACTCCACACAGGCAGTGACCCAAGCCGGGAATCGAACCTGGGACCCTGGAGCTGTGAAGCAACCGTGCTATCCACTGTGCTACTGTTCCACCCATTAGATAAGGAAGGATGGGAAAGGGTTCAAGTGGAGTATCAACGCCAACATGGACTTGTTTAGCTCAATAAACTGTTTCTGTGTTGTGTATTCAACGTGGGCATATTACTTAGCAATGCTTAACTGTAATGTCGGGATCGGTTAGCTCAGTTGGTTGGACAACTGGTTCGTGATGCGGAGCAATGCCACCAGTGCGGGTTCATTCCCGTACCGGCTAAGATCATTCATGAAGGCTCTGCCTTCTCAACCTTGTCCCTCGCCTGAGGTTTGGTGAACCTCGGGTTAAATCACCACTTGTCAGCTCTCAAAGGGGAGGACAGCCTATGATCCTCTGGGACTATGTCGACATTTACACTTAACAGCAATGCATGATCAGAAACAAAGTATATTAAAAAAGTTAAATGCATCTTTAAGGTTAAAAAATTGTTCTTCATTCAAGGATGACAGCAAACAAGATTTTCTGCGCTATTTCGACAATGTGACAAATTCCCTTTGCTGGCTTCTTAGTGGCCACATTCAGCTGATTCAACATGGTAAGTACCAGTCAATGGTTTTATTTTAACTGCCTTTGGAGATTGTTGCTAACAATTAAAACTTGCAAGTGTATAATACTCTTAATGTAGAAAAATGCCCCAATGGACATTGCAGAGGTTTAATTGTATAAAAATGGGCAAAAGAGGTGATAAGAGATATTAAGAAGAAAATTCATTTATAATAGTCAATTTGCAAGTTTCAAAAGACATTTGTTTGTTATAAAAGGCTAATCTGTTCTGCTCTACCTCAAAAGACATGAGGCCAAACATACACCTGGCTGCCTTGCATTTTGCGATTGGTTTATTGTGAGAAACTTGGTTATAGTGTTGTGTTTTCATTGAATGGTTACAGCACAGAAAGAGGCCATTTGGCCCATTATGGCGGTGCTGGTTCTCTGCAACAGCAGTTTTCTTAGTGCCACTCCCCCTGCCTTTGTCTCCCTAGCTCTACAAATGTTTTCTCATCAGATATTAATCCAATTCTCTTTGGGAAGCCACGAGTGAATCTGTCTCCACCACACTTTCAGAATGGGGTTCAGCATCATGTCCTTTTCCCTTGTGAGGGAAATTATGAATAAAGAATTTTGGCTTGAATAATAATAATCTTTATTGCCACAAGTAGGCATACATAGGGGCTGGTTTAGCTCACTCGGCTAAATCGCTGGCTTTTAAAGCAGGCCAGCAGCACGGTTCGATTCCCGTACCAGCCTCCCCGGACAGGCGCCGGAATGTGGCGACTAGGGGCTTTTCACAGTAACTTCATTGAAGCCTACTCGTGACAATAAGCGATTTTCATTTTTCATTTTCATTAACACTGCAATGAACTTACTGTGAAAAGCCCCTAGTTGCCACACTCCAGCGCCTGTTCGGGTGACTGTCAACTGTCAAACATTGTTTGAAATTTAAGCCAGGCAGCTTGACCCTGATTGGTCAAAGCATTGCCCTAAGTCAGCAAATGACTGTCACTTATTTTGTTTCGCTGAAACAGGCGCAATGTGTGTACATGATCTTTCTGTCTGCAAAGAACAGGGTCCTGTGTATTAATATATGTAGCTTCCAGTGCATGCAAATGTGCCATACCGTGAGCCCGGCTGGCAGTCTGAAAATGGTTGCTAGAGTAATTATTTTTTTAAATTTAAAATGCCCAATTCTTTTTTTTCCAAAAAAAGGACAATTTGAGGTGCACATTTTTGGGCTGTGCGGGTTGATACCCTTGCAGACACGGGGAAAATGTGTGGGGGGCCCCCCCCCCCCATAAAAGTGAATTTCAATCACTCAAGCATGTGATTGCACTGGGTTGGGACCCCCTTAGTACAGGGAAACCTGGGGGGGGGGAGGGAGATCCCTTATTACAGGAGCCACATGGCGAGGGGGGGGGGCTATTTCTGGGATTCCAGCGGTGTGGGATCTCCCTATTACAGGGGACCCTCGGGGGTGTGGGTCGGGTCACCCCCGTGCGTGGGGGTGGGCAATTCGGGATTGCTGTGGGTGGGTGGTTCGGGGCTGATTTGTGGTACAAGGGGGGTGGGCGGTCGTGGGACCTCGATATTGGGCCGTCCGCTCACCATGGCAGCCCTAGAGCGGGAGTCCTCGTATTCCACGCCATGTATAAATTGGCATGGGGATGGCAAGGTGGTGCAGTGGTTAGCACTGCTGCCTCACAGCGCCGAGGACCCGGGTTCGATCCTGGCCCCGGGTCACTGTCCATGTGGAGTTTGAACATTCTCCCCGTGTCTGCGTGGGTCTCACCCCCACAACCCAAAAAGATGTGCAGGGTAGGTTGATTGGCCACACTAAATTGCCCCTTAATTGGGGGAAAGAAATGAATTGGGTAATGTTTTTAAAATTTTATAACTTTGCATGACGTATAATACTGAATTACTTGTCAGTTTGCGCTCCCAGTGGGAACATAAACTGGTTGCAATTCACCTCCGGCGGGAGAACATAGTCTCCCAAATGAGAATCCAGCCAATGTCTCTACTCGCCCCACTATCAGCACTGTCCCTGCCCCCTCTCTATGTTTCATTATTCATTTGTACTGCTTCATGCTTGCTTTCAGCAGATGTCCAGAACCAGTAATGTAATGATTCAGTTGTTTCTGAGACTAAAGAACTTGGCTTCACTCTAATTTTAAACATCTAAATACAGTTGAGCTATTTTTGCACAATTTGAATGAACAGAGACTTGTGAAAACCACATTGATGGTGAAAATGTTTAAAAACAGCAGCGGGGGAGTCTAACAGATAATGTTGACAGACTAATAGGCCATATTTAATTTAATCGCTTTTTCAAGTGCGCAGATTAGTCGGAGGAGACAGATTCCGAACAAATTTCTTTACATTTTTCTATTATGGTTTTGGAGAATCTGAAATTAAGCAAAATGAGTAAGATAACAATTACAGCACTTCACATGCAGACTGTTGTGTTTATGGTTTTGCCGTGGGTAACGTACAGAAACAGCAGGTGTATTTGAGAGATTAGTATTAAATATATCCTGTGGATTACCTACTTTTAACTGCTCGACCTATTTAGACCAGTCAGTAAATTGCAAAGGAGTATCCCGAGGATGCATATATGCCAATATTATGATGGTTCCTAACCAGAGGCTCCCATTGCTTATCTTCCACAGCACCTTTCGAATCCCGGGACTAACCCATGCCCTATACTTCCATTTACCTGGTACTTAATTGCCTCTGGATTGGAGCATGAAGTACATAATCAGCACCTAGTGTTGCTGAGGGCAGCAGGGAGAAATCCCAGAGTTCTCTTGTAAACTCTGACATGCATATCGTCCAAAATGAAAGCCTGCACGAGTGTGTTGTGACTGTGCCGTGTGCTAGTTGCTTCGATGGTTTGACAGTTCTGAAGGAGCAGTCAGGAATGAATATGATAGAGTCAAACTACAGGCTTCCAGTGATGGTGCAGATGCTGCTTCACAACACAAACCAGTTTGCCAGCAGTAAGCTTTGCTTTGCCACACTTTCCAACACCTGCACACTTGAGCTATTTCTGCACAATTTGCATTAACAGATTAAGGATTAGTATAGATAGGGGGAAAGAATGTTACCAGAGTATAGGAAACGTGTTACTCGTATTGCCAGAACGGTTCCAGGGATTTGGTACATTTTAGTAACAAGGTTAAGTTAGAAAGATTGCCGTCCTTGGGGGCAGGCAGATTGTGGGGATGTGATAGAGGCGTACAAGATTATGATAGCTTTAGATAAGGTATACAAAGAGAAGCTGTTCCCATTAGCTGGTGGTACAAGGACTAGGAGACACAGATTTAAGATTATGGGCAAGAGATGAAAGTGGAGTGTGAGGAAGAACAGTTTTTTTTTAAATTTAGCATATCCAATAATTTTTTTCCAATTAAGGGGCAATTCAGCGTGGCCAATCCACCTAACCTGCACATCTTTGGGTTGTGGGGGTGAAACCCACGCAGGCACGGGGAGAACATGCAAACTCCACACGGACTGTGACCCAGGGCCGGGATTTGAACCCGGGTCCTCAGCGCCGTAGGCAGCAATGCTAACCACTGTGCCACCGTGCTGCCCAAGGAAGAACAGTTTTTAAACTTCCCACGAGGCCGGTGGAAGCAGAAACAATGAAGGATTTCAAATGGAAATGAGTGTTTGAAGGATGGAGCGGGAGAGTGGGAATCACTCACTTGCCCTGCAGGGAGCTGGAATGGAAGAGGGCCAAATGGCCTCCTTCTGTGCCCTAAATGATTCTGACCATATTTGGCAGCCTGTCATCATCACTGATGCTCCTCGGAACCAAGTTGACAATGCAGCATCTGCAGGAGAGTTTTGAATACTGAAGTGATGTCTCCGTGGTTAGAAGTATAATTATAGTACTGCATTCAATTACAGCAACCAACAGCAAGAAAAATATAGAAGTCAACTACTGAAAATTGACAATAAAAACGCAAATTATTGGAAATACTCAGCAGATCTGGCAGTGTCTGTGGAAAGACAAAAAGCAGGAAATATATATTGATCGTGGGAGTCGGTTGCAGCACGGATTGTACAGCAGCAATTCACATTTGTATAGTGCCTTTAACCTAGAAACACATTCCAAGACACTTATAATAATAATCGCTTATTGTCGCGAGTAGGCTTCAATGAAGTTACTGTGAAAAGCCCCTAGTCGCCACATTCCGGCGCCTGTTCGGGGAGGCCGGTATGGGAATTGAACCGACGCTGCTGGCCTTGTTCTGCATTACAAGCCAGCTGTTTAGCCCACTGTGCTAAACGAGCCCCTAACCACACTTCACAAGAGCGTTATAAAACAAAATACAACAACGGCAACATAAGGCGACAAAAGCTTGGTCGAAGAAGGTGGAGCAACTTAAAGATGGAAAGCAAGACCGGGAGGCGAAGAGTTATTGAGCAGCTATTCCAGAGCTTGGAGCCCAGGTCCCTGAAGGCACAGCTACCGATGGTGGAGCAATTAAAATCAAAATTGCTTAACACTCCAGAATTGGACAAGTGCAGATAGCTCGGAGGCCTGTGGGCTGAGAGACATTTTTAGATAGGGATGGACGTGGCTCTGGAGGAATTTCAAACTAAAATCAAGATGATGCTTGACCTGAAGCCAATGTAGTTCAGTGAACACAGGGGTGGAGCCTGCTGCAAGTTAAAACACTGACAGCAGAGTTTCAGATGACCTCCCGTTTAAGAGGGTGGATGTAGATGACCAGTCGAGGATGGATTGCAATAGTCAAGTCTACAGGTAACAGTGACATTATTTGAGGTCCCAGGTTCGATCCCGGCTCTGGGTCACTGTCCGTGTGGAGTTTGCACATTCTCCCCGTGTCTGCGTGGGTTTCGCCCCCACAACCCAAAAATGTGCAGAGTAGGTGGATTGGCCACGCTAAATTGCCCCTTAATTGGAAAAAATAATTGGGTAATCTAAATTTATAAAAAAAAACAGTGACATTATTGAGATTTTCAGCAGCAAATGAACTGGAGTTCAAAGAAATCGGGGCAGGAGTAGGACATTCAACACATCAAGTCTGCTGCGCCATTTAATAAGATCATGGTTGATTCCTTTACTGGACTTCACTGCCTATGCCCCACAGCCGTTGACTCTCTTGTAAATCAGAAATTTGTCGAAATCGGTTTTGAATATATTCAATGACCTCTCTGGAACAGAATTCCAAATTCTAATCACACTCTAAGAGCAGGAATTCCTCTTCATTTCCCACGAGGGGAGGCATTCTCTCAGCAGCCACCCTGTCAGGCCCCTTCAGAA
Organism: Scyliorhinus canicula; assembly: GCF_902713615.1. NCBI lineage: Eukaryota > Metazoa > Chordata > Chondrichthyes > Carcharhiniformes > Scyliorhinidae > Scyliorhinus > Scyliorhinus canicula. Next base: position 276,965,152 of record NC_052147.1, on the reverse strand, counting down.
TTTTATATGTTTCAATAAGATCACCTCTCATTCTTCTAAACCCCAATCAGTGTCAGCCAACCTGCTCAAACTTTCCCCATAAGACACCCCTGTTATCCCCAACTCAGCCTAATTAACCTTGTCTGAACTGCTTCCAATGCAAATATTATCCTTCTTAAGTAAGCAGACCAAGACTTTACACAGTACACTAGGTGAGGTCTTGTCAATTCCGTGTGTATTTGTAGCAAGTTGTAGTTGTAGTTTTATACTCAATCCACTTTTCAATAAAGGCTAACATTCCATTTGCCTTGCTCACTACTTGATGTACCTATAATATAATGATCTTTATTGTCACAAGTAGGCTTACATTAATGTAGTTACTGTGAAAAGCCCCCAGTCGCCACACTCCAGCGCCTGTTCGGGTACACAGAGGGTGAATTCAGAATGTCCAATTCACTTAACAAACACATCTTTCAGGACTTGTGGGAGAAAACCAGAGCACCTGGAGGAAACCCACGCAGACACGGGGAGAACATGCAGACTCCGCACAGACAGTGACCCAAGCCAGGAATCGAACCTGGGACCCTGTCGCTGTGAAGCAACAGTACTACCCACTGTGCTACTGTGTCGCCCCTACATGCTAATTTATGTACAAGGACACCCAGATCCCTCTGTACCACAGCATTCAGCAGTCACTCTCCATTTAGATAATATTCTGCTTTTCTATTCTACAACCAATGTCAATGCCTGGGCATTGTCAGTGTTTATATATCGGCGGAATCCAAGGCTTAAAGTTGTATTCCCCTGAGTTTAGGTTGACAGATGATCCAGTCAAGGTGTTTAAAATGATAGAGATTCAGTAGACTGGGTACAGGCACTATGGCCTAGATTTTCATCCTCCAGGTGAGGGAGTGAGAAAAATTCCCAGCTCGGTCTGCCCACCTCGGGAGAATGTGCCTGCAAAGGTAGGATTTCATTGTCAGGAGGTAGTAGTAGGCTGCAGTAGAGCCAGCTGACCTGCAAAAACGTTTGGTGCAGCTGCTAGGTACCTGGGCAAGCTATTTAAAAGGCCCACCCTTCACCCCAGTTAAAATAAACACAGGAAGGCCTTCCATCCCTCTCGCCTCACACCCTGTCACCCCAAACACAATCCCCATCCATCCACTTTGGTTCTCATGCCAAGCTATGCCCTACCACTCACCCTCTATGATGCCCCATGCTCTCCATGTCTAGCCACGACACTTGCCCATTCTCTCACTATATACTGCATAGAAGCAATGAGCGCCAGCCATAGTGACAGTCAGAGCATTTTTTTTTTTTAAACAGTAATTAATGCTAACTTTGCACTTGCTTTAAAGAATCCTTTTTACTACAGGGAAAATTTAGGCCATTTAAAGTATCAATATCTGAAACTGCTAGCACTTGAAACTTCTTTATCTTGTGTAAATAAACATTGTGAAATTGGCAGCAGATATTAGAGAGCTAGAGCTGTCAATCAAACAATATTTTCTGTGCTCCTCCGTGTTTTAGTACTATCTTGGATGCCTGGGTCTCGGCCAGGAATACATAATGAGGCTTGTTTAAGGATCTTTCCTATTTATTCCCTGTTTATTCTCTTATTTCCCCTTCCTTTTATTTTTGCTGTTACGCTTTTGATCAATGGATGATTATTGGACATGCCACTTTAAGGCAAGAAGCCTGTATCTTTATTCAAGCAGAAGAATCCGGAAGGCTACGCTAGTTTAAACTGGTGATTGAAGACTGGCATCAGTGAGAACTCGGTTTGATTGATCGGCTGGTGGCCAATGAATTGGCCCAGAAGGTTGTGCTCTGCCCTTTTAACAGGTGGTGATTGGATCTCATCCCACTGGAAGGATTGAGTTTAGCAGAGGTCTGAAGTCAAACCATCAGCTGAAAGCAAGGCCTGATGTGAAATAAAGGATCTCTCCAGAAAGTTAGAGGCCTGAGTGCGAACTTTGAGCTGAAGGCCTAGTAAGGTGTCTCTCCAGAAGGCCTGCTGCCTGTAGTTTTCTAAACTGCAAGGACTCTGAATGAATGAATCTACAAAGAAGACCATTGCCAGCTGAAAACCAAAGGCTCTACTCTGCAAGCTTTCTATAAAGAAAGCCTCCTAAAGAACCACCATCTGAAGCAAAGACTTATCTTTTGTCCTTCATCCTTATTATTTAATCCCTTTCTCCTGCTCTGTGTTTGTCTGCCTTATGTGTGGGTAGAGGGTGGGACAGTTAAGGCGTAGGTATTAGCTTGTCGTTAATCAGTTGTATTTACTGCATATTTCAAGTTAGTCCTTGTTATAAATAAACAGTAATTATGTTTACATTTACTACCCTAGTTGCTGTAATTATTGGGCAGCCAAGGGCCAAAGACTTGGGGTATTTCAATATACAAATTATTGGTTAAAACACGTGTGTGTGTGTGTGACTCTGGGGCAGGTGGAGCTAGAATTGACCGTGCACTAGCCCAGGGTGTTGTAATACTTGGCTCACATACCAGTAATTCATTGGTCTTTTGAAACACCAGCCCAAACCCTTTAAAAACCTTGTTGTAAAATGGAAACCCAGAAATGGGATTGGGAATTCTGTATTGAGTCCCGGTCTCAATCTTTAAAGGTCTCCCAAGTCATCCCATTCTGTGCTGTACTGTTCTAATTCTAATTCTAATCTTGCCCAAAATCCAGGCTGTACCCTGAGTGGGAAAATCCAGAACAGGAGAGCATAGTTTTAAAATGGGAGCTGAGCCATTTGGGAGTAAAACCACATAAAGGGGTAACAGAAATCTTGAACTCTTGAACTTTAAATGATTATAATTTTATTAGGGTTAAGGTAGTAATGGATGGAACAAAGGCAAATTGATGGCGTTTGTGTACACTTCACCCATAGTTAAATGGTAGAACAGGCTGGAGGAGCTGAATGATCTACTCCTGGGCCTGAGCCCCAGTTCACCAGCCTTCAGATGGCCACATGTGTGATTACATGTACATGCAGAAGGATTTATATAGGATGTTTGGGGTGATAGTCCCTGTGGAGCAAACACAGTTGCTGTCCTCAGCCACACGTTATCCTGAAGCTTTGAAGACATCAGTATAACAGTCTCTGTTAGGTCTTTGCTCCGTGTTACTAAATGCACTGACATTTTGTCCTTCAAAAATTGCCTCCCCTTTAAACAAAAGTTCAGGAACTTCAAACTCTGGCAGCAACATCAGATGCCCGACTCATGAACAACGATCTCTCTGTGTTGGGCATATTCATGCCAAGAGCTGCACGTAAATGGCTTCCCCCTGCTCCTGTGGTCTATGTTTCTATGTAAACTCAGAAGTAGGCCTGACCTGGAAAATGTACTGGACCAAGCATTCTACATTGCAACAGAATGATTACAGACCTTTGAATATTTGCTTCGGAAATTGGAAAGAATGAAGAAGAAAGGATCTGTGATTGGTCTGTGGATAAACAGCCACAGTGCAGATTGGTATAACCGAAACAGCAAAACGGAAGGAGCTTCCCGACCCCTCATCATTTATTACCTTCACTGAAATTCAGACAAGCAGGAGAGCCTGTAAAAATCAAAAATACATTTTAAAATGGCAGCTTACACTTCCACGTGTTACCCAGATGACCTTATTCATTTTAAGTTAAGAAAAACCTTGACTGCCAGAATGAAAACAGTAAAATCTTTCATGTCCCGTGTGCAGGAGGAGTGGGTGGCACCCATTAATGGAAAGTACCAGTGAATGGAGAGTTCCATTTACCAGTGGAATACAGCGCAATATTTGAAGCATGGACTGATATGCAAGTATTCAGGAAGGAAAGAACAGTATGTTTTTACTTCTAAATCTTTTCTTTTTATAAATTTAGAGTACCCAATTTGTTTCTTCCAATTAAGTGGCAATTTAGCGTGACCAATCCAGCTACCCTGCACATCTTTGGGTTGTGGAGGCGAAACCCACGCAAACACGGGTAATTCTAAATCTTTAACAGAACATTAAAGCATAAATTATGAAGTAACACAGTATTCAAAGATGAGTTCCGGATAACTTTGATGTGGAGATGCCGGCGTTGGACTGGGTTGAGCACAGTTAGAAGTCTTTCGGCACCAGGTTAAAGTCCAACAGGTTTGTTTGAAATCACCTAGCTTTCGGAGCGCTGCTCCTTCCTCAGGTGAATGAAGAGGTATGTTCCAGAAACCTATATATAGACAAAGTCAAAGATGCCAGACAACGCTTTGAATGGGAGCATTTGCAGGTAATTAAGTCTTTACAGATCCACAGAGAGGGGTTACCCCAGGTTAAAGAGGTGTGAATTGTCTCAAGCCAGGACAGTTGGTAGGATTTTGCAAGCCCAGGCCAGATAGTGGACGATGAATGTAATGCGACATGAATCCTAGGTCCCGGTTGAGGCAGTACTCATGTGCGCGGAACTTGGCCATATGTTTCTGCTCGACGATTTTGCGTTGTCGCGCGTCCTGAAGGACGCCATGGAGAACGCTTACCTGGAGATCAGAGGCTGAATGCCCTTGACTGCTGAAGTGTTCCCCGACTGGAAGGGAACATTCCTGCCTGGCGATAGTTGCACGATGCCTGTTCATCCGTTGTCTCAGCGTCTGCATGGTCTCAGCGTCTGCATGGTCTCGCCAATGTGCTTCGGTACATCCTTTCCTGCAGCGTATGAGGTAGACGACGCTGACCGAGTCGCACGAGTATGTACCTGGTGGGTGGTGTTATCACGTGTAATGGTGGTGGCCATGTCGATGATCTGGCACGTCTTGCAGAGATGCCATGGCAGGATTGTGTGGTGTCGTGGTCGCTGTTCTGAAGGCTGGGTTGTTGCTGCAAACAATGGTTTGTTTGAGGTTGCATGGTTCTTTGGAGGCAAGTAGTGGGGGTGTGGGGATGACCTTGGCAAGGTGGTCATCTTCATCGATGACGTGTTGAAGGCAGCGAAGAAGATCGTAGTTTCTCCGCTCCGGAGAAGTACTCTGGACGACGAAGGGTACCCAGATGACTTTGTAATTGTTTCCGGCTGGTAGAGTGATGGTTCGTTTTAGGGGAACATCAGAAATTCTGATTAATAGAAAATTTTGATTGGTGTGAGTGCCAAATAACACAGTTCACTGTGTAAGTAACTCAATGTGGTGTTCTTTGCGTTGCTTATTTAGGATGGTTGGCATAGTGTTCCACAAAGACCACAGTATGGCTTTTACTTAAACAAAGCTACGAACTACTAAACTGAGTTTTGATACTTAATCCTTTAGAATACAGAATTGATCAGAAACATCTAACTACACTCATCTACTGCTCATCTCACTACTGGTATAAACTATAATGTAACCTTCTCACACTAACTGCTCTTATGACCTTCACTATCCATCTCCTGCATACATTCCTCTCCTACGGTCTAGCACCACTGCCTTATATAGTTGTGCCTGCAGCTCCCTCCAGTGGCTACTCATGATACTACATTAACCCTTATAATGCTGATAGTTATAGTAATGCCACACTCGAGAGTCGTAAAATTCTTTACGCACAAAAGGGAGGCCATTCGACCCATCGAGTATGTTTATGAAGAGCCTTTCACGTTTTTGGGTTATCTCCGAGTGGTTCACAAGCAATAAATTAATTTTGAAGTCTGGTTGTTGTCCAGAGAGGAAAATTAGAAGCCAGCTTGCACACAGCAAGATCCCACAAACAGCAATGAGGTAAATGACCAGATAATCTCTTTTGGTGAAATTGTTTGAGGGACACATTTGGCCGGGATATTAGGAGAACTCCCTGTTCGTTGAAAAAGTGCATTGATCTCTCTTACAGCTGCCTGAACAAGCAGATGGGGCTTGACGTTCTAAAACCTCATTGAAAGATTATAGCATATTGAAGTCCTGGAACAAACAAATTTGGGGGAAAAATGGCAGCTGTTGAGTTGGACTGCAGCACAATGTTTGCAGGATCGAGGCTGTGCTGTCCTTTGCTAACTGCCTTTACCTTTTCAATGCAGTATTTCAGTCTGATTCCCTCCTGAAATTGTTGCTCACTGATGATGTGGAAACTGGAGCGATCATGGTGTCTGTCCTGCTCGGTATACTGCAGGTGAACAGGTGAGATGCTGCAGTCTGTTCTATAGCATGCAAATGTCTAGAATCACCTGTTTAAAATCGTTGAAACATCAATGATTTATGTTGCTAAAGGATACGCATTAACACTGTTTTAGACTGACACAGTTGTCCGTATCTGTGTACATTACCATGAACACCAGTTTGGAATCAGATACCAAGCAACAGAACTGTCACATCTATCTTGCATGTAGAACAATGCTAACGTAAGGTTATTTTCACTTATTTTTTGTTGTGTTCAGATTTAGGATGTTCAAATCCCTTCACTGCAATGTAAATTTTCTACACGTAACCTCCTCTTGAGCAGAGACCTGCCTAAGGTGGGCTTCATAGTCCTCTCTTGCAACAAAGTCCACAGGTGTCCCGTCCAGTAAAACTACAGGAAATTCATAACCCAGGCTTTGGACCAGTACAAGAGATGTGCACTCCACCTTTTGATTAACATTAGATTGTTACATCCAAAAAAAAAATGTAGGAAAAGCCCATGAGCACTCTTCAATCCTACCTATTGCATCGTCTAACCTCATGGACCATCCTCCACAATCTGTGGTGATACCAACTCTTGGGAACACCAGAGATGGAGTAAAAAGAAAACAGCCCATTTTCAGGAAATGCACGGGGAAATTCCTCGACAAGTTCTGGGAGACCACGATTACCCAGACCCATCACGAGTCATGATTAAAACTGCGCCATTCCTACTACTTGGCCTAATCTCCTCAGGAGGTTAGGGCTATAAATGACAGGGAAAGAACCACCCTATTCATCGAGCTAATCCTAAGGTAGTGTAATTCTTACTCCATTTTATCTCTGATATAATTGTCTGCCCCTTTTAAAAGTTATAACATCCTCTGAAATCACACCATTCCCAACAGTCTGTTCCACACGTGAATAGGAAAAGTTATATCTTTTTGTATTTGCCTTTTTATGTTACACGGTATTTAACTTTTTGTTGGGGGGGGGGGGGGGGCGGGAATCTACCATTACTATCCCCCTCTCCCCGATTATAAATTAAATTAAGGGCAGGTGAATAAAATCATCCAGTACTTGTGTTAATACAGCCCTGAAGGAGAGCGTGTACAACCGTAACTTCAGGTGTACACTTGCTACAATTTAGTTTCACAGTAAAGTACCTGAAATCAGAAACGGAGCAGATTTGGGGATCGAACATTTGTCCCACCCCATTCCATGGGATGGACGCCTTTCCTTCTCCATCAGTTTCCACCTCACCCCTGTCCTGCTCTCACACTCTGCTGTAATTACATGAGCACTGGTTGCTCTCCAAACTCACCCAAATGGCCATCCTTCAAGCGTGATCTTAGCTGGTGAATGTTCCAGACTATTCTGTGACAGGGGCATAACAGTCGAGCCCAGTTCTCTCATTCAGTGTCCACTCAGAATCCCCTTATTGGAAAGTTTTCAAGAGCAGGAACTCTGGCGGCTTCCTCCGACAGTAAGCCAAGGGTGCTGAGGCTAACTGTAATGCCAGCCGATTGGAGCAATAAACACTGGCCAGCACCAGGAATGCCACATACTGAATTGTAGAAATGATTTCCCTTTCAGAACAGTTTTGTTCTCTGTGGAAGAGAAACACATCCGCATAATTCTGGATGAATTAATTTACAAGCTTTTTGCAACCAGTAATCCAGTCATCGGAAGCACATCTATCAAAGTCATGCTATTGATGGTGGAGTCCCATTCTCCCACCCTGAAGATACTTTGCACTTCCTACAAAGGTACGTGAAGTACTAATTGTTTCAAGTAATGCTTTATTTAACGTTCATAGCATTTGCATTTTATGAGGGTGTCCCTGGCCAAGGGCTACCCAAGGGCAGAAACTAAACCAGACTAATTTCTTCTCAAAAGATCTTTTAAGAAGGAGCTGCCAAACTGGTAAGTTGATAACTGTAATGTGTGGTGTGGTAATGAGTCAAACAAATCCGGTCCATTCAATTTCTGCTCTGTGGTCAATAATGATGAATGTTCTGTGTCCTGCACAATCCTGTGTGTGGCTTCAAACCCCGTGGGTGGGATACTCTGTCGGCAGGATTCTCCACTTCGTTGCGGCGCACTCTCGTCCGCGGATTTCCCGGCGGTGTGGGGGTGTCCAGAATGGGTCATCCCATTGGCTGGCTGCCGGGATGGAGATCCCGCTGCCGGTGGGGGCGCGCCGCACCAGAAAACAGCTGCAGCGGGACGGAGAATCCCACCCCATATGTTGTCAATTGGCATTTTCTTGTTGCTTCTAAAATATCGCAGGGAATTTACCCTTGTGTTTCCCCAGCCCCGTCACCACTGCAACTGAAATCCTTCTCCATGATAAATACACCCAGAATTATCTTTCATGAAGGAAAACAAAATTCTGGAAATGCTCAGCAGATTGGCAGCATCCGTGGAATTAGTGGTTCAGGTCGATTATCTTTTATCAGCATCGGATTGATTCTCCTTAGCCAATCATGGTCTGCCCTGCTGAAGCTCCCCTTCCACATCCTGTCCTTCATTAATCCCATCCTACAAATTCTATTGGCTTTAACACCGAAATACTCATCTTCAGTTACCTGTATATCTGTGAGAAGTCTTCATAAATGTTCTGTACTGAATCTTTTGTTTTACCTCTGCTCCAGAGGCTAGGACCCATGCTGGCTGCAGGTTGGTAAGCCGCAGTGGTACCAGTATGCAGCACCGAATCCAACTTGCATGTATATAGCATCTTCCATGACTCCCAAACATCTCAAAATGCCTCTCAGCCAGTGAAATACTTCTGGGCTCAATTTTACATTCATTATGGCCACCCCCCCCCCCCTCCCCCCCCCCCCCCCCCCCCCCCCCCCCCCCCCCCCCCCCCTCCAACCCTAATACACAGGTTTTGAGGGGGGCGGGCTGTGGTCAAATTACACAGACGGGAATCCCCTCGGATCCCAGCCACCCAGATCTGGCAGCAATGGGTAGGGGAGGGCCTCGAGGGAGAAGCCCACCCTTGTCTCAATTAAGGCCACTTAATGGCCACTTCTGGGCTTCAATTTTTAAGCAGACAGGTGGAGGGGTGCTGGCTTCCTCCCCTTCCCTCCCACAACACCGCTACTCACCATTACCTGCAAACCGACAGCCAACCAAGAGTCATTTACAGCACAGAAGGAGGCCATCGAGTCCATGTTGACTCTCCATGGTGTAATCCAGTAGGTCCCATTACCCCAATTTTAAAAAATATATATTTTTTCCCAATTAAGAGGCAATTTAGGGTGGCCAATCCACCAATTGTGGGTTGTGGGGGTGAGACCCATGCAGACACGGGAAGAATGTACAAACTCCACACGGACAGTGACCCGGTGCCGGGATCGTACCCGGGCCCTCAGCGCCATGAGGCAGCAGTGCTAACCACTGTGCCGCCCTTCATTCCCCCACTCTAATCCAATCGCATTCCCATCTAATCATTCCCTGTTGTGCTGCTCTGCTCCATTCTACAATGACTTGCATTTCACAAGTGTTTCTTTATCTGCAAAGCTCTTTGGGATGTTCTGTGGTTGTGGATATATAAATGCAAAGTTTCTTCCTGTCTGCTCCATACAGGAAGTGGAGCAAGAGCATTTAACTGAAGCCTGGGTTGTCTCTCTCGTGAGAAATATTAATTTCCCATGAGGAAGGTAGCTGAGTTAAAATCCACCACAAGAACAGATCAGGAAAATGCAGCCATTGTGTTTGAATAGAGGAAGAAACTGTGACAGTCTGGATGTGTTTTTCCTGAATTGTGCAGATTTTCAGCTGTTGTATTTTTTCTTTTTAATAATAATAATTGCTTATTGTCACAAGTAGGCTTCAATGAAGTTACTGTGAAAAGCCCCTAGTCACCACATTCCAGCACCTGTTCAGAGAGGTCGGGAATTGAACCCGCGCTGCTGCATTACAAACCAGCTGTTTAGCCCAATGTGCTAAACCAGCCCCTAACTATCTCTGGTTTTGATAATAAGGTTTAAGCCTGTCTCACTATAACAACCTCCCAACTCAGCAGCATCTGTGGAGAGAGAAAAACAAAGTCAACGTTTTGAGTGGAATTTGACTCCTTTACTGAGCTTCTGCAGAACCGTCTTCATATTTGACTCAGAACATTAACCCTGTTCTTTTTCTCCACAGACGCTGTTGGACCTGCTGTGTATTTCCAGCACTTTTGTTTTTATTCCAGATTCCCAGCACCTGCGGTATTTTGCCGTAATTTAACTTTGGAGGACAGTTAGCAGCTTTCCTGAACAAAACTACACATTTAAAAATAATTGTTTTCCTGAATTCAGTGACTGCATTTGTAAAATAAAAGCGCACTTGGGCTTTCTAATGGCTGTGGGGTGTTGCTCTGTAAATACAAACCCTTTTCTTTCATTAATTTACCTGAACGTGAGAAAAAAGTTGTTTCTTATCGGTTTCCCCAACTTCCTAAAAGCTTCATGCAGATTTCAGTAATGTGTTAGAAAGAGCATTGTGACTACTTCAAATCGGCAAGGCTTCAGTGCGGATGAACCAATCTTTCAGTGAATTTTGTTGGAACAAGATTTAGTTTTTTGACATGTCACGATGACCTTTCAGGTCCCTGTGAGCTTTCCTGACTAGATTTGGAGAGCTCTTCTCACTGACTTCCAAACGGACATGTGTACCTGGAGGCGGGGGGCTGCAGAACTTTGCACTGCCGTCCAGCGCACTGGTTCTTCTGCCTCCATCCCGGCCCAGGGCCATTGGCCCGGATGCGGGAAGGGGTGGAGGGACAACGTGTCAGATTAACGTTGTTAATGGACGATTAAGATCCGTTGACTGGAATCTTCCAGTCGGCCTTCAGGTTCCTTGAGGCATCAGGGAAGAATGTAACTGCCTGGAGGTGGCCTGTTGACATGAGCAGGAAGCTAACGCCCCAGATAGGCAGGGGTCTGCCTGGTGACAGCTGCAACTCCAGGCTGCCGTGAGGAGGGATTCCTAAGAACTTAGTTTATTTTATATTTTGAAAAGTTGGAGGGAGGGAACCCCACTATGTTTCACGCAACGCTGGTGCTAGCTCCTCACCGGAATCATAGAACATAGAACATTACAGCGCAGTACGGGCCCTTCGGCCCTCGATATTGCGCCGACCTGTGAAACCATCTGAAGCCTATGAGGGTTTTGCAGCGATTCGTCCGTCGTGAAACACCACGGATCTTCCATTGGCACTTTGCCTCAGGGACAGAGAATTCAGCCCCATGTCCTTGGTATGAGCCACATATACATTTCTACCAGGTTCTGATGACAACATAACCACAGTGAAGGTCAAAGAGAAATTTGAGTGACTGGAAGCCTTTAAGCATGAAAGGTGCACATTATTACCCTGCAGCTTTCTAACCTGGAGGATGGCTGAGTCAAGGATCCTGTCAATTCCATATCCTGGCAAAGGAGGCAGGAGACACTGCAAAATTAGTCAACATGAATATCAGGAATTGTTGATTCACCTTTTGGCACTGGGATAGTGAAATTCACCTCCGTATAACATCACCGTGCCAATCCACATGCACTTAGATGGTGAATTCCTTCATGGTCAAAACATCGTCATTGGTCAAAACTTTGTCACTGCTACTGTGCTGTTTGAAGGGATCCTGGACCAAAGATGAGTGAATCCAGGGTGGGGATCACAGGTTTGGCACTGCAGGGATTTGGGGTGGGGCAGGGATTTTGGAGGGAAGAGCGGGGCAATGGCTTTCTGCAGCTCCTCCTTTCTGGACGCCTGGTCCCTCAATTAGTTACTGAGTGCGTGACCACAAGGGACAGGCAGACACTTGTACCGTTATATTCAGAATCAAGGTGACCTTGAGTTAGTGTTAAAATTGCGCATTACGAATAGTTATTATTTCAATGCAGTCAAAGAAAACTTGGATTTATGTAGCTAATTTAACAGGTCATTTTAAATTCTCAGCATTATGTTTTGCACTTTAAAATTAATTCTTGTGAAAGCAGTTGTCAAGCAATGTCTGAAAAGTAATTTGTCAGACTTTGTTCCCCAGGTTTATGTCCTTTCCTGAAGAAACAATGGACAGGAAGAGGCTTTGACGAGGACTTAAGTCAGCTATTGGAACACCTCTATTCCAGGTCCACCCAAGGAATAAGCCAGCAGGCATGTATTGTTAGCCTACTCGGTGGCATAGAATTGATGATTCTGTGAGAATGAAAATATGCTTTATTTTGCTGGTTTTTGGCAATAGCAACTATCAAACTTAGATGTTGCTTAAACTTAAACTTAAAAAGGAAATACAGTATCCAACAGAAAATGCTGGATAAGCCCAACAGGTCTGGCAGCATCTGTGGAGAGGGAACAGAGTCAACATGTCTAGTCCATATGATTCTTCTTCAGAGTCAAAGAGAGGGAGAAATGTGATGAGTTTTTTGCTGATTAAGAGAGGGTGGAGCAATATAGAAGGTCAGTGTGAGCGAGGAGAGATTGCACAAAGATGTTTGGGGCACAAGACAAAAAGATGTGCTAATGGCAGTGTTAAGGACTATAAAAGGTGCTGATATGTCACAGAGATAAGATAGCACAATGTGTTAATGGAGAATAAAAGGTCAGTGCTCAAAACTTGAGAACAGGTGACAAATGGCTTTGTGGAGAGAGGCATTGCGTTGGGACAAAAATTGGATCTAAAGAAAGGGTCAAAAGGAGAAAGTTCGCAGTCTAAAGTTGTCGAACTCGGTGTTGAGTCCCGAAAACTGTAACATGCCTAATCGGAAGGTGAGGTGTTGCTCATTCAGTTCACGTTGATTTCACTGGAGTACTTCAGCCGGCCAAGAATGGACATGTGGGCGTGAAAGCAAGATAGTCAGTTTAAATGGCAAGGAAAGTTGGGGTCATGCTTGTGGGCTAAGTGGAAGTGTTCCGCAAAGCGGTCACCCTGTCTGCATTTAGTCTCCCCCATGTATTGGAGACCATATTGGGAGCAGCAAATACAGTAAACCAGTTTGAAGAAGGTGCAAGTGGAATGGTGCTTCACCCGAAAGGGGTGTTTGGGGCCTTGAACAGTGAGGAGGGAGATAGTGCAGTAAGGTGGAAGGTGTTGCACTTCCTGCGATTGCACGGGCAGGTTCCGGGGGTAAGGGGCTGGGGGTGATGGAGGAGTGGACCAGGGTGTCACGGAGGGAATAATCCCTGGAGGATGCTGACAGAAAGGGTGAGTGGAAATGTCTTCCGTGGTGGTATCATGCTGAAGTTGGCAGAAGTGGCAGAGGATGATTCTTTAAATGTGGAGGCTGGTGGGGTGAAAGCTGAGTGCAAGGGGGACCCTATCATGGTCCTGGGAGAGAGGGGAAGGGGTGAGGGCAAAGGTGCAGGAGATCGATCAGACATGATTGACTGCCCTGTCAACTGCAGTTGGGTGTAAATCTCGGTTGAGGACAAAAGCAGCCACGCCAGAAGCGCTGTTTTTCGAAGGTGGCATCAGTGGAACAGATGCAATGGAGGCAGAGGAACTGGGAGAATTGAATGGATGTTTTATGGGAAGCTGGGTGTGAGGAGCTGTAGGAAGTGACAAGTAAGTTGGGGTCACGCTTTAGACTGTGAACTTTCTCCTACACCTTGACCCCTTTTTTATCCAATTTTTGGGCAGCACGGTAGCATGGTGGTTAGCATAAATGCTTCACAGCTCCAGGGTCCCAGGTTCGATTCCCGGCTGGGTCACTGTCTGTGCGGAGTCTGCACATCCTCCCCGTATGTGCGTGGGTTTCCTCCGGGTGCTCCGGTTTCCTCCCACAGTCCAAAGATGTGCGGGTTAGGTGGATTGGCCAGGCTAAATTGCCCTTAGTGTCCTAAAAAAATAAGGTTGATGGGGGTTGTTGGGTTACTGGGATAGGTATACGTGGGCTTGAGTAGGGTGATCATCGAGGGCCGAAGGGCCTGTTCTGTGCTGTACTGTTCTAATTCTAATTCTAATTTTGTTTTGTCCCAACACAACCCCTTTCCCCACAGCGCCATCTGTCACTTGTTCCTAAATTTTGCTTTGCCTGAGCACTGACCTTTCTTCTCCTATTCACACATTCTGCTATTTTACCTTTATGCCACTAGCAGCACCTTTTATAATCCTCAGCACAGCCATTAACACTTACTTTTCCTTGTGCCCTCAACACCTTTGTATAATCTCTCCTAGCTCACACCAATCACTGACCTATTTTGCTCCAAGTCCTCTGAAACAGCATCAAATCAGGGGCTGGTTTAGCTCACCAGGCTAAATCACTGGCTTTTAAAGCAGGCCAGCAGCACGGTTTGATTCCCGTACCAGCCTCCCCGGACAGGCGCCGGAATGTGGCGACTAGGGGCTTTTCACAGTAACTTCATTGAAGCCTACTCGTGACAATAAGCGATTTTCATTTCATTTCATTCAAATCCATCATGTTTCTCCCCCTTTATCCCTGAAGAAGAGTCACACGGAGTTGAAATGTTAATTCTGCTTCTCTCACAGCAGGTGCTGGCAGACCTGCTGAGTTTATCCAACATTTTCTGTTTTTATTTCAGATTCACAGTATTTTGCTTTTATATGAATGTAGTATCCAAGTTTCCAGGCACTGTGAAGTTAGATTGTAAATAAACTGTGAGGAAAGGGTGGCATGTGGCGCAGTGGATAGAACTGGGACTGCAGCGCTGAGGACCCGGGTTCGAATACTGGCCCTGGGTCACTGTCCGTGTGGAGTTTGCACATTCTCCCCGTGTCTGCGTGGGTTTCACCCCCACAACCCAAAGATGTGCAGGTTAGGTGGATCAGCCACGCTAAATTGCCCCTTAATTGGGAAAAAAAAATAATTGGGTACTCTTTTAAAAAAAAAAAAAAAAAAAATTTTAAACTGTGAGGAAGCAACAATGCAGGAATGTAGAACGGTTAAGTGATTATGCAGGAGCGTGGCAGTGGAATATAATGTGAGGAAGTGTCAAGTTATCAACTTCAATAGTAAAAATTGAGAAGCATATAGTATTCATTTTTAGATGTTGAACTTCTGAGAAATGTTGCCATACAGAGAGGTTGGAGTTCTCGTGCAGAAGTCACAAAAATAATAATATAATCTTTATTAGTCTCGCAAGTAGGCTTACATTAACACTGTAATAAACTCAATAACATGGAATACTGGAACACTGAATAAACAACAACACCTCCTCCACGATAGTCCTCAATACCGATGTCCCACAAGGCTGCGTACTTAGCCCCCTACTATACTTCTTGTACACACACGACTGCGTGGCAAAATTTGGTTCCAACTCCATCTACAGGTTTGCTGACGATACGACCATAGTGGGTCGGATCTCGAATAACGACGAGTCAGAATACAGGAGGAAGATAGAGAACCTAGTGGAGTGGTGTAATGACAACAATCTATCCCTCAATGCCAGCAAAACTAAAGAGCTGGTCATTGACTTCAGGAAGCAAAGTAGGGGCAGCAGGGTAGCATGGTGGTTAGCATAAATGCTTCACAGCTCCAGGGTCCCAGGTTCGATTCCCGGCTGGGTCACTGCCTGTGTGGAGTCTGCACGTCCTCCTCCTGTGTGCGTGGGTTTCCTCCGGGTGCTCCGGTTTCCTCCCACAGTCCAAAGATGTGCGGGTTAGGTGGATTGGCCATGCTAAATTGCCCGTAGTGTCCTAATAAGAGTAAGGTTAAGGGGGGGTTGTTGGGTTACGGGTATAGGGTGGATTTGTGGGTTTGAGTAGGGTGATCATGGCTCGGCACAACATTGAGGGCCGAAGGGCCTGTTCTGTGCTGTACTGTTCTATGTTCTACTGTACACACCCCTGTCTACATCAACGGGGCCGAGGTGGAGATGGTTAACAGCTTCAAATTCCTAGCGATGCACATCACCAAAAATTTGTCCTGGTCCACCCACAACGACGCTACCACCAAAAAAGCACAAGAACTCTCCTATACTTCCTGAGGAAATTCAGCATGTCCACACTGACTCTGATCAACTTTTGCAGATGCACCATAGAAAGCATCCTATCGGACTGCATCACAGCCTGGTATGGCAACTGCTCGGCCCAAGACCGCAAGAAGCTTCAGAGAGTCGTGAGTGCAGCCCAGTCCATCACACAAACCTGCCTCCTATCCAGTGGACACCTCCCACTGCCTGGGGAAAGCGTGCAGCATTTATCAAAGATCCCTCCTACCCGGCTTACTCACTCTTCCAACTTCTTCCATCAGGCAGGAGATACAAAAGTCTGAGAACACGCACAAACAGATTCAAAAATAGCTTCTTCCCTGCTGTTACCAGACTCCTAAACGACCCTCTTGTGGACTGACCTGATTAATACTACACTCCTGTGTGCTTCACCCGATGTATTTACATTGAGTACCTTGTGTTGCCCTATTATGTATTTTCTTTTTATTTTATTGCCTTTCCATGTACTAAATGATCTGTTTGAGCTGCACGCAGAAATGTTTTTTTCACTGTACCTCAGGACACGTGACAATAAACAAATCCAAATCCAATTAAGTTACTGTGAAAAGCCCCTAGTTGCCACACTCCAGCGCCTGTTTGGGTACACTGAAGGAGAATTCAAATTCAGAATGTCCAATTCACCTGAACCAGCATACAGGTACAAGCCTTTCTTAAAAAGGGATTAGAATGAAAGAGTAAAGAAGTCTTATTACACTTTATGTGAGATAATGCATTTTGGAAGGTCTAACACAGGTAGGGAATATACCGTGAATGGTAGAACCCTCAAGAGTATTGACAGTCAGAGAGATCTAGGTGTACAGGTCCACAGGTCACTGAAAGGGGCAACACAGGTGGAGAAGGTAGTCAAGAAGACATATGGCATGCTTGCCTTTATTGGCCGGGGCATTGAGTATAAGAATTGGGAAGTCATGTTGTGTGTGGCGACTGGGGGCTTTTCACAGTAACTTCATTGCAGTATTAATGTAAGCTTACTTGTGACAATAAAGATTATTATTATTATTCCTATTACTCCTGTGCCTTTTTCACATGTTCTTACCTCCTTATGATCTAAATATTTGCAAGGCTATTGGGAGGGAAAGAACTGGGAAGTTGGACTGATTGGATAACTTTTCCAAAGAGCCACAGTGGACTAAAGGCAAAATTTGATGAACACTCTTTTTTTACCTGAAGGAGAAAGGGTGATAAAGGTACAGACAATTTACTGAGTAAAGTAGTGAAATCAATATTTTGGATGAATCAATGCAATTGGATGCTAGGCTGAGCAAATTGAAACTCTGGATCAATGGATGATTTTGTTGGATTCAATGGCTTTTTCTCACCATGGGCTGGAATTCTCCTCTCATCGGGATTCACTTTTCCGTCTGGCAGCACACCCCCGCCAGCGGGTTTCCTGGTGACCAGGGGTGTCTTCTTTTAAAAAAAAAAAGAATTTAGAGTACCCAATTATTTTTTCCAATTAAGTGGCAATTTAGCATGGCCAATCCACCTACCCTGTACATCTTTTGGGTTGTGGGGTGAAACCCACGCAAGCATGGAGAGAATGTGCAAACTCCGCACGGACAGTGACCCAGAGTCGGGATTGAACCTTAGTCCTCAGCGCCGGGAGGCAGCAGTGGTAACCACTGCGCCACCATTCCGCCTGCCTGGGGTGTCTTCAATGGGAAATCCCATTGACAAAGGGGCGGCAAAATAGTACCTGCTGCCATCGAACAGGGCAAGAAACACTCGGCTGGGGGACTGGAGATTCCCGCCCATTGTATTTTTTACATTTCTTACTATTACAAGTTTAAGCAATTTAACTTAAAAATAATTTGTGAATCTTTGCGTGTTTAGAAGTTCTACAGGGCTGCGTGTTTGATCCAAGCTGCGTGGAGAGCATATCAGACAAGAAAGCGGGTGAAGTACCTTCCGAAAGTGGTGACAACTTTACAAAGGAGTTTCAGGTAAAGCTTTTGTTACTCCTCTGACTTATATGAAGGTAGTTATATGCCTGTAAATCCATTAAATCCTTTGAACGTATGACTTAGAAAGGGATATTGCACATGACCGATATCTTTGCTCCACCATTAACAGCTATGCCTTCACTTGCTCTAATCTCTGGGATTCCCTCCCCAAATCTCTCTGCCTCTCTCTTCTTTAAGATGCTCAATGACCAAGCTTTTGGTTACCTGTCCTTTTCTAAAATAGATTTACAGTACCCAATTTATTTTTTCAATTAAGCGACAATTTAGTGTGTATTTTGCTCATCCTTGAGTTGTGGGGATGAGACCTTCGCAGACATGGGGAGAATGTGCAAACTCCACACGGACAGTGACCCGGGTCCGGGATCGAACCTGGGGCCTGAGCGCCTTGAGGCAGCAGGGCTAACACTGCGCCACCGTGCCGCCCTTGGTTACCTGTTCTAATAACTCTTCATGTGTGTCAGTCTAGGGTCAGCACGGTGGGGCAGTGAGTTAGCACTGCTGCCTCACGGCGCTGAGGTCCCAGGTTCGATCCCGGCTCTGGGTCACTGTCCGTGTGGAGTTTGCACATTCTCCCTGTGTTTGCGTGGGTTTCGCCCGCACAACCTAAAGATGTGCAGGCTAGGTGGATTGGATACGCTAAATTGCCCTTAATTGGAAAAAATTAATTGGGTACTCAAAATTTATAAAAACAAAATGTGTGCCAGTCTAAAATCTTGTTTGGTAACCCTCCCGTGCAGGTGTCTTGGGGCGTTTTGCTGCATTAAAGGTGCTTATATAAAAGTTTTTGTTGCTATTTTGAGACTTGGTTCGTTCCGTTGGCTGTGGTCGTTCCTGGATGTCTGCCTCCTCACCTTGCCCCATGCTTGCAGAGTGGTGCCGCTCAAGCTACACAACCAATTGTCTCTCTCGAATGGAGGGAGATTCCAATGGTCCTTGGTGAGCTATGGGTAATTACCAACTACCTGTTGATATTGTAGCATGGAGCAGACTACAATGGTGACAATTCCCACGATAAGGCAGATATATGTTGTGTTACAAGGTGGCTTTTCCTCATTATAATAATGAAAATGTCTACGAGGGCATACATTTTCTGTCAGATTTTATATTTCACACATTTGTGTGTCGTCTAATTATAGGCAAATTTATTCATCATAGATCATTTCTTCCCACTAATTAACTCGTGAAACACCTAGACTTCAATCCTCAATACATTTCGACATGTCTTTGACTGATAAATGAATGTAAGCCACTTTAAAAGTGTAATCTAGAATTTGATAATAAACCTCTATCTTAATCTATTTAAAGCCTCCAAAGTCTTAATTCAATTTCCAGATATACTTACTTCACCATAAGTGGCAATCCCTTGTGCCAACGATCTTTTTCAATATAAATTTACAGTACCCAATTCATTCTTTCCAATTAAGGGGCAATTTAGCGTGGCCAATCCACCTACCCTGCACATCTTTGGGTTGTGGGTGCGAAACCCACGCAAACACGGGGAGAATGTGCAAACGCCACACGGACAGTGACCCTGAGCCAGGATCGTACCTGGGACGTTGGCACCGTGAGGCAGCAGTGCTCACCACTGTGCTTCCCCTTGTGCCGAAGATGATTCTTTCTTGCAGATGACTGAGTGGAAATTAGATGTTGGCAATAGTTCATAGAATCATAGAATCTACAATGCAGAAGGAGGCCATTCGGCCCATCTACACCGGCCCGTGAAAGAACACTCTATCCCCGTAATTCAGCAACCCCACTTAACATTTGGACACTACAGGGCAATTTTTAGCATGACCAATCCACCTAACCCGCACATGTTTGGACTGCAGTTTGCAGATTGTTTATAAGATCCATTTTAGCCTTGCCTGACCTCCCAGTGAGAATATTGCCGGTCAGCTGGTCGACATGGTGATGAATTGCTGGCTCAAGCTGCTGCCCTCTCTGTCTCTCTTGCCATTCTCTCTCTTGTTGATTGGAAGGTCTTAACGACATTTTTCATGATGGATAACATTTTGTTCATGATTGAGATTTTGGGATTTTCATTGACTCTTTTCCTTTGGCCCACTGTGTGAATGGAATCCCTCGGGTAACTCTGGGTAGGGCACCTTTTTGGGTATTCTTAAGCTGAGCATTCCGACAACACATCCCGTCAATCTCAACTGATTTGACATTATTATGGCCTCTATATTTGACATCTCTGTGTCTTAGAGGGTGTTCGTACATTTATATATACCAAATCCCAAACACTTGTTACTTAACAACAATTGTCAGGTCCATGGTCCATGAAGAAACATGGGCATATGTCTCTGTTAGTGAGACAAATGGTCATGTAGTTTGAGGGACACCATTCCCCATGAAACCATTGTCAATTGTTGTAAAAACCCATCTGGTTCACTAATGACCTTTAGTGAAGGAAATTTGCCATCCTTACCTGGTCTGGCCTACATGTGACTCCAGACCCACAGCAACGTGATTGACTCTTAACTGCCCCCTCAAGGAGCGGCGTTGCGGGGAACTCGGCCGCCGGGAATGACGCGGCCGGCGGCGCCTAATGATGTCAGCCGCGCATGCGCGGTTGCCGTCTTCCCCTCCGCTGCCCCGCAAGACGAGGCGGCTTGATCTTGCGGGGCGGCGGAGGGGAAAGAGTGCGTCTCTTGGAGACGCCGGCCCGACGATCGATGGGCACCGATCGCGGGCCAGTCCCCTCCCGAGCACGGCCGTGGTGCTCAATCCCCTCTCCGCCCCCCACAGGCCCCAAATTCACCTTTCGCGATATGTTCACGCTGGCAGCGACCAGGTGTGGTTGCCGGCGGCGTGAACAGGTCGTGAACAGCAGGTCGCTCGGCCCATCTGGGCCGGAGAATCGTGAGTCGCCGTGAAAAACGGCACCCCGCAATTCTCCGAGCAGCGTGTCGCAAAATGCGACACGCCATTTTGGGGGGGGTGGGAGAATCGCGGAGGGTGCCAAAGCGGCCCTCCCGCGATTCTCCCACCCGGCCTGGGCAGCAGAGAATCGTGCCCAGTACACCTCCATTATCCTGTCTAATACTCCTTGTTGAGCATTGTTTCATTTCATTGACAAACCGCAATGTCTTGGGACAGCCATTAATTTATGTCACACACCAGATCCCCTAAGTCATTACATATGTAAAATTAACTTTTTAAAAAGAGCAGAAAGCCAATCATTAATCTCAGAACCTCAAATCTGCCCGCAGTTTCTAATTTACCCATCAAACAGCTGTTAAATTACATTTGACCTGAATCTATCTACTTAACATTAATTAGATTTTGTGGTGTTTGTAAAAACAGTTGTACCATTAGCAGCAATATTCATTTCATAGTTTATAACTTTTGAACTTAGAAACATGTATCGCTTTATTTGCCATGAGCAACGCCACCTGAAATCACTAGTTTTTGAAATGTTTTGTGAAAAAGGTGATGTTGATCATTGTACTAGCTTTACCCTTTAACCGTGGGGTGGCACAGTAGCATAGTGGTTAGCACTGTTGCTAACCGAGGTCGATTCCCGGCTTGGGTGGCTGTGCGGTGTCTGCACGTTCTCCCTGTGTTTGCATGGGTTTCCTCCAGGTGCTCCGGTTTCCTCCCAGAGTCCAAAGATGTGTGGGTTAGGTGGATTGGTCACGCTAAATTACCCCGTAGTGCCCAAACGTTAGGTGGGGTTGCTGGGTTACGGGGTAGGGTGGAGGTGTGGGCTTAGGTAGGGTGCTTTTTCAATAGCTGGTGTAGACCCGATGGGCCGAATGGCCTCCTGCACTGTAAATTCTATGCTGTGAACCACAGAGTTTGCTCTGCGGAGTCCTTGCTCAGTTACTAATAGCCCACTGACTCCTCTATCTGCAGGCTGATGCAAATAAATCTGGTGCAGATCAATTTTTCAATGTATTTTTACCGGTAAATTTGATGCAGAGGTTGTAAAACACCGGATCGGGCGATAGGAATAGACATTGAGGTGAGAAAAGGTAAAATCATCAGGGCCAATGTGATCCAACAGAGTCGGGGAGGAATTTCCCTGATTTTTCTCTCTCACAACCTTCCTCCCCACCACTCCCATTTGACTCGGGTTATTATCTGTTTTATGCCTCTCCCAGCAGATTACACGGTTTTAGGTAGTGATATGTGATACCACTATTTAAAAAAGGAGGTAGACAAAAGGCAGGTAACTATATGCCGGTTAGCTTAAATTCTGTTGTGGGGAAAATGCTTGAATCTATCATTAAGGAAGAAATAGCGAGACATCGAGATTGAAATTGTCCCATTGGGCAAACGGTGCAATGGATTCATGAAAGGCAGATCATGTTGGACTAATTAAGAGCGCGGTGGACAATGGGAAGCGGTGGATGTGGTGTATCTGGATTTCCAGAAGGCTTTCAACAAGGTGCTGCACAAAAGGCTGCCGCATTAAATAAAGGCGCATGGTGGTACGGGTAATGTATTTGCATGGATAGAGGATTAGTTAACTGACAGGAAGCAAAGAGTGGGGATAAACTCTGATTGGCGATCAGTGGCTAGTGGTGTCCCTGAGGGCTCAGTATTGGGTCCGCAATTGTTCACAATTTACATAGATGATCTGGAGTTGGGGACCAAGTGTAATGTGTCAATGTTCGCAGATGACACTAAGATGAGTGGTAGAGCCAAGGGTGCAGAGGACACTGAACGTCTGCAGAGGGATATAGATAGTTTCAGTGAGTGGGCAAGGATCTAGCAGATGGAGTACATTGTTGATAAATGTGAGGTCATCTCTTTTGGTCAGAATAACAGCAAAATGGACTATTATTTAAATGGTAAAAAATTGCAGCATCTGCTGCGCAGAGGGACCTTGTGCATGAATCGCAAAAATTTGGTTTATAGGTGCAGCAAGTAATTAAGAAGGCAAATGAAACTTTGTACTTCATTGCTAGAAGGATGGAGTTTAAAAGCAGGAATGTTATGTTGCAGCTGTATAGGGTGCTGGTGAGGCCACACCTGGAGTACAGGGTACAGGTTTGGTCTCCTTACTTGAGAAAGGATGTACTGGCACTGGAGAGTGTGCCGAGGAGATTCACAAGGTTGATTCCAGAGTTGAGAGGATTATGAGGAGAGACTAAGTAGACCTGGAATTTAGAAGAATGTGTGGGGGATCTTATCGAAACATATGAAATTATGAAGGGAATAGATAGGTTGTTTCCACTGGCGGGTGAAACTAGAACTTGGAGTCATAGCCTCAAAATAAGGGGAAGTAGGTTTAGGACTGAGTTTAGGAGGAACTTCTTCACCCAAAGGGTTGTGAATCTGTGGAATTCCCGGCCCAGTGAAGCAGTTGAGGCTCCCTCGTTAAATGTTTTTTCAGGCAAAGGTAGATAGATTTTTGAACAGTAAAGGAATAACAGGTTACAGTGAACGGGTGGGTAAGTGCAGCTAAATCCATAAAAAGATCAGCCATGATCTTATTGAATGGCGGAGCAAGCTCGAGGGGCCAGATGGCCTACTCCTCCTCCTAGTTCTTATATATAAATGTGTGTGTATGTGAGGCAAAGCAACTCTCACAATTATGTGGGAGAGGCTGGATGGACCCAGAGGGTCTTTCCCTGTCTTGTCGTTCCTATGGAAAGAAGCAGAATAAGGAGGTCACTGAGATTTTGGACACGCTGTTGTGTATCTCGTTCGCTCACAGAGCATTTCAGCTGCTGGCTGAAGGCAGTGAAAAGCAAAGAGAGTGAAATATATGAGTTAGAAGAGTCTTTGGGGGCAGAGATGGCCTAAAATAGGGACGACCCGAGAAACAGAGAGACGAGAGGGAAGGAGAGAGGGGAGACCTGGGTCAGAGAGAAATCGAAGACGAGATGCAGAGCGATGGACAGGAAACAGAGAGAGTCAGGAGTCAATGTAACGAATAAACACTGAGCATCAAACTTCATTCCTTTGCTAGGTCTTCCAGGTGAACCCGAAAGGGGGAGGGGCAGAGCTGGACAGACTGCGGTGGTGTAGTGGTATTGTCACTGGACTAGTAAACCAGAGAATAGAGTGATGTTCTGGTGACCCAGGTTCAAAATACACCACTGCTGATGGTGAAATTTGAATTCAATAAAACATCTGGAATTAAAATTCTAATAAGACCTAGGAGCAGGAGTAGGCCATCTGGCCCGTCGAGCCTGCTCCGCCATTCAATGAGATCATGGCTGATCTTTTGTGGACTCAGCTCCACTTTCCGGCCCGAACACCATAACTCTTAATCCCTTTATTCTTCAAAAAACTATCTATCTTTACCTTAAAAACATGTAATGAAGGAGCCTCAACTGCTTCACTGGGCAAGGAATTCCATAGATTCACAACCCTTTGGGTGAAGAAGTTCCTCCTAAACTCAGTCCTAAATCTTCTTCCCCTTATTTTGAGGCTATGTCCCCTAGTTCTGCTTTCACCCGCCAGTGGAAACAACCTGCCCGCATCTATCCTATCTATTCCCTCCATAATTTTAAATGTTTCTATAAGATCCCCCCTCATCCTTCTAAATTCCAACGAGTACAGTCCCAGTCTACTCAACCTCTCCTCATAATCCAACCCCTTCAGCTCTGGGGTTAACCTAGTGAATCTCCTCTGCACACCCTCCAGTGCCAGTACGTCCTTTCTCAAGTAAGGAGACCAAAACTGAACACAATGATGACCATGAAACCATTGTCGATTGTCGTAAAAACCCAAATGGTTCACTAATGTCCTTTAGGGAAGGAAATCTACCATCCTTACCTGGTCTGGCCTCAATGTGACTCCAGGCCCAATAGGGTTGACTCTCAACTGCCCACTCAAGGGCAATTAGGGATGGGCAATAAGTGCTGGCACAGCCTGCGACGCCTACTTTCCATGAACAAATTTTTTAAAAATTAGAATCATAGAATCTCTGGAGTGCAGAAAGAGGCCATTCAGCCCATCAAGTTCGCACCGACCCTTGGAAAACATACCCTACCTCGGCCCATGCTCTGACCCTATCCCAGTAACCCCACCTAATCATTTGGACACTAAGGGCAATTTAGCATGGCCAATCCACCTAACCTATACATCTTTGGACTGTGGGAGGAAACCAAAGCACCCGGTTGAATCCACACAGACACGGGAAGAAAGTGCAAACTCCACACAGACAGTCACCTGAGGCCGGGAATCGAACCTGTGAGGCAGCAGTGCTAACCACTGTGCCGCCCCCGCATTCAAGTGAACCCAATGCAAATTCTGCCATCTGGGGATCCAGCTTGCCCACAACTGGACACGGATCAACAAATGAAACCTGACACGGATTAACAAGTGAAACGTGACCAATCTGGTGGAGGAAGGTAAAAAGGACCTGCAGAGGTGGGACACACCCCAACTCTCCCTAGCAGGGAGGATGCAGATGATCAAGATGAACGGGCTGCCCAGGTTCCTCTTCCTGTTCAGATCCATATTGATCCATATCTATCTACATCCCCAAGGCCTTCTTCAACTCAGTCGACAAAATGATCATGTCATTTGTGTGTGTGTGGGGGGTGCAAAGAGACGTCATCATACCCGTGGACGCTGAGACAGTCAATGTTAGAAGAACTATTGGACACGGGCAATTTGGGTGGGAGGGACCTCTGGGGACTGCTAGAAGGGGCACGCTCCCCTCTGGACAGACACGGGAAAAATGGGAGGAAGAACTAGGGATTGAAATAGATTGGGGACTCTGGAGCGAAGCACTGAACAGGGACAACTCCACCTCCACATGCGCAAGGCTAAACATTGTACAACTGAAAGTGGTGCACAGAGCACACCTAACCAGAACCCAAATGAAGAAGGTTCTTCTCAGAGGTGGAGGACAAGGTGGAGGTGAATGGCGCCAGAGAGTCCCGGCCAACCGCACCCATATGTTCCGGGCATGCCTCGGACTGGTAAGGTTCTGGACAGCCTTCTTTGAAGCAATGTCCAAGGGGGTGGGGGTGGACCCATGCCCGAAAGTGGAGTCTTCGGCGTATCAGACCAGCCAGAACTATTTATGGGGAGGGGGCCAACACCCTTGCCTTTGCTTCCCTAATCGGCCACCGAAGAATCCTGCTGGCGATCAGCAGCACCACCCAAAGCTGCAGATTTTCTGGCAGACCCGTCGGAATTCCTCCACCTGGAGAAAATCAAATTCCCCATCTGAGGGTCGGAAGAGGGCTTCCACAAGACATGGAAGCCATTCATCAACTTGTACTAAGACTTGTTTGAAGCCGCAGCCAATGGAGCGAGGGGAGAGGAGGTGGTCTGCACGGGGGCCACTAGGGCACCAAAGAATAGGAAGAGGGAGGAAAGAAGGGGGGGGGGGGCAGTGGAGGGTATGAGGGGTGGACAGAGACAGCCAGGATAGACAAGGCGGGGGGGGGGGGGGGGGTACAAAAACCAGGTCACAGAGATAAGACCTTACGGCAGGGACAAAGGGTCCCAGGTCAGAACAGAGGTGCCTCAGGCCGAACCAACCCATTATGGTGAGGGGCACCAACCCAACCCATACCCCTACCCCAGGGTGGAAAAGTCCATTCTAATCGCCAAACAAGTAGAGCCAGCTGAACAACCAAGGGGTCTGGGAGGACTGACACAAGGAAAACTCTGCAAACAGGCAGGACAAACCAAGACGCCAGGGGAACACCCAAACAGTGGAGGGAGAGGGCAGGGTTTCCAACAAGCTTGTGGGGGGGAGAAGGGGGTTATTCCGATGTAAATACACGGTGACCTCTTTCTGTAAAATCCGCAGAAATCTTAATAAAATATATATTCTAAAAACTTAATTCCTTTGCTGAATTTGAATTCTGCCGGTGGGATATTAAGAACAGGAAATACTAAAAAAGACTTGCTTTTCTTCAGCACTTTTCATGACCTCAGGATATCCTAAACCCAAAGATACACTTCTGAAGAATCACTGTTGTAATATAGGAAATTCTATATTTTATGTATGAAATAAAACAAAGCTCATATTCATGCAAAAGTAATTTTTAAAAGTTTCATCAGTGAGTAGGAAAATTGGAAAGCAGTTTTCACACAAAGGCTAGTCAAAATCTGGTACTCTATTCCCTCTCGGCTGTTGCTGCTGGGCCAGTAACGTTTTGTTAGGTAAGCCTGTTGTGAGGCATAGGAAAATGGTAATTAGGATAATACCAGCTAATGTCTGGGAAGACACCTGAGGGACTGCGTACCCTCCTCCCGTTCCTGTGTCTATTGAGTCTGTATTCTGTGACATGTATGGAAACTGTATGACTGTGTTTGATGAGAATTTATTGTAATCGCACAAAATGCTACTTAGGGCAAAACGTGAACGGGAAATGCTGCGGCTGGAGAAGCTAAGAGAGGAGGAGGAGCTTAAACACCAGCTAGAGCTACGGCGACATCAAGCTCTACGAGAGTTTCGACAGCGGCAACTGGGATTAATGGAAATCATTCCTGCAAGTAAATTACTTTTCGAACATTTGGTGTATTTGCCCTCTTTCTACTGGGGACCAAAACTGCTTACGTTTGCAACTTCCTCCTTCAAAATCGTCTTTTTTAAAAACTGTTTCTTCTACTTCATCTTGTCAGTCAGCTACTTGCCATGCTCCTTGTGCTGTTGTACTCGCTGGCCAGCATTGTCTTCCAGTCCGACTGCCCCTTCACACTGGCATTTTTGTCTTTGTTGTCCAATCCCTCCAGGGTCTCAGCTCTCCCTATCTCTGAGACCTCCTCCAGCCCAACAGCCATGTCACATCTCTGCTGTCCTGCAGATCCTAATTTCCATCTCCCCACCATTGGTGGCCATACCATCAGCTGTCCAGCCCTCTTTGTTTCTCTAACTCTCTCTTCTCCTTTAAGATGCTCCTAAAATCTTATTCCTTTGACAAAGGTTTTGGCCACCCATCCTAATATCTTCTTTTCTGGCCTGCTACCAGGCCAGATATCTCCTGTGAATATTTCTCGAATATTTCACTACCTTAGAGGCTCTGTATAAATAAATGCAATTTGTTATTGTTGTAACATTCACTAAGCTATTGTTCTGCACGAGCAGCATTATGTAATGGCAATTTTTTGTCCTTTGGGACGCTTACTGAAGAGTATGACTCTTTAGAACTTCCTTCAGCTGGGAGAGCAACAAGTTGCACACAGGACGAGATCTAACAGCCTAGTTTGCCTCAGGCGGCAATCCCGTTATGGTTACTGAATCTCAGGAGAGGGCCAAAACGGGATTTGCACCAGCGAGATCTCGGTTTGACATCTCTTCACCATTACTCCACCCCCCAACAGCGAGGGCGTGAACCTGATTTCTACTAATTTGAATACATTTTACTTTAATTAAATGCCCTTACGCCACCCACAACGTATCCTCCTGCCTTGGCACTGGTGGCATGATGTTGCACTGTCGCTAATCACTGTTAATCTTCAAAAGCAAAAACCAGTTGTGCTGATCACGCGGGCCGGGGGAGGCACCTGAAAACCCCTGGGTTGAGGAATAAGACTGGGTCATCCCCTGACACCCTAACTGCGCTCCCTGGAACTGCCATGGGGCAGTGCCAAGAGGAATGGAGGCCATGGGGACTCTGATGGGGGGGGGGGGGGGGGGGGGGGGGGAGTTAATCAGTTAAGAAAAGGCACCTGTGAAACCAGCATGTTTCACACAACTTTTCTCGTCTGGTCCAGCGATTTTGGGAAGATTCCAATCACAGAATTCCAAAAGTACATCAGGCAGAATTCTTTGGGTCGAAGGGTCCTACATTTGCGGGACAGGTTAAAAAGGGAGGCAGTACAAGGTCCCTGGTTTATGAAACAGTGTAGGGTATTTCAGATAACTGCATTTGAATATTTTTAAAATAAATTTAAAGTACCTAATTAATTTTTTTTCCAATTAAGGGGCAATTTAGCGTGGCCAATCCACCTACCCTGCATATCTCACACAAATACAGGAGAATGTGCAAACTCCACACGGGCAGTGACCCAGAGCTGTGATCGAACCTGGGACCTCGGCGCCATGAGGCAGCAATGCTAACCACTGAGCCACTGTGCTGCCCTCTGCATTGGGATCTTGCTCTATTCGAAGATCTTCATTACCACAAAACAATAGACAATCGGCAGGCAGGAATGTTCCCTTCCAGTCGGGAAACACTTCAGCAGTCAAGGGCATTCAGCCTCTGATCTCTGGGTAAGCGTTCTCCAAAGCGGCCTTCAGGACGCGCGACAACGCAGAATCGCCGAGCAGAAACTTATAACCAAGTTCCGCACACATAAGTACGGCCTCAACCGGGACCTGGGATTCATGTTGCATTACATTCACCCCCCACCATCTGGCCTGGGCTTGTGAAATCCTACCAACTGTCCTGGCTTGAGCCAATTCACACCTCTTTAACCTGGGGTTACCCCTATCTCTGGATCTGTAAAGACTTAATTACCTGCAAATGCTCGCATTCAAAGCATTGTCTTGCATCTTTGACTGCCTATATATATATATATGTTTCTGGAACCTACCTCTTCATTCACCTGAGGAAGGAGCTGCGCTCCGAAAGCTAATGTTTGAAACAAACCTGTTGGACTTTAACCTGGTGTTGTAAGACTTCTTACTGTACTAAACATTTGAGCATGGGTGAAGCTGGGTTACTTGCCAGCAGAGAGGCCTATCTAATGTTACAGCAACATTTATACAAGTCTCAGAACATACTATATTCCTGATTTAAACTGTGGCGAATTCTTCAACATTCTGCCAACTGTTCCTGGCCCATTGCTGGCAACTGGCAGGCAAATCAACTCCAGTTCCCACTCATGGCACATATTAATCATCAAGAGCTTGTACCATGTCCAGCTCCTGTCGGGGTGAAAGAAATCAAACTGGCTTACCGTCAGACCCCAGTGATGACACCATAATGCACCGGGGACCAATTCAACTGGCAAACACTAGCTGCCAGGATCATTCATGAACCTGGATACTTAGTAAAGTACACTCACCAGCATCAATTTGGGGCAGCAGGGTAGTATGGTGGTTAGCATAAATGCTTCACAGCTCCAGGGTCCCAGGTTCGATTCCTGGCTGGGTCACTGTCTGTGTGGAGTCTGCACGTCCTCCCCCTGTGTGCGTGGGTATCCTCCGGGTGCTCCGGTTTCCTCCCACAGTCCAAAGATGTGCGGGTTAGGTGGATTGGCCATGCTAAATTGCCCGTAGTGTCCTAAAAAGTAATGTTAAGGGGGGGGTTGTTGGGTTACGGGTATAGGGTGGATACGTGGGTTTGAGTAGGGTGATCATGGCTCGGCACAACATTGAGGGCCGAAGGGCCTGTTCTGTGCTGTACTGTTCTATGTTCAATGCTGTGTATGCACAGTATAGTATTCATTTAACATATTAAGTGTATTTAATTAATAGACAGTTTTATCCAAATATGCAGTGACATCAGGATTATTTCACATCATTTTGAAGGCCGATGTCATATATTATGTGCCCGTGCCAATTTATTGCTCAGTAGCATTTCGATCTGACCATTGCTTTGCTCTGGTATGTAATTTTGGAAGCTGCATCATAAAGTTATTTAGAATACCTTGCACCAGTGTCCTTTTGCTGTCCCAGTTCTGCTTAATCGCTACCTCAGAGTGGGATGGATTCTGGGGCAGTGAGTAAATTTACAGAGGAGTGAGACAGATTATTAATTGGAATGGGTTGAAGGGTTACGGAGAACGGGCATGACGGTGGAGACGAGGCCAGGATGAGATCAGCTACGAGCGTTTTGAACAGTGGAGCAGGCTCGAGAGGCTAAATTGCCGACTCCTGCTCCTAGTTCTTATAGTCTAAGAAAGAACTACTCTGTCTAATTTCACTTGCCAGCTCTTGGTCTGTAGCCCTATAGGCAACAGCACCTCCAGCACAAATCTGGTATTCTTCATTAATCAGGGGTTATGGGGAAAAGGTAGGAGAGTGG
The DNA here is from genome assembly GCF_902713615.1 of Scyliorhinus canicula. NCBI lineage: Eukaryota > Metazoa > Chordata > Chondrichthyes > Carcharhiniformes > Scyliorhinidae > Scyliorhinus > Scyliorhinus canicula. The sequence goes on along the minus strand of NC_052147.1, from coordinate 276,934,259 downwards.
GGATGAGGAGCATATCTGCCATGATTGAATGGTGGATCAGACCCGATGGGCCAAATGACCCAATTCTATCTTATGGTCTAATCCCCTGGTGCACAGTATAATACTTGTCCATCCTCCGCAGGTGAGATGAAGAAATACCTACAAGAGGAGAGATCACGGTCAGCACAGCTGATCCAGAAAGTCTGGCTCGGACGCAGGCAGAGAAAGGCCTTCAATGAGCAGAAGCCGGCCCTTAAGGAATTCAGGGCAGCAGTGATTATCCAGAGAGCTGTAAGTGCTTTCCTGATGTGTTGAAATGTAGAGGAGAAGAAATACAAAATTGTATTGTTGGGGATCTGCACTGGCGAAATCTGGAGAGACCATTAAATGGCATCTTAATCTGAAAAATTTAAAACAATGGATAATGCACATCTAGAAAAATTATTTACGTTAAAATGATGAAATGACTATTTAGCTGAATGAATTGATGAAATGTCCAATCTATTTGAATTGAGAAAAGGCTGCTGGGTAATTTAGATTTGGTAACCTAAAACCAGACAGTAGGAATTTTTATAAACGATGCTCAACTCAACAATCCTATTTTGTGACAGTAAAGGAATGTTGTAGTTGAATACAGAATTCTGTACGATAGAACTACATCTCATGTCAGGGAAATTAATGTTTTTCTTGAAATGTTATCGAGGGAGAAAGGGACATTAATCTTATTATGGAGAACCAGAATTTCAGAAGAGTTTCATGAAATGTTTTTCTGGTTGCAGGTCTTGAAGTTCTTGAATAAGCGTCGAAACTTGAGATTAAGCATCACCCCCTGGCAGGGACCAAAGGACCTCACAGACACACGCAGACTAGAACTGCGTGCCAAAGTAGATGCATATGTCAAACTTCATCCAGTGAGTATTCCTCCGCACCAGGGTTGTGGCCTGGTCTACCAAAAAGCACTTCTGAATCTGAATTTCATGTTTTCAAACATGAAGACGTGTCGATTGAGAAACAGCCTTTCAACCCATTGAGCCAATCCTATCCAGAACCCAAATCAGATTATCCTATAAAGCAGGGGTTTTTCAGAGTGCAAGTTACAACCTGTGGATGGATTGCATGCCGATGGGTGGCAGAAGAGCCGCTGTGTCCCGATTGATTGAATTGCTTCTCGCTGCGCATCAGCCACTAACGGCATTGAGAATGAGAACCACTGCATAATCAGCAACGCAGCCTCCGACCATAAGCGGCAGCAGTGAGCCCTGAATGTTCACTTGGCGCCGAGCGTCCCATATGTATGTGCTTTTGGTGCAAATTCACTTGGAGGCCAGCTTCTTTCACTTTCGAGCAAGGCAAGAGGACCGTGGACATGGATCGTTTTGTTACAAGAAAGAGATGGACAGAGACACAAATAGGCAGTGTACCTACTGGCTAGGAATCTGCTGGAGAGAGCTGGCAGGAGAGTCCATGACAAGGCAGAGCAGTGCTACTGTTAGTTCTGTACAGTACTCCAGGGCCTCTGTTGAACAGCCGACAAGGAAGAAACTTAAATTGGGAACAAAGCAGTATAAAGATGATTTTTTGAGGTATGGTTTTGTTTATTGTGCCATTGCAAATAAGGATGAAAAGCCCATGTGTGTTTATAGTGGGAAGTACTGGCAAATGAGAGTTTAAAACCCTTGAGCTCGAGAACAAACCTTTTGATTTTTTTTCAAAGGATGCAGCAAAATTATCAGCTGAAGCCCTTAGCAGAAATGTAACATTGAATGACAAAGCACAATTAGCCTCTTGCATGGTAGCTTTCCGCGTAGCTCAAGAGAAAGTTCCCCAAACTATTGCAGAGAGATTAATTCTCCTTGCAGTATTAGACATGGCTCTCACGATCCGAGATGAGAGGTCAGCTGAAAAACTGAAATGCTTAGTGGTAACACAGTGGCTTGCCAAATTTATATCGCTGAGAATTCAGATTTGCAGCTTATTCCTCGTTTAAAGTTAGCACAGGAGTTCTCAACACAACTGGATGAAAGTACAGACATTTCAGATTGTGAAACCTTGCTAGTTTAAGTTAGGTATGTTTGACACAATGAATTTATTGAGGATTTGATGTGCTGCTTGATATTACCAACCAGCACCACTGGTGCACAGATCTTTGAAGTGTGAAATAGTTACGTGGTTGGAAAGTGTGGACTCAGCTGGGTTCATTGCAGAGGAAGCACAAGCGAGTGGCAGCCAGCATGACTTGGAACAGCAGCATTATAGTAGGGATGAAGGAGGCAACTGGTCAGGGCATTGGTTGAAATCATTGATTTACTCACTGGGAGGCATTGGCATCGAAAGGAATTCCATTCGATTTTGAAGTAATTGTGAAAGTCGTGAATTGCATTAAACGCAGCACACTCAATGCCAGGCTTTTCAAGGCTCTGCGTTCCGACATGGGTGCTGAGCACACACCTTCATTGTTCCACACAGAGGTACATTGGCTGTTAAGTGCTTATTTATGAACTGACGTATGAAATCCACACTTTGATCCTTGAGAAATTGTCCCCTCTGACTGATTTGTTTGGATGTTAACTCTGTCTTACCTTGTAGACATCTTTTCAATTCTAAACAAACTGAACCTCAAATTGCAAAGAAAGGGATAGGATTGCTGTCGGCATTATGAAGAAATAGATGCTTTCCAAAAGTTATTGAAAGTTTGACAAGTGCAAAACCAAAACTACATGTTCCCCACATTGCTACCACACATCGAAGGGAACTGTTAATAGATTGGCAAGCCTTTTTATGTCGCTTCTGGGTGCGCTAATCAGCTGTTTTTTGTCACTACTTTCTGGAGTTGAATTTTCAGATTTTTGAAAGAAGAGGTGGGTGAAAACTCCATTTTGGTTTGAGACCCCAGAGTCAGTTATTCACTGACAACTGACTCCAAATGAGGAGACTGAGCTGCTACACCTTACCTGTCACAGCTGATTAAAAACACCCCACAAGTCCATGAGGTTATCAGCATTCTGGAGTAGCATCTCCCAGGAGTATCCAGTGCTGAGTAAAGCAAGCATTTTGTTGCTATTGCCCTTCACGACGACCTATATGTGCGAGGTTGGATATTCCGTTCTAACAAAGATGAAGACAGCACAAAGAAACCGGCTGAACTCTGCACCTGATGTATGCATTGCCCTCTCCTCCTGTGCATCTGATTGGAGTGAGATCGTGAGGACCAAGCAAGCTCACCTGTCACGTTAAAGATAAGCAAACGTGGTGTGGGTCCCGAAGGTCAGTCAGGGTGGGTCCCAAAGGTTGGCCAGTTGGCAAACGTGGGTCCCGGGAAGAAAGGTTTGAAAAACACTGCTGTAAAGGACTCCTTCCCGCACCATCTGTTGATCACCCACTTCATAAAATGTAAATTCCCTTGCTGAAAAAAAAGAAATAAATATCAATACTTATACATCCTTCAGTCCACTTAGAACAGGGTTTTCCCAGGTCAGTGAAAACGTGAAAAAGTCATGGAATTCGTAAATGACTTTTTCAAACCTGGGACTCTCCAAAAAATAAAGGCTGTAAATCTCTGAAAAGTCATGGCACATTCTCCCCACAACCCAAAGATGTGCAGGGTAGGTGAATTGGCCATGCTAAATTGCCCCTTAATTGGAAAAAAAATCATTGGGTATTCTTTCAAAAAAGAAGAAAAGTCATGGAATTTTATTAAGACAGAGTGAGACTTTTCTGACTTTCAGCAGAATTCCAACCTTTTCCAATGTTTTTCCGATGACCACTTCTTCCTCTTCAATTGTTTGCTTCACTTTGTACGTCTAGAATCCAGTACAGGTAAATAGGCTGATGGACCCATTAGCAGTTTTCATGGCACACAAATTCCACAAAACGGGATGTGAAATCAACTTTATTGGATAACTGACACACAATGCAAGGTTCCAATGCTTGTGTAATGCTACAAATACCAGAGTTTCTGATATATTTGAAAGAAAAAATGATCGTGAAATATTTAAATTTGGTTACAGAGAGGTCTTGGAATTTTATTTTACTATAGTGCAGGAACCCTGTTAGAATTGAGTTAATCCCGAATGGCCCGAGTATGGATAATATCAAGGACACCTTGCTGTATAGTTTAGGTCACTGTCTAACATTTCCGAGCCTGAGTGTTGCAAATAAAAAGTTACGGTTCATAGAGATCTGAAAGATTCATACTACACTCATGCAGACTGTCGTGCAGTACCTGTCATTTCTTGGTAAACAATACATTCATCTTCTTGTACAATGTCATTGTTGATTATAATGATTATATTTCCAAGTTAACTTTTATGAAACTATCCCTGCATGTCTTTAAACACTGGCTTTATGCTCAGTAATGATTGGATTTATGGTATATTTTCTTTGGGGTTCAACACTATCAATCACCCCTGTCATCAGATCCCCTATAATCTGAGGAGCCCCAGCACTAACTGCCAGCTGGTGTGACTCGAGGACCACAGCAAACGGGCCCTCTACTCTGTATACTAAAATATGACGGGCAAAATTGGCACATCGTATTAACCCAAGCTTCCCCTCAGGTTGCTCAAGTGTCCGAGGAGCGAACAAACGAGCGACATTCTCAGGCGCAGGAAATGCTGGGCCAATATCTCATGAGGAGAAACTTGCAGCGGAAGTCGGAACAGCAGCAGGAGGCACTGCTTGCCCACATCAACACGGACATTGAGCTGCTGATGAGTAAGTCGGCTAATGAGCTACTTGTTAACCCTTTAAGCAGCGAGCATCCTTTCACAATGTACACATTGGGTATTTACCGCCTGAGCACAACCTCAATATTGGACTCAGGAGAGGCCGAGAGTCAGTTCTCCTGCATGTCCTCTCAAACCAGAGAACAAACTCAATCGCTTGGTAGTAGTGAACTTGAACATTGCTGGCAAAAGCGACACTGTGTTGAAACTTTTCATCTTGCACCCATCAGGACAAACATGAGAATGCCAAATTTCACAGGGAGCATCAATTTATTGTGCATGAGAAAAGGGTGCTGATTGGTTAGCAAGTTGATTCTGATTGGTGAGTTGCACTGGAGAATTCCCCAAGAACTATTGTTCCACCATGCTTTTGTTGACCTGCCAACCAATCAGCATCCTTTTCTGATTGAGTGTAAATTGTTGTTCCCTTTGAAATTTGACATTCTTGCATCTGTCCTGATGCGTACAGGCTGAAAAGCTTTGACAGCATGTCTCTTTTTTTCAGCAAAAGAACATTTGAAGGAAGAAAGAAAATGTATTTCCAATGCACGTTTCTCTAATGAATCTGAGCTTAATGGGTAAGTGCTGTATGATTCAATGAAGACATCTCTATCAAGCTGATTGAGACCTGTCAAAAGGCACTCAGCCAAGCGAGTAAATTTGAATTAGAGTGAAGCCCAAAGACTTGAGCCTCTGGCCCTGTGACTGGGGTTCAATCATCCTCCCAGCAGGAGCTACTGCTACTTGAAACCCTTTGTTTAAAGTGCATAAGCAAACCTTCAGATTAGATTAATGTTGCAGAAAATGTGAAAGAGATTTCCTGTGTTTCACTACTTCTGCGGTACCAACCCTATTCCTGACCTACTTCCACAACTTCTTCATCACTGTGCTTCTGATTATTCTCACTACCATATGGCAGTGCCTTATTGTCAGCGATTAACGACTTGAAATGCCCATGTGCGTTTCCTTTTTTAAAACTGCCTGTAGAGGTGGTTGTAACACATTACTAAGATCCTGGGTAAGTTTTCAGGAGCGCTGAAACTGAAAGTTGGAAAATCAGAAACAAAAAGGAAATGTTGCAAGCGGGGAGTCAGACAGGAGAAGAAAGGAAACGGTAGAATTGAACTTGCCTCTGGATCACATTCAAAATATAAAATTAAAATGTGGGTGTGGCCCGTTTGTGATTTTATTTTTGGAGCGCGAGTTTGACTTTGATCTTATGGAGCTCTGCACATCAAAATGACAGGCAAGGTTTGAGGTCTGAGAGATGCTTCAATCTAAACTGCCTGTCTTTCCATCTGACATGGATACATCTGCAGTGCATCCCCAGCATCCTCGCTTCTGACGTTCTGCTAATGTTCCAGTGTCAGCCAATTCGAATTATTGTCTTCTGTAATCGCCTGCATTCTTTCTTTCCTTTTTTTAAAAACTGGCTTTTTTTTTTGTCTTACCACGTCCAGACGCTCCAAGTTTGAAAGAGGCCACTGAGCAGGATACAGTGGTGTTTAACAGCAGGTCTGTTCCTGTCGCAACCAGAGCCAGGCAGTCCCACAACACCATGCTGCAGTTTACCCGGGGGCCCTGGTGGAAGAAACTGGGAGACGAGTTCCAGGATCCAGAAATGATCTACACCCAGGACATGGATTTTGATCTTGTGTTGTGATATAAGAGGCAGCACGGTAGCATTGTGGTTAGCACAGTTGCTTCACAACTTCAGGGTCCCAGGTTCGATTCCCGGCTTGGGTCACTGTCTGTGCGGAGTCTGAACATTCTCCCTGTGTGCGCGTGGGTTTCCTCCGGGTGCTCTGGTTTCCCCCCACAGTCCAAAGATGTGTAGGTTAGATGGATTGGCCATGCTAAATTGTCCTTAGTGTCCAAAATTGCCCTTAGTGTTGGGTGGGGTTACTGGGTTATGAGGATAGGGTGGAGGTGTGGACCTCCAAGAGCTGGTGCAGACTCGATGGGCCGCATGGTCTCCTTCTGCACTGTAAATTCTATGATTTCACAATGCTCTAAAAACGATGGCAGGGAGCATCCCAGGCGTCTGTTAAGTGGCAGGTGGGCAGTGCACAGTTTCAAGATGTATGTAGCTGAAAGGCAAGAGTCCCCTATGGTAGGTATACATAACATCAGCACATGACTGCTTTCTTTAGGTGCGTTTGTGAAGAGCCACAGAAGGGAAGATAGAGCTTGATTTGTATTGTGTTTTTATTTGAAGCACAGTCACTGTTGTAGAAAAAACGGTGGCCAATTTGTATGTAGCAAGATCCCAAAATCAGTGATGTTCATCTGTTTTAGTGGTGTTGGTTGAGCGATGCATGTTAACCAGGAGAATCCTTATCTTCTTCCACTAGTGGCAGGAAGTATTGTTATAGATCCACCCGAACTGGCATCTGGGAACTCTGTTCCTGTCTCATCCGAAAGGCGGCATCTCTGACAGTGCAACCCTGCCTGAAGGTCCCACAAACAGCCACTAGATAGATGGCCGGTTAATCTGTTTACTTGATGTTGGCTGGTGGACGAATACTGGTCCCTGGTGTTGAGGAGTGGCATGAAGCTTTAAACAAAGACTGAAGACGTGGGATCTTTCAGCTCTAAAAGGCCACTCCGAGAGGACTTGCTAGAGATGCATAATATGGCACACAGCCCAGAAAAGGCAAGTACAGAGTACTACTTCAAGATAAAATGCATCCCGAGAATTCAAACAAGTAAAAGGTATAACTTGGGGCTGATATCAGAATGTTTCAATCAGAGTGACGAACATCTGAAACAAACTTCTAGATGGGATAGTGGATGCAAAAAGACTTAGAACATAGAACACTACAGCGCAGTACGGGCCCTTCGGCCCTCGATGTTGCGCCGACCTGTGAAACCATCTGAAGCCTATCTGACCTACACTATTCCATTTTCATCCATATGTCTATCCAGTGACCACTTAAATGCCCTTAAAGTTGGCGAGTCTACTACTGTTGCAGGCAGGGCGTTCCACACCCCTACTACTCTGAGTAAAGAAACTGCCTCTGACATCTGTCCTAAATCTATCACCCCTCAATTTAAAGCTATGTCCCCTCGTGTTGGTCATCACCATCCAAGGAAAAAGACTCTCACTGTCCACCCTATCTAACCCTCTGACTATCTTATATGTCTCTATTAAGTCACCTCTCAGCCTTCTCCTCTCTAACGAAAACAACCTCAAGTCCCTGAGCCTTTCCTCGTAAGACCTTCCCTCCATACTAGGCAGCATCCTAGTAAATCTCCTCTGAACCCTTTCGAAAGCTTCCACATCCTTCCCATAATGTGGTGACCAGAACTGCACGCAGTACTCCAGGTGCGGCCGCACCAGAGTTATGTACAGCTGCAGCATGACCTTGTGGTTCCGAAACTCAATCCCCCTGCTGATAAAGGGCAGCACGGTAGCATGGTGGTTAGCATAAATGCTTCACAGCTCCAGGGTCCCAGGTTCGGTTCCCGGCTGGGTCACTGTCTGTGCGGAGTCTGCACGTCCTCCCCGTGTGTGCGTGGGTTTCCTCCGGGTGCTCCAGTTTCCTCCCACAGTCCAAAGATGTGCGGGTTAGGTGGATTGGCCATGCTAAATTGCCCGTAGTGTCCTAAAAAGTAAGGTGGGGGGGGGGGTTGTTGGGTTACGGGTATAGGGTGGATACGTGGGTTTGAGTAGGGTGATCATTGCTCGGCACAACATCGAGGGCCGAAGGGCCTGTTCTGTGCTGTACTGTTCTATGTTCTATAAAGGCTAATATTTTAAGGAACCATTAGGTGCCTTAAATGGGGAAATATTTTTTTTCGATGGCTAGCCTACAGCGGGCCAGATGGTCTCTCACATCCACATATTTTGTTTTGTAATTTTTTTTAAAAATCACATTTATTGATTAAACTTTAATCTGTTTTTCCTATCTGTGCTGATACTGAATTTATTTGGTAGACCTAATTGCACACACCATGGTTTTCTATCAGGGAGCTTTAGTTCTTTAGTTATTATGAAACGAAGAAGAGCGATAAATAGTCTTACTGTTAAGGATCCTCTTGGAAGGAGTGATCACAGCATGTTAGAATTACAAATTCAGATTGAGTGAGAGAGGATAAAGTGCCACACTAGAGTTTTAGCGTTGGGTTGAGGTAATTACACAGGCCTGAAGAAAGAGTTGGCCCAAGCAGAATGAGCACAAATAATTGAGGGTAGGACAGTTGAGGAACAATGGCGGATATTCAGGGAGATATTAAACACTTCTCAATTAAAGTATAAGGGAGAAAAACATGCCATGGTTAAACAAAAGGTCAAGGAGGACATAAAGGCAAAAACTAAGGCATACCATACAGCGAAACCTAGTGGTAAGCTGGAGGATTGGGAGAACTTTAGGGCTCAGCAAAAAGCTACTAAAAATAGAATCAAAAAAGCTAAGATCAACTACGAAAGGAAACTTGTAGAAAACATAAACACTGATACTAAGAGTTTCTATAAGTATATAATGAGGAAGAGAATAGCTAAAGTAAATGTTGGCCCTTTCGAGGACGATACTGGTGAGATAATAACAGTGACCACAAAGATGGCAAAGGCACTGAACCAATATTTTGCCTCTGTCTTCATGGTAGAGGATAATAAAATTTTCCCAAGAACTGCAGTTAATGCAGAGGAACTTAGTGCAATAACCATCACTAGGGAGAAGGTATTGAATAAACTAATGGGATTAAAGGCAGATTAGTCTCCGGGACCTGATGGCCTGCATCCTAGGGTATTAAAGGAAGTGGAAGCAGAAGTAGTGAATGCATTGATTATGATCTTTCAAAATTCCCTGGATTCTGGAAAGGTCCCGGTGAGAACACGTAAACGTAACTCCCCTATTCAAAAAGAAAGAGAAGCAAAAAGTAGGAAACTATGGACCGGCTAGCTTGACCTTTGTGATGGGGAAGTTGCTGGAATCAATTATTAGGGAGGAGGTGACTGAACATTCGGAAAGACAAAGCTCAATCCACCATTGTCAGCATGGTTTTATGAAGGGTAAGTCATACTTGACAAACTTGCTTGAGTTCCTTGAGGACATAACCAGCAAGGTGGATAATGGGGAACCTGTGGATGTGGTATATTTAGACTTCCAGAAGGAATTTGACAAGGTGGCGCATTGAAGATTGAAATGAAATGAAAATTGATCCAGAAGGTGAGATCACAGGGGATGAGGGTAGAGTACGAGATTGGACTGAGGATTGGCTGACTGACAGAAAGCAGAGGGTCAGGTTAAATGGGTCCTTCTCTGGCTGGCGAACTGTAACTAGCGGTGTGCCCGCAGGGTTCAGTCCTCAGACCTCAACTGTATAAATGATCTGCAAACAGGGACAGAGTGGAACATAGCAAAATTTGCGGACGATACTAAAATGGGTGGGAAAGCAGGCAGTGAAGAGGAGATAAAGATTTTACAGATGGGCTTCCGGTTGCGGCTATGACCAGCTAAGTCGCACGTTTGGCTGCTCCTGCGAGGAAGGTGTTTTCGGGCCGATTGGAGGGCCCCTAACGGCGCTGGAACGACGATTCCCGGTGGGGGAAGGTTCCCAGAGGAGAACCCTGCAAAACTTATGGTCGTCACCCGAAGTGGGGCAGAAAAAAAAGCGGCAGCAGCTCCCCGAAAAAAGCGGGGGAAGAAACCCAAAATGGCGGCCGGCGGCGCACCCGAGGACTGGAGGAAATGGGCGGAGGAGCAGCAGGCCGTTCTCCTGCGCTTCTTCACGGAGCTGAAAGTGGAGCTGCTGGAGTCGATGAACGCGACGACCACCAGGCTGATGGGAGCCCAGGCGACCCAAGAGGCGTCAATTCGGGAGCTGCAGCAGGAGATGGCTGTGAGGGAGGAGGAGGCCACGGTCCTCGTGGGAAAGGTGGAGGTGCACGAGGCACTCCACCTGAAATGGCAAAACCAACTGGAGGAGATGGATACCCGCATGAGGCGGAAAAACCTGAGGATCCTGGGCCTGGCAGAAGGGCTGGAGGGGTCGGACCTCCCGAGGTATGTGGCAGAAATGCTGGGCTCACTGATAGGGGCAGGGGCCGTCCCTTCGCCCCTGGAACTGGAGGAGGCCTACAGAGTAATGGCCAGGAAGCCAAGAGCAAACGAACCCCCGAGGGCGGTGCTGGTTCGGTTCCAGCGACTCGGTGACCGGGAGAGGGTGCTGAGGTGGGCCAAGAGAGAGAGGAGCAGCAAATGGGAGAACTCGACGGTGAGGATCTACCAGGACTGGAGTGCGGAGGTGGCAAAGCGGCGGGCCCGGTTCAACCGGACGAAGGCGGTGCTGCATGCCAAGAGAATCAGATTCGGGATGCTGCAGCCAGCACGCTTGTGGGTGACCTATAAGGACCAGCACCACTATTTCGAGTCCCCGGAGGAGGCGTGGGCCTTTGTCCAGGAAGAAAAGCTGGACTCGAACTAGAACCAGGGGATACTTGGCGGTCGTTGCCGCTCTGGTACTTTAAGCTGGACACGTGGCTTTCTTTTGGTTGGATTTTCACTTGGCTGTATTTTTGGACCCCTTTTTTTTCTCTCTACCAGTTTTTTTTCTTTTTTCTGTTATTTATAATGTTATGTTGGGGGGGCGGGGTGGGGGGGGAGTGCCGGGGGTATGTGTTTCTTGTGGGGGGTTTTTTTATCGGTGTGGGATCGGGGACGGGGGTGGAACTGAAGATGGAGGGGTGGGGAGTGGCAGGGCGAAAGCGCGGGCTTTCCTCTGGTTTCCCGCGCGCGGGGCAGAGGAGGGAGGAGGGAGGAGGGTGGGAGGAAGGGGCGTGGTCAGCAATGGCTCCCTTTCCCGCGCTGGAGCGGGGTCAAGGAGGGGTGGTAAGGGGGGGGATGTCCCCCATGCCGGGAGGAGTCGGATTGTGGCAGGGGCAGCCGGGTCAGCGTAAACCAGCTGACTTACGGAAGTACTATGGAGGGTGCATCGCGGCTAGGAAGGGTCCTAGCCTGGGGGGGGAGGGGGGAAGGGGGGGGCTACCGGGTTGCTGCTGAAAAGGCCAGGGAGGAGAAGTTGAGGACCGGAGGGGTGGGGGGAGGGCGCCATCGCCATGGGGAGCGGGTCAGAAGGGGAGGGCTGACTCGGGGTGAGCAGGTGACAGGATATGGCTAGTCGGCAGGGGAGAGGGGCGGGCTGCCCTTCGACCCGGCTGATCACTTGGAATGTGAGGGGGCTGAATGGGCCGGTCAAGAGAACAAGAGTAATCTCGCATTTGAAGGGACTGAAGGCGGATGTAGCAATGCTACAAGAGACCCATTTGAAGGTGGCGGACCAGGTCCGCCTGAGAAGGGGGTGGGTGGGACAGGTGTTCCACTCAGGACTGGACGCAAAGAACCGGGGGGTGGCGATCCTGGTAGGGAAGAGGGTGTCGTTCGTGGCGGCGGAGGTGGTGGCGGATAAAGAGGGTAGATATGTCATGGTGAAGGGTAGGCTGCAGGGAGAGAAGGTGGTGCTGGTTAATGTATATGCCCCGAATTGGGACGACGCTGGCTTCATGAGGCGCCTACTGGGCCTCATTCCGGACCTGGAGGCAGGGGGCCTGATCATGGGGGGGGGACTTCAACACAGTGCTGGACCCCGTGCTGGACAGATCGAGTTCAAGGACGAGTAGGAGGCCGGCAGCGGCAGAAGTGTTAAAGGGGTTTATGGAGCAGATGGGAGGGGTAGATCCCTGGAGGTTTGGGAGGCCGAGGGCGAGGGAGTATTCCTTTTTCTCCCATGTCCACAGAGTCTATTCTAGAATTGACTTCTTTGTATTGAGCAGGGGACTGATCCCGAAAGTATGGGAAGTGGAGTACTCGGCCATAGCGGTCTCAGACCATGCGCCACACTGGGTAGATTTGGAAATGGGGGAGGCGCGAGACCAGCGTCCGCTGTGGCGCCTGGATGTGGGGTTGCTGGCGGATGAGGAGGTGTGTAAGAGGGTCCGGAAGAGCATTGAAAGATATCTGGACACTAATGACACGGGGGAGGTGCAGGTGGGGATGGTCTGGGAGGCCCTGAAGGCGGTGATCCGGGGGGAGCTGATCTCCATACGGGCACATAGGGAAAGGAGGGAGAGACAGGAGAGGGAGAGGCTGGTGGGGGAGCTTTTGGACGTGGATAGGAGATATGCGGAGGCACCAGAGGAGGGGCTGTTGGGGGAACGGCGCAGTTTGCAGGCTAAGTTCGACCTGTTGACCACCAGAAAGGCAGAGACACAGTGGAGAAGGGCGCAGGGCGCGATTTATGAATATGGGGAGAAGGCGAGTAGGATGTTGGCGCATCAGCTCCACAAGCGGGATGCGGCTAGAGAAATTGGGGGAGTGAGGGAGAGGGGTGGGAACGTAGTGCAGAAGGGGCCAGAAGTAAATGGGGTCTTCAGAGACTTCTATAAGGAGCTGTATCGGTCAGAGCCGCCGACGAGGGGAGGGGGGATGGAGGGCTTCTTGAACAAATTGAGGTTCCCCAAGGTCCAAGAGGAGCTGGTAGAGGGGCTGGGGGCGCCGATAGGGTTAGAGGAGCTAGTCAAGGGGATTGGGCATATGCAGACGGGGAAGGCGCCGGGGCCAGACGGGTTCCCGGTGGAATTTTACAAAAAATATGCGGATTTGGTGGGCCCTGTGCTGGTACGAGCCTTCAACGAGGCATGGGAGGGGGGGGCTCTGCCCCCGACAATGTCGCAGGCACTGATCTCTCTGATCTTGAAGCGGGACAAGGACCCCGTGCAGTGTGGGTCATATAGGCCTATCTCGCTCCTGAATGTGGACGCCAAGTTGCTGGCAAAGATCCTGGCTACCAGGATAGAGGATTGTGTGCCAGGGGTGATACACGAGGACCAGACGGGTTTTGTGAAAGGGCGGCAGCTTAATACGAACGTGCGGAGACTGCTAAACGTCATCATGATGCCGGCAGTGGAGGGTGAGGTGGAGATAGTGGTGGCATTGGACGCGGAGAAAGCATTTGATAGGGTGGAGTGGAAGTACCTGTGGGAGACGCTGGAACGGTTTGGATTTGGGGAGGGATTTATTAAATGGGTGAAGCTGCTCTATTCGGCCCCGACGGCAAGTGTAGTGACGAATGGTAGGAGATCGGAGTATTTTGGGCTCCACCGGGGGACCAGACAGGGGTGCCCCTTGTCCCCCCTGCTCTTCGCACTGGCAATTGAACCGTTGGCGATGGCACTGAGGGGCTCAGGGAGGTGGAGAGGGCTGACAAGGGGCGGGGAGGAGCACCGGGTATCGCTATACGCGGACGACCTGCTGCTATACGTGGCAGACCCAGAAGGGGGAATGCCGGAGGTGATGGAACTGCGAGCAAAATTTGGGGACTTTTCGGGGTACAAGCTAAACTGGGGCAAGAGTGAGGTATTTGTGATACACCCAGGGGACCAGGAAGAGGGAATCGGGAGACTCCCGTTTAAGAGAGCAGGAAAGAGTTTTAGATATTTAGGGGTGCAGGTGGCAAGAACTGGGGGACTCTCCACAAGCTGAACTTCTCCAGGCTGGTGGAACAGATGGAGGAGGAATTTAAAAGGTGGGACATGGTGTCGCTGGCGGGCAGGGCAGAGTGCAGTCCGTTAAAATGACGGTCCTCCCGAGGTTTTTGTTTTTATTTCAGTGCTTGCCCATCTTCCTCCCTAGGGCCTTCTTCAAAAAGGTGACGAGTAGCATCATGAGCTACGTGTGGACGCACGGCACCCCAAGGGTGAGGAGGGTCTTCTTGGAGCGGAGTAGGGATAGTGGAGGGCTGGCATTACTCAATCTTTCGGGGTATTACTGGGCGGCAAATGTATCGATGGTGCACAAGTGGATGATGGAAGGGGAGGGGGCAGCTTGGAAGCGAATGGAGAGGGTGTCCTGTGGCAACATAAGCCTGGGGGCCCTAGTAACGGCGCCATGGCCGCTCCCTCCCACGAGGTACACCACGAGCCCGGTGGTGGCGGCCACCCTCAAGATCTGGGGGCAGTGGAGGTGACACAGGGGGGAAGTGGGAGGTCTGATGGAGGCACCGTTAAGAGGGAACCATAGATTCATCCCGGGGAACATGGACGGGGGATTTCAGAGCTGGCACAGGGTGGGCATCAGGCAGCTGAAGGATCTGTTTGTAGATGGGAGGTTTGCGAGCCTGAGAGAGCTGGAGGAGAAATTCGGGCTCCCCCCGGGAAACATGTTTAGACATTTGCAGGTGAAGACATTTGCTAGACGCCAGGTGGAAGGGTTTCCCTTGCTCCCCAGTAGGGGGGCGAGTGATAGGGTGCTCTCGGGGGTCTGGGTCGGAGGGGGGAGGATATCGGACATCTACAAAGTAATGCAGGAGGCGGAGGAGGCATCAGTAGAGGAGCTGAAAGCCAAGTGGGAGGGGGAGCTGGGAGAACAGATAGAGGATGGGACATGGGCTGATGCCCTGGAGAGGGTTAATTCTTCCTCCTCGTGTGCGAGGCTTAGCCTCATTCAATTTAAGGTGCTACATAGAGCCCATATGACGGGGACAAGGATGAGTCGGTTCTTTGGGGGTGAGGACAGATGTGTCAGGTGTTCGGGAAGTCCAGCGAACCATGTCCATATGTTTTGGGCATGTCCGGCACTGGAGGAGTTCTGGAAGGGGGTGGCAAGGACGGTGTCGAGGGTGGTGGGATCCAGGGTCAAACCAGGATGGGGACTTGCGATCTTTGGGGTTGGGGTGGAGCCGGGGGTACAGGAGGCGAGAGAGGCCGGAGTACTGGCCTTTGCGTCCCTAGTTGCTCGAAGAAGGATACTAATACAGTGGAAGGACGCGAGGCCTCCAAGCGTGGAAACTTGGATTAATGACATGGCAAGCTTTATTCAGTTGGAAAGGGTCAAATTCGCCCTGAGAGGGTCGGTACAAGGGTTCTTCAGGCGGTGGCAGCCTTTCCTCGACTTTTTGGCTCAGAGATAGGGTACAGAGGTCGCAGCAGCAGCAACCCGGGGGGGAGGGGAGGGGGGGGGTGGCAACAACGGTTGTGGTGGGTTATTTACGGTTGAAATGCGGGCAAATTTGCTCGCAGTTCATGTTTGATGTTGATTGTTGCTTTGTTTGTTTTTGGGGGAGGGGGGGGGAGGGACAACGCGCGAGTTCGGGCGGGGGGGGATATTTGTTAAGAGGGAATATTTTGTAATATTTTATAGTTAGTTGGGGTAAATATCTTCATGTAAAAAATTCTTTCAATAAAAATTATTTAAAAAAAAAAAAAGATTTTACAGATGAATATAGATAGACTAGGAGATTGGGCCAAAATTTGGCAGATGGAGTTTAATGTGTCGGGCAAATTATTATCTAAATGGAAAGCGGATTCAAAATGCGTCTGGGCAGAGGGATCTGGGTGTCTTTGTTCATGAATCGCAGAAAGTCTGTATGTCTGTATGCACGTACAAAATGTAATAAGAAAGGCAAATGGAATATTAGTTGCAAAAGGACTGGAGTATAAAGTCGAGAAGTATTGTTGCAATTGTGTAGGGTGTTGGTAAGACCACACCTGGAGTATTGTGTTCAGTATTGATCTTATTTGAGGAAGGATGTGGTGGCATTGTAGGCAGTTCAGAGGAGGTTCACCAGGTTGCTTCCGGGGATTAAGGCGTTGATGTATGAGGAGAGATTAAACAGTTTGGGCTTATGCTCTCTGGAGTTTAGAAGGATGAGAGGACATCTGATCGAGGTATATACAACACTAAAAGAGATTGATGAAGTAAATGTAGACCAAATGTTCCCCCTTGTGGGGCAATCTAGAACGAGAGGTCATGGATATAGGTTGAAAGTTGGTAGATTTAAAACTGAGATGAGGAGGAACTACTTCTTGCAGAGGGTGGAGAATTTGTGGAACTCGCTGGCCCATAGTGCAGAGGAGTCCAAATTATTAAATGGATCAAGAGGGAGATAGATATATTTCTGATTTTAAAAAGCAGGTTAAAGGGGCAGGGCCGGCCCAAGGTACCGGCAACTCGGGCAGTCGCCCGGGGCGCCATGTGTTAGGGGGCGCCAGAGACTCGGGTCCCGCGCATGCGCAGTTGGGCCGGTGCCAACCAGCGCATGCGCGGTGGCCGCCCTCCCCAGGGCAGCCCCCTCCGCCCCCCCCCCCCTCCGGCCCTCCCCCTCCGGCTCCTCCCCCCCTCCGGCTCTGCCCCCCCCCCCTCCGGCTCCACCCACCCCCACCCCCCCTCTGCCTCCGCCCCCCTCCCCCCGAAGGGCGCCGAAGTTCAGCTTGCCCGGGGCGCCAGCAACCCTCGGGCCGTTTCTGCCCTTCATTGCTGTGTTAATGTAAGCCTACTTGTAAAGATTATTATTATTATCAGTGCCGGACTCCCTCTATTTGGCACGGGAGAGTCAGCCTACATTCTCTGCTCAAATGGCACAGAACGTAGCGTACCCATGGGATACGGTGTGAGCCCAGCACAGGAGACACGAGAGAACAGAGCTGCTTGGCCGACCCTGGGTTTGGGGGCAAGAAAATTTGGATTGGTGCTTCCAGCAAGTAGACCTGAGAGCAGATCAGAGTGGGAGATGTCAGTTCAGGGCAGCCTCACAGCCGGAGCCACTAACCACACAAGATGAGAGTGCTTAAACATTCATGCACTGATGCCTATCCTGACAGCTGTTGTTGACTTTGTTTATGTTCAGACACAAAACGGGAAATACTTAGCTGTCATTTGCTGGCTTCAGCAAGCATCTGATCTTGAAGAGCAAAGTCAGCGCATTAAAGGTGATGTGTGTGAGTGAGCTGATAATCGTTTGGAATGTATAAAGAGGTAAACAGCAGCCTGAGAATATGCGGTACCTTGAATGTAGAGACTCACAAGGTGCTTCACATTTGGTGGTGGTGGGGGGCGGGGGGGGGGGGGGATGTGGGAAGGGGAATGAATGAGCTGGGAAGGTGGTTAAGAGTGATTCCAGACCACAGGCAGCATTTATATTGTAGGACCCAACATCCATTGTTAAAACCACACAGATTTCGAGACAGACTTCTGACAGCGTATGGCGAGAAACAGGCATGCTACTTAAGATTGCAAAGTACAAAAGGGACAGAAGCAGGCGATTTGGCTCAACCATTTCATGTCAGTGCTTATGCTCCACTCCAGCCTCCTTCCATTTTCCTCATTTACATAATAATCTTTATTGTCACAGGTAGGCTTACTAATCCTCAACTCCCTTTTCCCCTCGTATGCTTGCTTCATCTTTCTTTAAACACACCTCAGCATGCTGGCATTATACGCCAGGTTAACCTCCCCCAACTCATCTCACCCAATCAGCATAACCTATTCCTCCCTTCCCAATAAATGTATTGATCGACAAGGGAGTCGAGGGTTATGGGGTGCAGACAGGAGGGTGGAGTTGAGGCCACAATTGGTTCAGCCGTGATCTTGTTGAATGGTTGAGCGGGTTCCAGGGCCTGAAGGGCCGATTCCTAATTATTGTGTCAATGTAATTTTCCATATCCACTCCGTGGTAGAGAGTTCCAAATTAATGGAGTGGATAGTCAGAGGCTTTTTCCCAGGGTAGAGGGGTCAATTACTAGGGGGCATAATTTTAAGGTGCGAGGCGCAAGGTTTAGAGGAGATGTACGAGGCAAGTTTTTTTTACACAGAGGGTAGTGGGTGCCTGGAACTCGCTGCCAGAGGAGGTGGTGGAAGCAGGGACGATAGTGACATTTAAGGGGCATCTTGACAAATACATGAATAGGATGGGAATAGAGGGTTACGGACCCAGGAAGTGTGGAAGATTTTAATTTAGACGGGCAGCATGGTCGACACAGGCTTGGAGGGCCAAAGGGCCTGTACCTGTGCTGTACTTTTCTTCTTTGTAATTACTGTCTAATATTTCTGGCCTCTTGTGCCCCCCCCTAACGCCTGTGCGCACACACACACAAATGGAAATGTTTTCCTCCGTCCAATCTGTCTGTCCCTTTCAGATTGGGCGGCACAGTGGTTAGCACTGCTGCCTCACCGCTTCAGGTCCCGGGTTCAAATTTGGCCTCGGGCAGCTGTCTGTGCGGAGTTTGCACTTTCTCCCCGTGTCTGCATGGGTTTCCTCCGGGAGCTCCGGTTTCCTCCCACAGTCCAAAGATTTGCACATTAGGTGGATCGGCCATGCTAAATTGACCCTTAGTGTCCAAATGTTAAATGAGATTACTAGGTTACAGGATAGGGTGGAGGTGTGGGCTTACGTAGGGTGCTCTTTAAAGGGCCGGTGTAGACTTGATGGGCCACATGGCCATCTTCTGCACTGTAATTTCTATGTGATTTATGTCATTCCTAAAGAACTCTCTTGGGCCATCCCTCAGCCGTCTATTTCATAGAGTAAACCTGTTCAGCCTTTCCCGATCGGTATCAGGCAAAGGTTGTGTCATTTGGGAAGCAACTCGAAGATGCATGGACACAGGAATGTGAGGGAATGCGATCGAACAGTCGACAAAGGTTTGTCCACCTTTTGTAGGTTGGTTTCAGAGGATGGGATGCCGATATCAACAGAAGGATTGGGCTTGCGCTGTTTCTGAACTATTGAGCAGGATGTGCAAGATATTGAGGTTGAAATGAAGGTGAGAATTGATCAAGTGATGGTTAACCCCATGTTAATTATACGGATCCATTAGGAAGCATAAAGTGCAGCAATTTCCCTGTGGGTAAACACTAAACCACAGGAATAACAGTCCCAGTTGCTGACAGCTGGGTTTGTGTGTGAGAGAAGGAAGTGATTCGGTCGACCCTTTGTGGTCCAGTTATCTTAAGAGTATAATGTTTTGTATTTTGCATATCTGTTTTCCACAGAAATACATATGATGATAATAAGCAATATTTCTCTTCATTACTTTTTTCCCCAAATTGCTGGATTCCATCTCCCTCCCTGCCCAATAAATCACTCTAATATTAAGCTAACTGGTGGGCTTTGTTTACAGTGATGTTGCTGTCTCCCCTCGATCAGTGGAAATCAGGTTCATTATTTTCAGGCTTCAGTGCATCAGCCCAGTCAGTCTCCAGAGAACTACAGAGAATTTCAATCAGCGAGCCCGTTCTCCTTCTCCTCTCTCTCTGCAGCCTCAGAATAATTTCACCTGGGCCCCCATCACCTTGCGGCTGCTCTCTCTCTCTTCCCCTTCGCCATATTTTTATTGCTTCCAATCTCTCGGGTATCCCTTTGTATAAATATCCCCGGCTCTGGGGCTGAGAAATGCTACAGCTTGTTCTGCTTCTCTGATTGGTAGAACGTACAGCGATGGAGCCACGATTAATGATACAGGAATTGTAAAATGTTTTAGGCAAACTAAGACCACGAGACCATAAGACATATGAGCAGAATTAGGCCACTTGGCCCATCGCGTCTGCTCCGCCATTCAATCGTGGCTGATATTTTTCTCATCCCCATTCTCCTGCCTTCTCCACATGACCCCTGATCCTCTTATTAATCAAGAACCTATCTATCTCTGTCTTAAAGACACTCAGTGATTTGGCCTCCACAACCTTCTGCGGCAAACAGTTCCACAGATTCACCACCCTCTGACTGAAGAAATTCCTCCTCATCTTTGTTTTAAAGGATCGTCCCTTTAGTCTGAGATTGTGGCCTCTGGTTCTAGTTTTTCCCACAAGTGGAACCATGCTCTCCACGTCCACTCTATCCAGGCCACGCAGTATCTACTTAGAATTGCCAGAATTGGAAAATGTTTCAGGCGAACTACTTCGAAGGAGAGTAAGCAGAGGTGGGGGTCGAGGTGGATAAACCACATTCAGCAGAAAAAGAAAAGCCTGTAAATTGGAGAACCAGAACTGGTTCAATGGCAATGGTAAGATGTCAGGTACCAGGATAGAAGGAATCCAGATGAGAGAAATTAGAGGCATTGTAATGAGGTGAGAAGAGCTCAATCCATGAGGTAAGTGTCTCTTGCGCTCCTTGTCCGTCAGGATAACTCAATAAATTTCCCTCCATGCCATCGCATCTTTGCGATTGCTCAACCTAAACCCCTTCTCCAATATGTGATTTTACCCTGAAACCGCACAATTCCTCTCAACTCACTCAGGATGGCTTTGACACAGTGGTTAGCACTGCTGCCTCACAGCACCTGGGACCCGTGTTTGATTCCAGCTTTGGGTGACTGTCTGGAGTTTGCACGTTCTCCCCGTGTCTGCGCGGGTTTCCTCCGGGTGCTCCGATTTGCTCCCACTGTCCAAAGATGTACAGGTTGGGTGGATTGGCCATGTTAAATTGCCACTTCGTGTCCAAAAGGTTAGATGGGGTTATGGGGATAAGAACATAAGAACTAGGATCAGAAGTAGGCCATCTGGCCCCTTGAGCCTGCTCTGCCATTCAATGAGATCATGGGTGATCTTTTGTGGACTCAGCTCCAGTTTCCGGCCCGAACACCATAACCCTTAATCCCTTTATTCTTCAAAAAACTATCTATCTTTACCTTAAAAACATGTAATGAAGGAGCCTCAACTGCTTCACTGGGCAAGGAATTCCATAGATTCACAACCCTTTGGGTGAAGAAGTTCCTCCTAAACTCAGTCCTAAATCTACTTCCCCTTATTTTGAGGCTATGTCCCCTAGTTCTGCTTTCACCCGCCAGTGGAAACAACCTGCCCACATCTATCCTATCTATTCCCTTCATAATTTTAAATGTTTCTATAAGATCCCCCCTCACCCTTCTAAATTCCAACGAGTACAGTCCCAGTCTACTCAACCTATCCTCATAATCCAACCCCTTCAGCTCTGGGATTAACCTAGTGAATCTCCTCTGCACACCCTCCAGTGCCAGTATGTCCTTTCTCAAGTAAGGAGACCAAAACTGAACACAATACTCCAGGTGTGGCCTCACTAACACCTTATACAATTGCAACATAACCTCCCTAGTCTTAAACTCCATCCCTCTAGCAATGAAGGATAAAATTCCATTTGCCTTCTTAATCACCTGTTGCACCTGTAAACCAACTTTCTGTGACTCATGCACTAGCACACCCAGGTCTCTCTGCACAGCGGCATGCTTTAATATTTTATCGTTTAAATAATAATCCCGTTTGCTGTTATTCCTATCAAAATGGATAACCTCACATTTGTCAACATTGTATTCCATCTGCCAGACCCTAGCCCATTCACTTAACCTATCCAAATCCCTCTGCAGACTTCCAGTATCCTCTGCACTTTTCGCTTTACCACTCACCTTAGTGTCATCTGCAAACTTGGACACATTGCCCTTGGTCCCCAACT
This sequence comes from Scyliorhinus canicula, assembly GCF_902713615.1. NCBI lineage: Eukaryota > Metazoa > Chordata > Chondrichthyes > Carcharhiniformes > Scyliorhinidae > Scyliorhinus > Scyliorhinus canicula. Next base: position 276,912,357 of record NC_052147.1, on the reverse strand, counting down.
CCAAATCATCTATGTAGATTGTGAACAATTGTGGGCCCAAAACGGATCCCTGAGGGACACCACTAGCTACTGATTGCCAACCAGAGAAACACCCATTAATCCCCACTCTTTGCTTTCTATTAATTAACCAATCCTCTATCCATGCTACTACTTTACCCTTAATGCCATGCATCTTTATCTTATGCAGCAACCTTTTGTGTGGCTTTCTGGAAATCCAGATATACCACATCCATTGGCTCCCCGTTATCTACTGCACTGGTAATGTCCTCAAAAAATTCCACTAAATTAGTTAGGCACGACCTGCCCTTTATGAACCCATGCTGCGTCTGCCCAATGGGACAATTTCTATCCAGATGCCTCGCTATTTCTTCCTTGATGATAGATTCCAGCATCTTGCCTACTACCGAAGTTAAGACCACTGGCCTATAATTTCCTGCTCTGCCTACCTCCTTTTTTAAACAGTGGTGTCACGTTTGCTAATTTCCAATCCACCGGGACCACCCCAGAGTCTAGTGAATTTCGGTAAATTATCACTAGTGCATCTGCAATTTCCCTAGCCATCTCTTTTAGCACTCTGGGATGCATTCCATCAGGGCCAGGAGACTTGTCTACCTTTAGCCCCATTAGCTTGCCCATCACTACCTCCTTAGTGATAACAATCCTCTCAAGGTCCTCACCTGTCATAGCCTCATTTCTATCAGTCGCTGGCATGTTATTTGTGTCTTCCACTGTGAAGACCGACCCAAAAAACCTGTTCAGTTCCTCAGCCATTTCCTCATCTCCCATTATTAAAAACTCCCTTCTCATCCTCTAAAGGACCAATATTTATTAGCCACTCTATTTTGTTTTGTATATTTGTAAAAACTTTTACTGTCTGTTTTTATATTCTGAGCAAGTTTACACTCATACTCTATCTTACTCTTTATAGCTTTTTTAGTAGCTTTCTGTTGCCCCCTAAAAATTTCCCAGTCCTCTAGTCTCCCACCAATCTTTTCCACTTTGTATGCTTTTTCCTTCAATTTGATGCTCTCCCTTATTTCCTTAGATATCCACGGTCGATTTTCCCTCTTTCTACCGTCCTTCCTTTTTGTTGGTATGAACCTTTGCTGAGCACTGTGAAAAATCGCTTGGAAGGTTCTCCACTGTTCCTCAACTGTTCCACCATAAAGTCTTTGCTCCCAGTCTACCTTAGCTAGTTCTTCTCTCATCCCATTGTAATCTCCTTTGTTTAAACACAAAACACTAGTATTTGATTTTACTTTCTCACCCTCCATCTGTATTTTAAATTCCACCATATTGTGATCGCTCCTTCTGAGAGGATCCCTAACTATGAGATCGTGAATCAATCCTGTCTCATTACACAGGACAAGATCTAGGACCGCTTGTTCCCTCGTAGGTTCCATTACATACTGTTCTAGGAAACTATCGCGGATACATTCTATAAACTCCTCCTCAAGGTTGCCTTGACCGACCTGGTTAAACCAATCGACATGTAGATTAAAATCCCCCATGACAACTGCTGTTAGCCCCATTTGCTTGCCCATCAGGCAATTGCCCATTGCCTATAGGGCTGGTCGGTGCAGACTCGATGGGCTGAATAGCCTCCTTCTGCACTGTAGAAATTCTATGAACTCCCTGGCTGTTTTCTTCCTCCACAGACAGATTAGTCAAACTGGCCACTGTTGGGTGCGGGAAACCCACTGAAAGACGTAGAAGACATCCAATGATTAATTTCTGCATGGATTCGGGAAAGCCACAGTTGTGGATTTCCTGTCTGGCAAACCACTCTCCCCGCTCCCCGAGTAAATCTCGGGCCCATCAGTTTGGTTTCAAATAGGCGATTGACTTCCTGTTTTTTAATTTCTACTCTGTAATTAATCTCTGAAAATGTTTAATTTCACTGTTATAGACATTCAGTGAACCCTTCCCAGCTGTTGTGCAAATAAAATCTACAATTTTATTATATTACAGTACAGGGTCCCAGGTTCGATTCCCGGCTTGGGCCACTGTCTGTGCAGAGTTTGCACGTTCTCCTCGTGTCTGCGTGGGTTTCCTCCGGGTGCTCTGGTTTCCTCCCACAAGTCCCGAAAGACGTGTTCTACCAATACCTATATTGGCTCCCACTGAAAATCTAAAATTCTCATCCTTGTTTTGCAGATCCCTCCCTGGCCTGCCACTCTCCATAATCCCCACTAACCCTCTGAAATCTCTGTGCTCCTCCATTTTTGGCCTCTTTGGCCACCCCGATTTTAATTGTTCCACCATTGGCGGCCGTGCCTTCTGCTGCCTGGTGCCTCAGCTCTGGAATTTCTTCCATAAACCTCTCCATCTCTCCCTCGTCCTCTAAGGGGCTTGTTAAAACGTGTGTCTTTGACTGAGCTTTTGGTGACCTGTCCCAATATCTCCTTGCAAACTCTGTTTGATTTTGCTCCATCAGGCCATTTTACTACACTAAAGACGCTGTGTAAATGTCGCTGCACGAGTGCTTCTACTCTTCCTGCAGAAGATGCAGCGATCAGTGTCTCTAAGGGCTGCTGTGATGAACCGTCCCACGTCCCAAAACAATGGCCTGTTGAAAGGAAAGTGGAATGGTTGGAAAAGCGACTGTGAGGGGAGAGAAGGGAGGAGATTTCCAGTGAGGTTTAATAGTTTTCTTATTTCCATCTGTGCACCATCAACCTCTACGCTCTGCTGTGAATGTTCCTTTTAAACTGGCATGGTGATATCATCTGTGAGACAATCTGGAAGCTGTGTAACCCAGGGACAGTCGCATTTGCTACACTCGCGAGACTGATGGATGAATGAAGGGAGGTTTGTTGAAGTAATGATTCTGCTGCACTTCAGCCAGGCTAAACATAAGCTTTTGTCTTGCTTTCCCATTTGCAAGAGAGAAACTATGAATTTAAGCAAGCTTACTAGCCGGTTAACATGACGCTGCTAAAACACCAGAGGGCAGTACCCTACACCATATTGGCAAGCTACTGAGGCAATAAACATTATGATTCCCACTGGGGTTGCCATCCTCCAGGGATTGCTCAGGAGTCTCCAGGGATTGAAGATTAAACTCCAGGACATTGTTATACACAAACGCAGGAGTAAGATCATAGGGGGCAAATATTTGGATTAAATCATAAAATTTACAGTACAGAAGGGAGCCATTCGGCCCATTGAGTCTGCACCGGCCCTTGGAAAGAGCATCCTACGTAGGCCCGCACCTCCACCCTATCCCAGAAACCCCAACTAATCTTTTTGCACACTACGGGCAATTTAGCTTGGCCAATCCACCTAACCTGCACATCTTTGGACTGTGGGAGGAAACTGGAGCACCCGGAGGAAACCCACGCAAACGGGGAGAACGTACAGACTCCGCACAGCCAGTCACCCAAGCGAGAATTGAACCTGGAACCCTGGCGCTGTGAAGCAACAGTGCCAACCATTCACCCTCAACCACTAATGCAAAGTGGCAGGCGTCTGATCAATCTACAAGAAGCACTGCAGCAACTCACTGAATAAAAGTTGCCATCGTCCCAGATGAACACAGGCTGCTTTCCCCTTTTGAGGGGGAGAGCTGACTGGTGATGGTGATTTAATCTGAGATTGACCACACCTCAAGCGAGGGGCAAGGTTGAGAAGGTAGGGCTGTCTGATGCACAACCCAGCTGTCCTTCCAGCTGAGCTAAACCGGCCCACAAACTCACTAAGGCTCCTTCGACAGCACCTCCCAAACCCACGACCTCTACCACAAGGGCAGCAGACATATGGGAACACCACTACTTGCAAGTTCCCATCCAAGGAACGACACGGTAGCATAGTGGCTAGCGGCTTTTCACAGTAACTTCATTGCAGTGTTAATATGAGCCTGCTTGTGACGCTAATAAAGATTATTATTAAGTAATACATCATTCTGATTTGGAAATATATTGCCATTCCTTCACTGTCACTGGGTAAAAGTCCTGTAACTCCCTTTCTAACAGCATTCACATGGACTGCAACGGTTCAAGAAGGCTACTCACCACCACTTTCTCATGGGCAATTAATGGGGAGCAGTAAATGCTGGCATTGACAGCGACGCCCACATCCCATGAACAAATACGTTTTAAAAAAGGAAAAAAAATGTTTGTTTGGCTGACTGTCAGCAATCAAAAAGAACAAAAAGAGTGTGTTTGATTTCTGATTGGCTGTGGCAAAACAGAGCATCACGAGCATGGATGTGGCGGGTGACCAATGGCATGGATCGGTATAGCAGGGAGCTTGCAATTTTTGGGTCATGTGATAAAGCCTCCAGGAATATGTCCAACTGGAGTTGGCAACCAGTGTGCCCAACACCAGGCGACAACCAGAGGAAATCTAGTTCGGGCTGTCAATCCTGATTGCAATCTCGTGGTTCCTGCCACCGAGTTCATGGACATTGGGCGAGGAATAGTTCAAGGCTTCGTGGAAATATCATCCTTACATCTTTGCAAAAGAATATATAATTAATTCACTCATTGCTTCGTAGGGTGGCTTCCTGAGAGCACTGAGCCCCCATGGAGCTGTCGGGCAGTCAACAGAGGGGACAAAGGTTTGCCCATGTGAGTTTGTTCATGTCTCCTTTCCTTCAGGAAATTAAAGGAGAGAAAGTAAGACTTGCAGTGACATTGCACCTTTCACGCCCTCTGGACATCCCAAAGCATTTCCCAATCAATGAAGTATTTTCGAAGGTCTAGTCACTGTTGTGGGAAACATTGCAGACAATATTCATACAACAAGCTCTCACAAACAATAATATGATAAGGACTAGATAATCTGTTTTTTTATGTTGATTGGGGGGATGAATATCGGCCAGCACACCAGGGATCGCCTCCCTGCCCTTCTTCGAAATTGGGCCAGACTATGGGATCTTTCATGTCCAGCTGAGGGAGCAGATTGGTTTAACGTTTCATTCAAAAGACGGCACCTCCAACAGTGCAGCACTCCCTCAATACTGCACTGTTGCTTCACAGCGTCAGGGACCTGGGTTCGATTCCCAGCTTGGGTCACTATGCGGAGTCTGCACGTTCCCCCCGTGCCTGTGTGGGTTTCCTCCAGGTGTTCTGGTTTCTTCCCACAAGTCCCGAAAGACGTATGTGTTAGGTGAATTGGACATTCTGAATTCTCCCTCCATGTACCCGAACAGGCACCGGAGTGTGGCGACTAGGGACTGTTCACAGTAACTTCATTGCAGTGTTAATGTAAACCTACTTGTGACAATAAAGATTATTATTATTATCTGATTCGTAGAATAGAGGCCTGCCTACCTCAGCATTGGCAGAGGGAAAAGTGTCTGTCTGGAAGTCAATGTACAGATTTAATCCATCTTACATAGAACATAGAACAGTACAGCACAGAACAGGCCCTTCGGCCCTCAATGTTGTGCCGAGCCATGATCACCCTACTCAAACCCACGTATCCACCCTATACCCGTAGCCCAACAACTCCCCCTTAACCTTACTTTTATTAGGACACTACGGGCAATTTAGCATGGCCAATCCACCTAACCCGCACATCTTTGGACTGTGGGAGGAAACCGGAGCACCCGGAGGAAACCCACGCACACAGGGGGAGGACGTGCAGACTCCACACAGACAGTGACCCAGCTGGGAATCGAACCTGGGACCCTGGAGCTGTGAAGCATTTATGCTAACCACCATGCTACCCTGCTGCCCCATTGAAGTATCAGTGAGCAAATATCATCACCATCTCTTTTTAAAAAGAATATTTAAGTCCTAAACAAATACTGTTCATGGTTCTTCATCAGACAAAATGGTACTTTATATTCCCCAACAGCTATCTTGCCTTTTAAGTATTTAAGGTTCATTATACATTACGTACTACGACCTTCGGAAGATTCTAATTCAGTAGTGCTAACTTTACCTTAACCTTGAATGATTTAATACCTTCCATACACCTTGAATATTATGTGGTATCCATAGTTCAACAACTGCATCCAAATCTGCCGCCTCCCCGACTCAGAATGACAAGGGCAGCAGGTGATTGGGAACACCTCCACCTATAAATTTCCCTCCAAATCTCACAGCGCACAAACATCAACGTGCCTCAGCTGTTCCTTCATCCTCGTTGGGTCAGAATCCTGCAACTCACCACCTCATAGTAACTGGTTGGGGGCCATGCTACATTGCCCACAGTTTCCAAAGGTTAAGTGGGGTTAATCATAATAATAATCTTTATTATTGTCACAAGTAGGCTTACATTAACACTGCAATGAAGTTGCTGTGAAAATCCCCCAGTCGCCACATTCTGGCGCCTGTTCGGGTACACGGAGGGAGAATTCAGAATGTTCGCTTCACCTAACAAGCACCATCTTTCGCGACTTTTGGGAGGAAACCGCAGCACCCGGAGGAAACCCACGCAGACACGGGGAGAACGTGCAGACTCCGCACAGACAGTGATCCAAGCCGGGAATCGAACCTGGGTCCCTGGCGCTGTGAAGCAACCCACAGGGGATGGAGGGTGGCAGAGTGGACCAGGTCAGGGTGCTCTTTGAGATGGTTGATGCAGACTCCTTGCGCACTGTAGGGATTCTGTGGGGGGCAGGGTCTGCAGGAAGAAAAATCGCTTTTTAAGCCCGTCCGACCTCTCAAACAAGCCAGGCTTCCCATGATAAAAGCGCTGGCAACCTATCTCCGCCCAGCCAAGGGCTCTTGCTGCTGTGGCCCAAGATGTGCTCTTTAAACCCTGGCTGCCCAATGAGGGATCCGGTTCTGTTCCGTACTGTTGCCTAGTGACAACAGGCTGTCTCGCAGGCTGGAGAAGAAAGAGGGAGTGTTGTATTTTTGGGCTCATTGTCGATGCAGAGCTGAGGGTGCTGACATAACAAAGAGGAGAGAGAGAGCTGCTATTGCAGTGGCCCTGAGCTCAGTCCCCTGATTGTAGAATCTGTCGCAGTTACACCTCTGGATTTACTCCGCACGGCAGAGCTGCCAGGAGACGAAGGGACACAGAGGAGGGAGGAGGTGGGGGAGAAAATACTACGAGCCCAGCACCTGACGGTAAGATTGACTGACCAGTCAAAACCCTTTCCTCTGACACTAGGATGTAGCGCTGGCAGGAATACTGTGTGAAGGTGTTGAGCTCAGGGGGGGGGGGGGGGGGGGGGGGGGGGGGGGGGGGGTCAGCAATAGTGAGGGGCAAACCTCTGCCGATTTCTCAAACTGTTCCTTCAACAACAAAAAACTGCCCAGTGCTGATTTTTCACAAATAAAAAACAGCAAGTGCGGCGATCAGAGAGCTGAGGCCCTAAAGTGTTGAAAATGTACAGCAGGGTTTCTTCCAGATTTATGAAGAGACCAGATTGCGTTGTGTATTTCCAGCATTTCCCGGTTTTACATTTAGCCTCCCGAAGGCAATGGCTCATTATTCCTAACTGTGTCTAAATATATATATAGGTGTGGGTGTATATTTGTATGTGTAGCTGCCTGTCTGGTTGCATGTCCTGCAGCATGTGAATCTCAGAGAGATTTTCAATAGCCCTTTGCTGATGTGCTGTGAATGTGATATTCCTGGGGCAGGGTGGCCTCCTGGAAAAATACCCATGGATTTTGTCGCGATGTTCAAACATCTTCTGTTACTTCTCTGCCCTGTTGCTATAATGCGTCTATTGTCTTTGATTGCTCATCTATGCAGCCTTAGTGCTTAGTGCAGGGGGTAGCAGCAGAAAGTATTAGGAAGCAAGTTTGTGTTTTGCACACCAGGATCTATTATTAAAAATGGCTGCAATTCTTTAGAGATCCCCCCCCCCCCACCACCTGATCCCACTCCTTCATCCATCACCCCCCCCCCCTCACACTCCTTCACCCATCACCCCTCCCCCTGCTCCCACTCCTTCATCCATCACCCACTCCCCCCTGCTCCCACTCCTTCATCCATCACCCCCCCTGCTCCCACTCCTTCATCCATCAGCCCCCCTGCTCCCACTCTTTCATCCATCACCCCCCCTGCTCCCACTCCTTCATCCATCACCCCCCCTGCTCCCACTCCTTCATCCATCACCCCCTCCCCTGCTCCCACTCCTTCATCCATCACCTTCCCCCCTGCTCCCACTCCTTCATCCATCACCTTCCCCCCTGCTCCCACTCCTTCATCCACCACCACCCCCACTCCTTCATCCATCACCCCCTCCCCCCTGCTCCCACTCCTTCATCCATCACCTTCCCCCCCTGCTCCCACTCCTTCATCCACCACCCCCCCACTCCTTCATCCATCACCCCCTCCCCCCTGCTCCCACTCCTTAATCCATCACCTTCCCCCCGTTCCCACTCCTTCATCCATCACCCCCCCCACTCCTTCATCCATCACCCCCCCCTGCTCCCACTCCTTCATCCATCACCTTCCCCCCCGCTCCCACTCCTTCATCCATCACCTTCCCCCCCTGCTCCCACTCCTTCATCCATCACCTTCCCCCCTGCTCTCACTCCTTCATCCATCACCCCCTCCCCTGCTCCCACTCCTTCATCCACCACCTTCCCCCTGCTCCCATTCCTTCATCCATCACCCCCCCCCCCCCCTGCTCCCCACTCGTTCATCCATCACAACCACCCCCCCCCCCCCCCCCCCCCCCCCCCCCAGTGGGTAGATCTTGGGATTGACCTTCCACAGGGCATCCCGCCTTGGAAAGCACTACGTCAGGAGTAGACACCAAGAATGTTTTTAAGGAATCCACTGTTTGGTTGTGGCCGGCGGGGTCACGGTGGGGATCACGGGAAGGGACGGGCAGTTTGGTGAGTGAGCCAAAGGGGGTTTGGTGGGATCCAGGCTACACCACCCAAATTTTCAATTTCCACCAATACCGAGTGCGGCTTCAGCCCTGTTAGGAACAGAGAAATTCCCAGATCCAAGAGAACCAAGGTCCATCTTGCTCACCTTCCACCATCTTAGTAATCGCATACGTTACAACAATAATGGGAGTTGTTGACTAACTGCAGAGATCAATGTCTCTCAATGAGTCCACAGTAAAATGTTCCCGATGGTGGGGGAGTCCAGAACTAGGGGTCATAGTTTGAGGATAAGGTGTAAATTTTTAGGACTGAGGTGAGGAGAAAGTTCTTCACCCAGAGAGAGTGGTGAATCTGTGGAATTCGCTATCACAGAAAGTAGTTGAGGCCAAAACATTGTGTAATTTCAAGATGGAATTCGATATCGCTCTTGGGGCTAAAGGGGTCACGGGATAGGGGGAGGGGAAGGTAAGATCAGGGTATTGAACCTGATGATCAACCATGATCACTAAGTGTCTTTAAGACAGAGATAGATAGGTTTTTGATCAATAAGGGGATCAGGGGTTATGGGGAGAAGGCAGGAGAATGGGGATGAGAAAATATCAGCCATGATTGAATGGCGGAGCAGTCCCGATGGGCCAAGTGGTCTAATTCTGCTCCTATGTCTTATGGTCTTATCATAATGAATTGCAGAGTAGGCCTGTAGGGCCGAATGGCCTCCTTTTTAAAATAAATTTAGAGTATCCAATTCCTTTTTTTTCCAATTAAGGGGCAATTTAGCGTGGCCAATCCACCTACCCTGCACATCTTTGGATTGTGGGGGTGAAACCCATGCAGACATGGGGAGAATGTGCAAACTCCACACGGACAGTGACCCAGAGCTGGGATGGAACCCGGGTGCTCGGCACCGTGAGGCAGCAGTGCTAACCACTGTGCCGCTGTGCCGCCTCGGGCCGAATGGCCTGCTCCTGCTTCTATTTCCTATGTCTGTTTCTATGTATGACACCGGCATTAGACAAGGCTTTGGGAAGTATAGGTCCAAAGTCACCCTCTCCCTTTTCCTTCTCAAAGTCAATTGTGGCTCGTGGCTAGGGTTGCCAATCCTCCAGGATTAGCCCGGAGTCTCCAGGAATTGAAGCTAAATGCTGTGTGTCACCCTGGAGAAAAATCATCAGGACATCGAAAAAGATTGGGTTCTTTGAATATTTCTCTTTACCAGGTATAGAAATATTGAAAAGGTGGTGGGGGTGGCGGGAGGCTGCTTGGCTGTTGGTCACGCATCATCCAATTGGATAATAAGTCTCCTTGCGTTCCAATTGACTCAGGAAGACCGTGCGTCACAAGGATGGACCTGTTGGCCGATTAATGACTGGAGCGTGAGGGCAAGTCATGTGGTGAAACCTCCAGGAATACATTTAATCACAGTTGGCTACCCGACCCTAATCACGCTGGTCAACCCTGCCCCTCAATCGTGCACCGATGTGGCATCCTTTGCATCAGAAGCATGTGCATGCACCCCAACATTTTTGCAACTTGAAGGGATCCTGCAGCACCCAAAAATCCAATTTTAATAATAATATTGTCACAATAGGCTTACATAGGGCAGCACGGTGGCACAGTGGTTAGCATTGCTGAGGACCCGGGTTCGAATCCCGGCCCCGGGTCACTGTTTGTGTGGAGTTTGCACATTCTCCCCGTCTTTGTGTGGATCTCACCCCCACAACCCAAAAGATGTGCAGAGTAGGTGGATTGGTCGCGCTAAATTGCCCCTTATTGGACAAAAAATAAATAAAATAATTGGCTACACTAAATTTATGAATAAAGAAAAAACAATAGGCTTACATTATATTAACACTGCAATACAGTGAAAGTTGCCACACTCCGGCTCCTGTTCGGGTTCACTGAGGGAGAATTCAGAATGTCCAATGCACCCAACAAGCACGTCTTTGGACTGTGGGAGGAAAGCGGAGCACCCGGAGGAAACCCATGCAGACACGGGAAGAACATGCAGACTCTGCACAGACAGTGACCCAAGCCGGGAATCGAACCTGGGACCCTGGCGCTGGGAAGCAACAGTGCTAACCACTGTACCACCCTCAGCACGAGGTCCCATCTGTTTGAGGATCTTGCTAAGTGCAAATTGGGTGTCAGACTTCTCTATGTAACGATCTTGACCGCAGAAGGACTTCACAGGAGCTGAGAAAGACTTTTGTGAGGTTGTGAAATGCACCCTATGGACCAATTAGCACTCAAAGTGAGACCAGTAGGAATTCTGCGCAGCCAGTTGATATGTAAATGCTTCAATGTTCTTTGAACTAGAAATTGTACCAGTTGAAGCCAACTGGACTGAGTTAACACAAAAATTGATTGCGCGACTTGATCAGCTTAATAAGAAATTGCCCCTGGCTGCCTGTGAGGGAACTATTGCATGATTAGTTGCCACAGGACACTGTCACTGTGAAGATTGTGAAGATTAATATCGCACTGACTTTTGTTTCTTTCAAATTTTCTGTCAGACTGCAAATAATTTTGCACGTACAAACCTCTGGAATATTTGCAATTTTAGTTTTCCTCTCAATAATTCAGCACAATTTATATCAAGCTGGCCTGTTAAAAATTATCTGTGTTCCCCTGGTGGACTGGTCATCTGGATTAATTCCAGAACTGAAGTTCTAGACGTTCCTATGCTTGATGGCCAAGCTTCCCAATCTCCTCCTATTCGACAGTGGCCCTTCCCCACCTCCTCCCACTCATTTGGGGACCTCATTCACAACCTTCTCTCTCAATGGCAATCCTCCTTCCACACCCCCTCCCCCGATGGTAACCCTCTTTTCCCACCTCCCCCGTCAATGGACCTCCTCCCTCAATGGTGTCCCTTCTTCCCCACCGTCAAGTGGGAGGGGATCAGGCATCAGGCTGGGAAAAGCCAATGTCAAGAGTCGGAAGATGTTTGGGGGGGGGGGGGGGTGACTACCATCAAGAGAGGTGGTCAGGCAGGAGTATCGAGGTGTACGAATTGTAAAATCTGTGGGGCAGAAATGCAGGATGTGGGGGAAATTGTAACAAAGAGGCACGAGGTACTTTAGCTTTATTACCAAGTACTCCAACCAGTTCGGAACAAATCATCCGCTGCCACAACGCTCAACAGAAGTAGAACAGTCCTCACACAGGACAAGCATAAAGAAGGTACTGGGCAATCTGGCGGGTGCTACATCGCCAATGATTGCTATTGTTCAGAGCAACTTGTTCTGGCAGTGAACAAAGCAGCTAACCGAGCATTTAGTAAATCCTGATGGGCAGGCTACTCAGCCAGCGATTGCTGCTGGTCTGAGCCGGAGCCTCCTGGAGCAGTGCTTTGCAAACTTTTTTTCCAGGGACCCATTTTTACCAATCGGCCAATCATCAGGACCCATGCCGCCCGACCTTCACCGGCCGACCTTCGCGACCCGCGCCGGCCGACCTTCGCAGCCCGCCATTTTCTCTTACTGTTAATGCGAGAGGTGAGCCTGCTTGGTCCTCACGATCTCACTCCAATCAGGTTCACAGGAAGTGAGGGCTAAGTGCATATCAGGTGAAGGATTCAGCCGGTTCCTTTGTGCCATCTTCATCTTTGTCAGGACAGAAAATCCAACCTCACACATGTAGGTCGTTGTGAAGGGCAAAAGCAACAAAATGCTTGTTTTACTCAGCTCCGGATACACCTCAGAGACGCGACTCCAGAATGCCGACAGCCTCATTGACTTGTGCCGTGTTTTTAGTATGCTGTCACAGCTGAGGCGCAGAAGCTCAGTTTCTTCATTTGGAGTCAGCTGCATGTTAAGAACTGATTCTGGGGTCTCAAACTCAAAAGGGTTTTTCACCCTCCTCCCTCAAAATCTTAAACTTCTCCTCTGGAAAGTAGCGACCAAAATTGTTGATCAGGGCAGCCAGATGCAACTGAGAAGGCTTGCCAGTCCATTTACAGTTTCCTTACTAATGTTGTTTCCTTCAACGTGTCGAAGCAGTGTGGGGAATATATAGCAGTTTTGGCTTTGTACTCGCAATTGCCAAACTTCCAATGTCTTTTGGAAAGCTTTGATTTCTTCACAGTGCCGAAAGCAATCATCATCTTTCCCTTTCAATTTGAGGTTCAGTTCATTTAGAATTGAAAGGATGTCTGCAAGGTAAGACATAGTTAGTATCCAAGTTTCATCAGCCAACAAATCAGCCAGAGAGGACAATTTTTCGAGGAGGAAAGCGTGGATTTCGTACGTCAGTTCATAAACTCTTGAGTAGCACCCGACCCTTTGACAGCCAATGTACTTCTGTGTGGAACAATAAATGTGTGTGCTCAGGCCCCATATCGGAACACAGAGTATCAAAAGGTTGGGTATTGAGTGGGCTGCGTATAATGTAGTTCACAACTTTCACAATTCCTTTCAACACCACTTCAAGATCGGATGGAATTCCTTTCGATGCCAGTGCCTCACAGTGAATAAAACAATGATTCCAAACAATGTCCTGACCAGCTGCCTCTTTTACCCTCACTATAACTCTGCTGTTTATCCCAGTCATGTTGGCTGCTCCATCGCTTGTGATTCCTCTGCAATGAACCCAGTCAAGCCCGCACTTTCCAACCACAAAACTATTCAAAGCTTCAAAAATCTCTGCGCCAGTCGTGTGGGTTGGTAAAGTCAGGTAGCGCAGCAGATCTTCAACAAATTCATTGTGCCAAACATACCTAAACTAGCAAGGTTGCACAATCTGAAATGTCTGCACTTTGTAATGACCTGGAGTCGACTGCTCATTAGAATTGGTTCATTGTCCCGTGTACCAAGGTACAGTGAAAAGTATTGTTCTGCGTGCAGTTCAGACAGATCATTCCATACATGAAAAGAAAATACATAACAGGGCAAACATAAAATACACAATGTAAATACATAGACACAGACATGGGGTGAAGCATACAGGAGATGTGTGAGGAGATCGGATCAGTCCATAAGAGGGTCGTTTAGGAGTCTGGTGACAGCGGGGAAGAAGCTGTTTTTGAGTCTGTTCGTGCGTGTTCTCAGACTTTTGTATCTCCTGCCCGATGGAAGAAGTTGGAAGAGTGAGTAAGCCGGGTGGGAGGGGTCTTTGATTACACTGCCTGCTTTCCCCCGGCAGCGGGAGGTGTAGACAGAGTCAATGGATGGGAGGTGGGTTCATGTGATGGACTGGGCTGTGTTTACGACTCTGTATTTTCTTGCGGTCGTGGGCTGAGCAGTTGCCATACCAGGCTGTGATGCAGCCCGATAGGATGCTTTCTATGGTTTACCAGTAAAAGTTGGTAGGGGTTAATGTGGACATGCCGAATTTCCTCAACTTCCTGAGAAAGTATAGGTGCTGTTGTGCTTTCTTGTTCGTAGTGGGACGTGGGTGGACCAGGACAGATTGTTGGTGATGTGCACCTGGGAATTTGAAGCTGTCAACCATCTCCACCTCGGCCCCGTTGATGCTGACAGGGGGATGTACAATACTTTGCATTAGGGTGGAGACGATCAATGATTTAAAAAGAAAATTAGATGGCACTTGAGGGATATAAACTTACAGAGCTAGTAATAGAGCAGTGAGTGCGGGGGGGTTTGTATGGAATGGGACTGACTGGATTGCTCCACAGTGAGCTGACATAGACTCGATGGGCCGACTGGCCTCCTTCTGCACCATCAGGACTCTGACTAAGAGCAGGGAAAATCTTCTGTCCCTCAACCAACAGCACCAAAAGCGAACAGCTAGTTGTCGCCGCCCTTGCTGCTGTGGGATCTTGCTGTGCGCATTTTGGCTGTGGTTCAACCTTACTTTCCAACAATAACTCCGCCTGAAAAGCAACTTAATTGGCTGGGAATCACTTCACGACATCCTGAAGTGCTATACAAACGCACGTCCTTATTGCTTATTGATGATCTCTTGGCTCACCCCCTGGCTTTGAAGGCAATAATGTAACATCGAAGCTTCCATATCTCACAATCTCGCTAAATGTACAGCTGCTATTTAACATGTTGAGGTAATTGGCTGAAAGATCGGAAGGAAAGATGAAGAGAGTTTCTTTGACCGCAGTGAGTTCTGATCTGAGACAGCATTGGCTAAAGGTTTGGTGGAAGCAGATTCGATCGGAACTCCCAAAAAGCAATTGGGTTAATATTTGAAGAGGCAATATGTTTCAGGGCTATGAGGAAAGAGCAGGGCGAGTGGGGGGGGGGGGGGGGCAATAGGATAGCCCTATTAAAGAGCCAGCACTGACATGATGGCTAAATGTCCTCCTTCTGTGTTAGGGCATGTCATGATGATAGGCACTTGATGGCCGGCACAGACATAATGGGCCGAATGGCCTCCTACTGTGCTGTAAAAGCTGTATCCAGGGCAGGTACTGAGAAAAGTCCAATGCAATGGGGCCTGTGTGTGGTGTGTGTGTCAGCCCCGGCATTTAACAAGGTTAAGCACATCAATTCCTTTACCAACCTGATTAGAAGCGGGGAATAAACAGGAAGAATCAGTAACTTTATCTGCTGCTGTTTCACATCAAAAGGTTCCTTATTGGATCTCAGTTTGTTGATTAACTTGGATTATTGTCCTGTCAGAACACAGAGCCAGCAACTAAAAATTCCAGATAAAAATCCCTTATAAATAATGTCAATAAACATACCGCAAGGATCTGTTTTTGAGCCACTGCTGTTTGTCATTTTTATAAATGACCTGGAAGAGGGTGTAGGAGGATGGGTTAGTAAATTTGGTCGGTGGAGTTGTGGATAGTGCTGAAGGATGTTATAGGATACAGAGGGACATAGATAAGCTGCAGAGCTGGGCTGAGAGGTGGCAGATGGAGTTTAATGCGGAAAAGTGTGAGGTGGTTCACCTCGGAAGGAGTAACAGGAATGCAGAGTACTGGGCTAATGGCAAGATTCTTGGTAGTGTAGATGAACAGAGGGATCTCGGCATCCAAGTACATAAATCCCTGAAAGTTGCCACCCAGGTTAATAGGGCTGTTAAGAAGGCTTATGATGTGCTAGCCTTTATCAGTAGGGGGATTGAGTTTCAGAGCCACGAGGTCATGCTGCAGCTGTGCATAACTCTGGAGCGGCCGCACCTGGAGTACTGCGTGCAGTTCTGGTCACCACATTATGGGAAGGATGTGGAAGCTTTGGAAAGGGTTCAGAGGAGATTTACTAGGATGTTGCCTGGTATGGAGGGAAGGTCTTACGAGGAAAGGCTCAGGGACTTGAAGTTGTTTTCGTTAGAGAGAAGAAGGCTGAGAGGTGACTTAATAGAGACATATAAGATAGTCAGAGGGTTAGATAGGGTGGACAGTGAGAGTCTTTTTCCTCGGATGGTGATGACCAACATGAGGGGACATAGCTTTAAATTGAGGGGTGATAGATATAGGACAGATGTCAGAGGCAGTTTCTTTACTCAGAGAGTAGTAGGGGTGTGGAACGCCCTGCCTGCAACAGTAGTAGACTCGCCAACTTTAAGGGCATTTAAGTGGTCACTGGATAGACATATGGATGAAAATGGAATAGTGTAGGTCAGATAGGCTTCAGATGGTTTCACAGGTCGGCGCAACATCGAGGGCCGAAGGGCCCGTACTGCGCTGTAGTGTTCTATGTTCTAAAGTAGGGACCCAGTTACCCCCTTCCCCATAGTCATTGTAACCAGTAGCCTGGCCTAGTGATTAAAGCTCACTCAAAGCCTGTGACTACCCCGGTACCTCACCTATATTCCCTTTGTGCAGCCTTCCCTCTCCCAATGGCGCAGATCTTTGTCAAGGACCTGTATCCAGGTAACCAGGCCTCATGCATGTAGCCTAAACAGTGACAATCCACCAGGATACTTGTCTGAGGAACAGGATAAGCCATGGCTCGGTTGGCACCATTGCGTTTAGATAGTCTGAGCGTTCACAGTCGCATCCACGGGACTTGAGCACAGAGTCCAGGCTGACATTGCCAGTGCGGTTCGGAGGCAGTGCTGCACCATCGGAGGCACCGTTAACTGTGTGGGATTTTCATTCGAGGCCCCCCCTCAGGGTGGCCCCCAAACCATGTCCCAAAATATTACTTTCCCGAAAGGAATTGATTCTAATTTGCATCAATAAGAAATTGCTTCCATTGTCCACCCAAGGAGCCTGTTCCATAGATAGACACCAACTCGCTGAAATACAAGGCGAGATGTTACTCAGAGTGATGGGCTAGGAGTGGGGGAGGGCCGATAAAATGCTGGGGGTCATTGCATCAGAATGGTTTCTTGACATTTTACTAATGGTATTGGCAACGGCCTGGCTACCTGCTTACCCAGGGGAGTGTGACATTATGATAAATGATCTACATCTAGCTCTCCCTAGTGGTTGATCGGGACATAACATTAACCCTTACCATTCTGGAGCGGGACCTGAACCCACAGCCTTCTTACCCTGAGGTGAGAGTTTCTCCCTCTCGCTATGACTGGCACCTAAAAAAGCTTCTTAGCGTGAGACATAAACACAAATAAGAAAAAGGAACTTTTAATGGAAGAAATGGACATTTGGTCTTTGATTTGCATCATCATATTTTCAGCTAGTTTGGTCCAAAACGCAGCCAGACCAATCAACGGCCGTCAGTTATCATGACACATTTGAAATGTTCTCTTCATGCAATCATTCTGGGAAATTTCTGATTCATCGCATGACGGTATGAGTCGAAATCTCCTCCAACTAAATAGTGGGAAGAGGAGAGCCATTGTCTTCAGTCCCCACTACAAACCTTGCCATTGATCCCATTCCAATCCTTGGTCAGACAGCTCACAGCTCGGTGACCTATTTGACCCTGAACTAAGCTTCTGGCCCCATTGCCACCTCCATCGTCAAGATCACCTCCGCCCACCATCTCCGATCCCACCACAGCCCAAGCCTTTGTTACCTCCAGACTGCTCCAGTGATTGCTCCACGTCCACAGCTCTCCAGGCCGTGAGCTGGGGCATCATTGGCTAGTGCTCGATTCGACAATGACGTCTACTCAGGGTTCCGAGCTTCTGACCTGCATCATCATGTGACTGAACAGGCCAATTCTTGACCTGCGGAACTTTGAGCTCCGTGGGGTACTGGCATCTGGAGAGGAGGATTTACTCCCTTTTCTTTCCTTCTCTGCCGCCATTCTGCCTTATCATTAAGACCTCAGAGCGTGGCGCAGCTCGATGGACAAGTTGTCACTATTCTGATCGATTAGCAGCAAGCTCCTCCCAGCTATCAATGCTTCTGTGCTTTAAGGACAGGCACAGAGTCTCCTGGAAGTTTTCTCTTTGTCCTCCTATGGAGCACTGGCCAATTGAGAGTTGGGAAAATGAGAACTGCTAGCTGGGAAGCAGTGTTGAAGTTGATTTTGCAGCAGTTTTGCCTGACTGCTTGTGGGACAGCAGCTTCAGCTCTAGAATTCCCTCCCTAAATCTCTCACGGTAGCACAGTGGTTGCTTCACAGCTCCACGGTCCCAGGTTCGATTCCCGGCTTGGGTCGCTGTCTGTGCGGAGTCTGCACGTTCTCCCAGTGTCTGCTTGGGTTTCCTCCGGGTGCTCCGGTTTCCTCCCACAAGTCCCGAAAGACGTGCTGTTAGGCGAATTGGACTCTCAATTGGCCAGGGGGTGAGCCAAGAGATCATCAATAAGCAAGAAGGACATGTGTTTTTATAGCACCTCAGGATGTCTTGAATTCTCCCTCTGTGTACCCGAACAGGCGCCGGAGTGTGGTGACTAGGGGCTTTTCACAGTAACCTCATTGCAGTGTTAATGTAAGCCTACTTGTCACAATAAAGATTATTATTATTATTAATATCTCTCTTTGCCTTTCTTTTCCTTTAAGATATTTCTTAAAACTTACCTCTTTGATCAAGCTTCGTTAACTGTCCCACTCTCTCCTTATTGGCCCGGTAACAAATTTTGTTTGATAGCATTTTAATCACATCAAAGGGGCCCTATAAATGCATGTTGTTGTTGGAATACCCTTCAACTGCAAGTTGTTCGATTCTGCACATAAACAATGTCTTTCACGTTGCAGTTGTGAGGTGTCCAAGGTTATGCTGCGTTATATTAACTGAAGCACTTGTGCCTTAAGCTATCGATCCAGAGCAGAAAGCAAAGCAAGTAGATTTACGGCTACCAGAATCTCTCAAGGAAAATGAGACACATTGATGGGTGAAGAAGTGACAAACAGTAGGAACCGGTGTGAATTGAAAATGAAATGAAATGAAATAAAAATCGCTTATTGTCACGAGTAGGCTTCAAATGAAGTTACTGTGAAAAGCCCCTCGTCGCCACATTCCGGCGCCTGTTTGGGGAGGCTGGTACGGGAATTGGTGTTAAATGAATGATCACATCGCAGAATGAACTATCTTAGCAAGGTCCCTATTTGAAGTGTAAATATGTGAGCGCCCCAGCATCTGTACTGCAGAGACTGAAGGAAACATGAACTAATGGTTACAGTTAATATGAAATCACTGTTAACCTGCATTAGAAGCAGAGAGGCTGGATGGCCCATCATACCCATTCCAACTCCCCTGAAGTTACAGGCACCCAAAACAAATCCACAATCTCATCCCACTGCCGTAACAACAACAACCGGCATCCATGAGGGAAGGAAATCTGCCGTTCTTACCCGGTCTGGCCTACATGTGACTCCAGATCCACAGCAACGTGGTTGACCCCGAACCGCACTCTGAAACAGCACAGCAAGCCAATCAGTACAAGGCCAATTAGCAATGGGCAAAAAATGCCTCGTCAGTGACACCCACATCCCATCAAATAATTAAAGAAGTACTTCTATTTACACATCGCCTTTAATAGAGTTAAACATGGGGCACGCCACAGGAGCATTGTAAAACAAACCACGACACGGAGTCACAAAAGGAGATATTAGATCACAGAATGGTACAGTACAGAAGAGGCCCTTCAGCCCATCAAGCCTACACCAACAAAAAACAGACGACCCTAATCTACACTAATCCCACTTCCCGGCACTTAGCCCATAGCCTTGAACGTTCCGCCATTTCAAGTGCTCATTCAAATATTTTTAAAAGATTGTGAGGTTTCCCACCTCAATTACCCTCCCAGTCAGTGCATTCCAGATTCCCGCCACTCTCCGGGTGAATTTCGTTTTCCTCAAATCCCTCTGAATCTACAGCCTTTCACCTTAAAATGATGCCCCCTTGTTATTGACCCTTCAACTAAGGGGAACAGCTGCTTTCCACCCATCCCATCCAAGGCCCCTCAGAATCTTATACACTGCAATCAGGTCGTCGTCTCCCCCCCCTCCCCCCCCCCCCCCCCCCCCCCCCCCCCCCCCCAGCCTTCTCTGCTCCAAAGAAACAGCCTGTCCAGCCTCTCTTCACAGCTCAAATGCTCCAGCAACATCCTGGTGAATCTCCTCTGCACCCTCTCCAACGCAATCACATCCTTCCTGCAGTGCGATGACCAGAACGGCACGCAGCACTCCAGCTGTGGCCTAACCAAATTCCTGTACGGCTCCAACATTACCTCCCTGCTCTTATAATCTAATCCACGACTGATAAAGGTAAGTGTCCCGTAAGCCTTCTTAACTACCCTATTAACCTGACCTGCCGCCCTCAGGGATCTGTGGGCAAACACCCCAAGATTCCTCTGTTCCTCTGAGTTTCCTAGTCTCCTATCACTCATTGAGTACTCACTTGTCTTGTTAGTCCTTCCAAAGTGTATCACCTCAAACTTTTCAGGGTTAAATTCCATCTGCCCATCTGACTAACCCCTCTTGGCTTCCCAGCGCCAGGGTCCCAGGTTCGATTCCCCACTTGGGTCACTGTCTGTGCGGAGTCTGCACGTTCTCCCCGTGTCTGTGTGGGTTTCCTCCGGGTGCTCCGGTTTCCTCCCACAAATCCCGAAAGACGCGCTTGTTAGGTGAATTGGACATTCTGAATTCTCCCTCCGTGTACCCGAACAGGCGCCGGAATGTGGTGACTAGGGGCTTTTCACAGTACCTGCAGTGTTAATGTAAGCCTACCTGTGACAATAAATGTGGTGATATGCATCACTGTAAATACGCAAGGACTGAGTAAATGTAGATACACTAGGACTGAGTAAACACAATAGGGAGCACCAGAGACACCACGACATACAGACGTACAGCTAATGAACACATAGAATAGGACACGACCAATGGGCAGTCAAGACACCTAGAGGTGACATTACCATAAGGGGGCAACCCATATATAAGGACAGGGCACACATGCTCTTTCTCTTTTCACAGGCAACACTCAGAGAGACAGGGGCAGATCAGGAAGCATCACACCCACCACATGGCTTAGAGCAGACTGGTTAGTTAGACTGAGTTACTATAGTAAGATCAACGGGAGAGTCGAACTCAAGTAGGAGAATTGTTAACTGTTCAATAAATGTGTTAAACCTATCTCCAAGTCCATGGAGAAGCACAACAATAAAGATTATTATTATTATATCCTCCTGCATATAACCTCAGATCTTCCTCTTCACTGTCAACCACCCGGTCAATCTTGAAATGAAAATCGCTTATTGTCACAAGTAGGCTTCAAATGAAGTTACTGTGAAAAGCCCCTAGTCACCACATTCGGGGAGGCTGGTACGGGAGTCTTCGTGTCATCTGTGAACTTACCTATCATCCCCCCCCCACATTTTAGAACCATAGAAATAATACAGCACAGAAGTAGGCCATTCGATCCATCTTGTCCATTTTCTTAGATTTTGTTTATATGTGACTGAAAGCTTGGTCAGCGAGGTAGAATTTAAAGAGTGTTTGAACGAAGGAAGGCAAAGTGGAGGGATGGAGAGGTGCAGGATGGGAATCCCAGAACCTGGGTCCTCGGCAACCAAAGGAATCAGGATTAACGTCCACAATCCCAGACTTGCCCCATGACTCCATTCCTAAGGAGTTGGGATCAGGGGGTATTTACATACATATGGTAGCCAGCCACTTGGGCTGACGACCACTGGAGCAGAGATGAGAAGAGGGGGAAATTACAGAGATTAAAACAGAAAATGCTGGGACTAGTCCACAGGTCTGGCAGCGCCCGTGGACAGAGAAACAGAATCAACGTTTCAGATCAATAATCCTTCATCAGAACCGGGGAAGGTTAGGAATGTTTTGAAGCAAGTGAGAGGCAGGGGGAGGGTGGAAAGAAGAAGGAAAGGCCAAGGTCTGTGGTAGGTCTTTGACGGGAAAGACAAAAGAGCTGAGTGTACAATGCCAAAGGGGAGGTAATGGAACAAGTGGGGAAAAAAAACAAAAACAAATGTGCCCGGATGAGGTGTGAATGGCAGGATGATGGACAGTTTTGTCCGAAAGGAAAAACGAGAAAAAAAGGAGAGTGGAACCGAAAGCCGCAAAGATAAAGGCCGGGATTCTACGCTCCCGCTCCCAGTCTGCCCCACTATCGCTGCGAGCGAGGGCGGGGAATTTGGCACTCAGCCAAGCCGCCCATTCATTGCAGTGGGACCGGAGTATCCTGCCGCCCTGAACGGACGGAGAGTCCAGGCCACAGAATCAAAATGGGGGCTGGCATTGCAGTCGGAGCTCAGTGTTGAATCTGCAAGGCTGTGAAGTGCCCGAAGGAAAGTTGACGTGCTATCTCTCGGGTTTACGTTGGAGCTAACTGCCGGTGGCTGAGGGCAAAGAGGTCAGTGTGAGTGCAAGATGGGGAACTGAAATGCCAGGTGGCCAGAAGGGTGACTGTGGTGATATGATTTGCATAGCTGTCTGCCATTGGGGCAGAACACCGGCTTACCATTGGCCCTGGTCGGTCATGTGCCTCTCGACCGATTGGTTGAGACCTGTCATGTGACAGCTCTCCGATTGGTCGAGAGGCTGAGTTAACCACGCCTCCTTACCGAGGTATAAATAGTCGAAACGCCCGGCGGTCGTCCATTTTATTGTAGACAACCGCAGGGCTAAGTTCTAGCTTATTAAAGCCTAACTTTTGTCAAGCAACTCGTCTCTCGTGCAATTGATGGATCATCAGTGACCTCGGGGTCAGTCTTGCGGACCCGGAGAGGGCCTTTGACAAAGCAGTCATGCATTTGGTCTCCTCTCCAATGCGGAGGAGACCACATTGTGAGCAGCCAGTACGGTAAACTGAGTTGAAAGAGGGACAAGTCAATCACTGCTTCACTGAGAAGGAGTCCTTGAGCTTTGGATGATGAGGAAAGAGGAGGTAAAAGGGCAGGTTTTGCATTCCTGTGCTTCCATTGAACATGGGGATAGGGATATGCAATTCAGCTCACCTGCTACGCCATTCAATGATATCCATTTACTTGCTTGTGCCTCATATATTTGATAGGGAAAAGAGACTTGCATTTGTATAGCCCCTTTCAAACACTCAGAATGTCCCAATGCAGGTTTCAGTCAGTGAAGTGTTTTTGATATGTATTACTGATGCAAAGTATGAAATGCAGCAGCCGATTTGCGCACAGCAAGATTCCATGAACAATAGCGTGATATTCGCCAGAAGATCTGTCTTTCCCATGTTGCCTGAGGGCTTAATATTGGCCAGGACTCTGGGAATAATTCCTCTGCTCCTCTTTGATATAGTGTCATGTTATCTTCTACTTGAGGGGACAACAGCGTCTCGGTTTAACATTTTACCCAGGGTAGCATGGTGGTTAGCATAAATGCTTCACAGCTCCAGGGTCCCAGGTTCGATTCCCAGCTGGGTCACTGTCTGTGTGGAGTCTGCACGTTCTCCCCGTGTGTGCGTGGGGTTTCCTCCGGGTGCTCCGGTTTCCTCCCACAGTCCAAAAATGTGCGGGTTAGGTGGATTGGCCATGCTAAATTGCACGTAGTGTCCTAATAAAAGTAAGGTTAAGGGGGGGTGGGGGGGGGTTGTTGGGTTATGGGTATAGGGTGGATACGTGGGTTTGAGTAGGGTGATCATGGCTCGGCGCAACATTGAGGGCCGAAGGGCCTGTTCTGTGCTGTACTGTTCTATGTTCTATGTTCTAAGACCCTGGGCAGGATTCTCCGTCCCAGCAGACCTTTCTCTGGCGCATGGTGCCCCGCCAGCAGTGGGATCCTCCATTCCAGAAGCTGGCCAATGGGATTAAGGGGTTTCCCATCGTGGCCACCCCCACGTTGTCGCGAGTTCCCCGGAGTGTCCCAGCCGACGGATAATCCCGCCCCTTACCTTTAAGATTTTACCCCTTTAAACGGGGCCATTGGTTTAAACCAGTACAGGGGAGATATAAGTATCACATTAAACTTACAGCTTAACTAATTATTATAATAATAATCTTTATTGTCACACGTAGGCTTACATTAACACTGCAATGAAGTTACAGTGAAAAGCCCCTAGACGCCACACTCCGGCAGCTGTTCGGGTACACAGAGGGAGAATTCAGAATGTCCAATTCACCGAACAAGCACGTCTTTCGGGACTTGTGGGAGGAAACCGGAGCACCCGGAGGGAAACCCACGCAGACACAGGGAGAACGTGCAGACTCCGCACAGACAGTCACCCAAGCCGGGAATCGAACCTGGGACCCTGGCACTGTGAAGCAACAGTGCTAACCCCTGTACTACTGTGTCGTCCATAGAACTAAAGATAACAGTTGTGTGATATTTCTAAACTTGAAACCTGATTAGTTAAATAAAACACAATACAGATGGCAGGGCAGGTGCTGAGTTGCAGCTGTAGCATGTGGGCACTTGTGGACGGACACCATTGTGATCCATGGTGGCCACATCTGCAGTAGGTGTCTGCAGGGCAAGGCTCTGTCTGAGTTGTTGAGCTGGAGCCCAAGCCTCGGACACTACGATGCATCACAGTGTGGGAAAGTTACCTGGCCACTTTGCCCAAGAAGCCAGGCCCTTCTGATTAGGTCCGTTGCCATGGACAGGAGGATGTGACTATGAGTGAGGTAGGTACGTGACTCATAAGGTAACAATACGAGGAGCCTCAATGCCTGCAATTGTCCAACAAGTTTGAGGTTCTTACAGCTTGCATGAATTAAATGTGGACTGAACCCAGAGGATGTGGATTCCCCCATCGTGAAATATTTTTAACACTGAGATCTACAAATGTTTGGCCTCCCGGGTTAAGGCACATGGGGTGCCTGGCAGCCGGGCAGCACGGTAGCATGGTGGTTCGCATAAATGCTTCACAGCTCCAGGGTCCCAGGTTCGATTCCCGGCTGGGTCACTGTCCGTGCGGAGTCTGCACGTCCTCCCCGTGTGTGCGTGGGTTTCCTCCGGGTGCTCCGGTTTCCTACCACAGTCCAAAGATGTGCGGGTTAGGTGGATTGGCCACGATAAATTGCCCGTCGTGTCCTAAAAAAAGTAAGGTTAAGGGGGGGTTGTTGGGTTACGGGTATAGGGTGGATACGTGGGTTTGAGTAGGGTGATCATTGCTCGGCACAACATCGAGGGCCGAAGGGCATGTTCTGTGCTGTACTGTTCTATGTTCTATGTTCTATGGGTGCAGGTGAGAAAGTGGATTTGAGGCTGAATACAGCCGTGATCGTATTGAAATGATGGAACAGGCTCGATGGGCCACAAGGCCTCCTCCTGCTCCCATGTTCTTATGTTACCTGACAGCGCAGCACTCCCTCAGTACTGCACTGGAGTGTCAGCCTCGATATTTGTGCTCCCATGTCAAGTGGGACTTGAACCACCAACGTTGGATTCAGAGGTGAGAGTGCTAACTCACTCACATTTTTTTAAATAAATGTTTTTTATTGGGTTTTTGAACAAAGTATAGTTACCGTTATGTACACAGGATAAGAGACATAAATATATACACATATATAGAAGAGAAGGGTACACCCAAACATACCAAAGAAAAGAAATAGTAAATAATAAAAGAAAAACAATAAGAAATAAAATAGAATAACTGGTAGGGTATTGTGCACCAGCTCAACAGCAGCAACTCTGTACACCTGGCAAAATTATTTACAACACATGATACCTCGCATAGTCGCTGACCACAGCCTACCGGGGTGGGGGGGGGGGGGGGTTAATTCCTCTAGAAGTTCCATTGTGTGGAGAACATTATCCTCTCTCTTCTCCCTCGTCCTCAGACATACAGCCAGTGACACCCAGACTCTGAGCATCAGCCCTGTCTGTAAGGATAATAAATGGACTGTTTCCAAACCTTGTATTTTACTGGAAGCTCTGCACATCACCGTGGATGTGTTTCCCGACTTGCTCGTCATCCATTACCACCAAGTAACAGCCTTTTCGAATTCTACTCACGGACCAATTAAACAACTGTCTCTCTCTCCTCTGCCTCCCATCTGTTTTCCACCAGAAAGAATGCTGCACTGTTTGGTGTGAACGTGCATGTGTGTTTGTGTGAGCATGGCTGTGTACCTGTGTAAGCGTGTGTGTTCAAATGTACATCTGTGTGAACGTATGTGTGTGTGAGTTCATGTGGCCGTGTGAGCGTGGGTATGTACACGGGTTTGTGGGATGTGTATGCGCATGTGCGTGTGTGCACGTCTTTGTCAGTAAATATACATGTGAGTGTTTGAGTATGCATGTGAGTGTATGTTTCATTGTACCCATGAGAGTGCGTGTATTAGCATACATGGGTTGTGTGTGTTAGCCTTTTTTTAAAGTATGAGTATGTATGTTAGCTTGTGTATGAGTCTGTGTTGACATATGTGTTATTTTGAGCGTGCATGTGTGAACGTGTGTCAGTATGATTGTATGTATGTGTGTTGATACATGTCTGAGTTTGAGTGTGTGTATGTGTGTTGACATGTGTGTCAATATGAGTGTGTATGTGTGAACATGTGTGTCAGTATGAGTGTGAACATTTGTTAGCATGTGTGAGCATGTGTGTGTGTAAACTTGTGTCATGAGTATGTGTGAACATGTGTCAGTATGAATGTGTGTTAATAGTGTCTGAGTATGAGTGTGTTAACATGTGTGTTAACATGCGTGTGTTAACACGTGTGTTCTAACATGTGTCTGAATATGCGTGTTGAAGTGTGTGTTAGCATGTGTGTCTGAGTGTGTGTGAGCGTGTGTTGACGTGTGTGAGTATTAATGTTTGAGTGTGTGGGTGTATGTGTTGGCATGTGTCTGAGTATGAGTGCAGTGTGTTTTTAAAAATTCATCCATGGGCTGTGGTGTCGCCGGCAGGGCCAGCGTTTATTGCCCATCCCTAATTGCCCCTTGAGAAGGTGTTGGTGAGCCGCCTTCTTGAGCCGCTGAAGTCCCTGTGGTGTAGGTGCTGCACCGAATTCAGGAGAGCCTCGGGCCTCCATAACCTCGCAACACAAAGCATGTCCCCGATGGGGAGGGAACAAAGGGGCATTGGCTAAATAACCCGCAGAACGGCCGAGCACAAAATGAAAAGATAACGGACGTCAGGAGTGAGCACATTCAATTTAAACTCTAAATTGGAAAGGCGCTGCGAGAGATGGCTTGATTAAAGAGGGAGTCAAGAACGGTTCGGGAGGTATTGTCAGAGGCTGGGATTTTGAAAAGTGGCCCTTGTCACACAGTTCAATTAATGGCAGGCTATCTGTTCTGAGTTATGCACGTGGGGGGGGGGGGGGGGGGGGGGGGGGGGGGGGGGGGGGGGGGGGGGGGGGGGGTGGGTGGAAGCCTATCTATCCAGGTTTCGACACTCAATCTGAAGGGATTTCAGTCGATTACCACCACTGCCTGCAGCGAACGCGGCCCCTGCAACAAACACAGAGGGCAAAAGAAAAGGCTTCCCACCCTTCTGATTGGCATTGATGCCACAGCAGGATAATCCTTGGGCCTTTTCCTCCTGCCGATGTCCAGATAATTCTCCGGATTGTGGTTTTCACGGCAATTAGAGGATAATTGCAATGCCCCTCCCTTTCTCCACCCACCCTGCCCCCGACCCTTGATTTTTTTTTCCTGCCAGTCTCTCATACACGGTTCAGGGCTGCCGTGTCCAACTTTGTTTACGTATCTATTGGATAATGTTTCTTCTCCACACAACAATAAACAATATTCCGTATTCCGTCCACTAAACACGTCGAGCTCTGCTCTGCTTAAAAACATTTGGAAATAGCACAATTTTAAATCCAGGTCCATTTTGGGCTGCAGTACATTAGAAATTCAATCTATTCCCATCAATAAGACTTAGTCTATTTTAACTCTGGTGCTATAAAGTCTGACCTTTAGATTTGATTTGATTTATTATTGTCACATGTATTAGTATACAGTGAAAAGTATTGTTTCTTGCATGCTGGACAGGCAATACATACGGTACATAGGGACGGAAGGAGAGACTGCAGAATATAATGTTACAGTTATAGCAAGGTGCCGAGAAAAGATCAACTTAATACGAGGTAGGTCCATTCAAATGGCAGTAGGGAAGAAGCTGTTCTTGAGTCGGTTGGTACGTGACCTCAAACTTTGATATCTTTTTCCTGACGGAAGAAGGTGGAAGAGAGTATGTCCAGGGTGCTTGGGGTCTTTAATTATGCTGGCTGCCTTTCTGAGGCAGTGGGAATTATAGACAGCGTCAATGGATGGGAGGCTGGTTTGCGTGATGGACTGGGCTACATTCACACCTTTTGTAGTTTCCTGCGGTCTTGGGCAGAGCAGGCTCCATACCAGGCTGTGATACAACCAGAAAGAAGGCTTTCTATGGTGCATCTGTAGAAGTTGGTGAGGATCATAGTTGACATGCCAAATTTTCTTAGCCTTCTGAGAAAGTAGAGTCGTTGGTGGCTTTCTTAACTATAGTGTCGGCATGGGGGGACCAGGACAGGCTGTTGGTGATCTGTACACCTAAAAACCTGAAGCTTTCGACCCTTTCTACTTCATTCCAATCGATGTAGCATGGTAGCATTGTGATTAGCACAATTGCTTCACAGCTCCAGGGTCCCAGGTTCGATTCCCGGCTTGGTCACTGTCTGCGCGGAGTCTGCACGTTCTCCCCATGTGTGCGTGGGTTTCCCTCCGGGAAGCTCCGGTTTCCTCCCACAGTCCCAAAGATGTGCAGGTTAGGTGGACTGGCCATGCTAAATTGCCCTTAGTGTCCAAAATTGCCCTTAGTGTTGGGTGGTGTTGCGGGTTATGGGGATAGGTTGGAGGTGTAGGCTAGGGTAGGGTGCTCTAGGGTGCCGGTGCAGACTCGATGGGCCGAATGGCCTCCTTCTGCACTGTAAATTCTATGGGAAAAAAATGTAGACAGGGGCATGTTCCCACTATGCTTCCTGAAGTCGATGACAATCTCCTTCGTTTTGTTGACATTGAGGGAGAGATTATTGTCGTCGCACCAGTTCACCAGATTCTCTATCTCATTCCTATACTCTGTTTGAAATCCGACCCACTATGGTGGTGTCATCAGCAAATTTGAAAATCGAGTTGGAGGGGAATTTGGCCACACAGTCATAGGTGTATAAGGAGTATTAGTATAGTAGGGGGCTGAGGACACAGCCTTGTGGGCACCGGTGTTGAGGATGATCGTGGAGGAGGTGTTGCCTATCTTTACTGATTGTGGTCTGTGGGTTAGAAAGTTCAGGATCAAGTCACAGAGGGAGGAGACAAGGCCAAGGCCACGGAGTTTGGAGATGACTTTCGTAGGAATGATGGTGTTGAAGGCTGAGCTGTAGTCGATAAATAGGAGTCTGACATGGGTGTCTTTGTTGGCTAGGAGTTCCAGTGTTGAGTGCAGGGCCATGGAGATGGCGTCTGCTGTGGACCTGCTGCAGTGGTAGGCGAACTGTAGTGGATCAAAGCAATCCGGGAGGCTGGAGTTGATTCATGCCATGACTAACCTTTCGAAGCACTTCATGATGATGGATATCAGAGCCACTGGACGATAGTCATTAAGGCACGCTGCTTGACTATTTTTTTGGTACAGAGATGATGGTCGTCTTCTTGAAGCAGATAGGGACCTCAGATTGTTGTAAAGAGAGGTTGAAGATGTCTGCGAATACCCCCGCCAGCTGATCCGTGCAAGACCTGAGTGCTCGTCCGGGTACCCCATCCGGGCCAGTGGCTTTCCGTGGGTTGACCTTCAAGAAGGCTGCTCTGACGTCTGCGGTGGTGATCTCAGATACAAGTTCTATACAAGACCTATTACTGGGAATAGTCTACAGTGTGGGTTATTACCCAACACAGTGTAGGGGCTGGGCTATTACTCGAATAGTGTGCATTATGGTTTATCACTGCGGGTATAGTGGAGTGGGGTGAGGTGTGGGGGGGGGGGGGGGGGGGGGGGGGGGGGCTGTAGAGATGATGTTCTGGGAATGGTTTACCATGTGTGCTATGACGAGGGAGGGTAATAGTTATTGACGATCAAGACATTGGAGTGCAGGATTAAACATTCACTGAGCTTTTCCACGTTTAGATGCAGAGCAAAGTTCCTTTACACACATGTGTGCTTTAAGAACAAAGAACAAAGAAAAGTACAGCACAGGAACAGGCCCTTCGGCCCTCAAAGCCTGTGCCGACCATGCGGCCCGTCTAAACTAAAATCTTCTACACTTCCGGGATCCATATCCCTCTATTCCCATCCTATTCATGTATTTGTCAAGATGCCCCTTAAATGTCACTATTGTCCCTGCTTCCACCACCTCCTCCGCAGCGAGTTCAAGGCACCCACTACCCTCTGTGTAAAAACCTACCTCATACATCTCCTCTAAACCTTGCCCCTTGCACCTTAAACCTATGCTCCCTAGTAATTGACCCCTCTACCCTGGGAAAAAAATCTCTGACTATCCACTCTGTCTATGCCCATCATAATTTTGTAGACCTCAGATCAGGTCGCCCCTCAACCTCCGTCGTTCCAGTGAGAACAAATCAAGTTTATTCAACCGCTCCTCATAGCTCATGCCCTCCATACCAGGAAACATCCTGGTAAATCTCTTCTGCAACCTTTCTAAAGCCTCCACATCCTTCTGGTAGTGTGGCGACCAGAATTGAACACTATACTCCAAGTGTGGCCTAACTAAGGTTCTATACAGCTGCAACATGACTTGCCAATTTTTATACTCAATGCCCCGGCCAATGAAGGCAAGCATGCCATATGCCTTCTTGACTACCTTCTCCACCTGTGTTGCCCCTTTCAGTAACCTGTAGACCTGTACACCAAGATCTCTCTGACTGTCAATACTCTTGAGGGTTCTACCATTCACTGTATATTCCCTACCTGTATTAGACCTTCCAAAATGCATTACCTCACATTTGTCTGGATTAAACTCCATCTGCCATCTCTCCGCCCAAGCTCCAAATGATCTAAATCCTGCTGTATCCTCTGACAGCCCTCATCACTATCCGCAATTCCACCAACCTTTGTTGTCCGCAAACTTACTAATCAGACCAGTTACATTTTCCTCCAAATCATTTATATATACTACGAACAGCAAAGATCCCAGAACTGACCCCTGTGGAACACAAAGGAACAGCTGGAATTATCTTGAATCCTTCCCCCACTGCAGGTTGAGAGTCAATCACATATTAATGGACACAGATTTTAAAAATGTATTCACAGGACGTGGGCATCACTGGCAAGGCTTGTTGGGTGAATTGGACATTCTGAATTCTCCCTCCATGTACCCGGAAGGCGCCGGAATGTGGCGACAAGGGGCTTTTCACAGTAACTTCATTCCAGTGTTAATGTAAGCCTACTTGTGACAATAAAAAATTTTTATTATTATCTGTGTATAGTTCATTCTCTGAAAAAACTGTTATTGTTCAGACATACCAATGTCTCAGCAAGCCCATCCAACCAAAATACAACATAGAACATACAGTGCAGAAGGAGGCCATTCGGCCCATCGAGTCTGCATCGACCCACTTAAGCCCTCACTTCCACCCTATCCCCGTAACCCTTCTTAACCTTTTTGGTCACTAAGCGCAATTTAGCATGGCCAATCCACCTAACCTGCACGTCTTGGACTGTGGGAGGAAACCGGAGCACCCGCAGGAAACCCACGCAGACACGGGGAGAACGTGGAGACTCCGCACAGACAGTGACCCAGAGGGGAATTGAACCTGGTCCCTGGTGCTGGGAAGCCACAGTGCTATCCACTTGTGCTACCGTGCTGCCCTAAACATGTGGCAGCAGTGGTGAGTCGGCCGCCTTCTTGGGCCACTGAAGTCGATGTGGATTCCAGCTTTCCACACAACGGACCAGCTTGCTGGACCCAACCACATTGCTGTGATTCTGCAGTCAGATCACGACCAGGCCAAGTAAGGACGGCGAACCAGATGTGTTTTTAAAGAAAGTCCGGCCGTTTCATGATCACCATTACTAAAGGTTTGAGATTTGATTTGTGGTGGCATTTGGACGCATATCTCCGGTTTATTAATCCGGTAACATTGCCACAATTCTACCATATCCATTTCCCGCTAAGCAACAGTAAACCCACTCTATAATTTATAGTGATTGCTAAGTGGTTCAATCCTCACTGTGACGTTGGGGGAGACATTGCTTCCATTGCTCTGCACCAAAGTAGCAATCCAAAAGATAAAAATCTCCCAAACAAATTCCAATTCAATTACTGACACGAAAAGCGTGCTTGTTGGGTGAATTGGACATTCTGAATTCCCCTTCTGTGTACCCGAACAGGTGCCGGAATGTGGCCACTCGGGAGATTTCAGTCACTTGTTTTTGTAAATTCACCACTCTGTCTTAGAATTCACCCTATACCAAAAAGGGCCGATATTCCAAATGGTGAACAGGGATTCTCACTCCCTGACTCCGATGCAGGCTTCGGTGGGTGCTATTCAGGTCAAACTATATTTCCAAGTTATTCCCCGGTATAACCCATACCTTCACCGAAGAATTTTACCTACTTACCCCTTAATAGCATCGATGTCCTGGGTCCTGCGTTATTAAGGAAGTGAAGTAAGCTAATAACCACTTTTTCAGGTTAAGTTATTTTATTATTATACTTTTTTTTCTTTAAGTTGCAAACACTTTCTTTACAGAAAGGAAAAACGATTAGTGATTCTGGATGCTGCTGGTTTGTTGTAGGGACCTTCAGACTCTCTCTCTCTTGTAGTTCTCCTCCCCTTCTCTCCTGTTGCTGTTTCTCTGTTTTCTCTCTGTCTCTGTGTTCTGTCCTCTGTCCCCCCATTGCTGCTGGTTTGTTGTAGGGACCTTCAGACTCTCTCTCTCTCTCTCTTTAGTTCTCCTCCTTCTCTCCTGTTGCTGTTTCTCTCTCTCTCTCTTTTAGTTCTCCTCCCTTCTCTCCTGTTGCTGTTTCTCTCTCTCTCTCTTTTAGTTCTCCTCTCATTCTTGCTGGCGTTGATCTTCGAGCCTTCCACCTCCTTGGGGGAGCGGAGCTCCCCCGGGCTGTGCCCCGGCCATCAGCTGTTGCTGCTCCCGTTCTGCTGCTCTCTGCTCCTGCCTCGCGTGTGGGGGGAGGAGGAGGGAGGGACCCGCGCTTAGTGCTTTTTGGCGGGAGAGATCGGGACCTCCGATAGGGGATGGGCTACGAGGATTAAAGGGGCATGGTGGGACACAGCCAGGCCAATGGGTCCCCCTCTATTCAGTACATCACAGTGCTTCAACACAGCACAAAGAAATCTATGCAAACTCTCTTTTTCTTTTTCCCTTTCTCCTGCTGCAGGTTGTAATAACAATTCTGACAGACTGAAATTGACTGCATTTTTGACAGAAGAGCTGGCCAGTTTCTGCTCTTTTCAGCTGCCACCAACCTCTTGTGGGATCTTTCCTGCACTCTCCCAGACAGATATTGGCAGACTTCTATGTTTCAAATGACACATTCTGTATTTTCCAGAACACCCCGTCTTGACATTTGAAACATTACTATAATTTGGTTTATTTTCCCCCCATCCAATTGTACTAACATACATCCCCGATCTTTGTCATTTGTATGCATATCACAGACCAGTGTCAGTAAGAGTCTTGTTTTCCGTTCCAGTCCAATTACCGTGAACCATAGCCATAGCCGCTCAGGAAGGTAACACAATAGCTTTCCGTGTGTTCCACTACCTCCAAAGCATTTTACTTCCTTGGGATAGCAGCACCGTATAAGCTTCCTCATGTCCCTTAGAAACAGCACACAACTCAGTTCATCAGTAACCAAAAGATCTTTTGTCCATCACTGGCTGTTACGTGTCCCATTTTTCCATCGTCCAAATTGTTTTCCATTTCTGATTGGAATGGGGTAATTATATCATGTACACCCACTGATCCCCTTGTTTTATTAATTTAAAATGTTCAATTGATCCTGCTTGTATTCCTAACTCCCCATTAATGTCTAACATTGTCGTGAATCATGTAAGTCTGCCAACCTCTGGTTTACATGAGAGAATATCTTTCTGACAAAGTGTATATTTTCATTACAGCATTTGCAAAACCACATTGAACTCTCTTTTTCAAACAAATTCTCCCTATTGTTATATACATAGTAAAAAAATCTTACTTAACACATTATCATTACCTAACCACACAAATAGACTGTGTGCTACAACTTTACATATTTTCAACTGTTATCACAATTTAATACAGAAATAAGGTACAATATCGAAACATCCCTTCTTGGCTTTGGGAACAATAATTATTACATACTAAATATGGCATATAAACAACATCAATATATTTGTAATGTACTATATAGTTAAATCAAGAAAACACACTAAACTACCCCTCTATTAAAACATTCACACAGTTTAGAAATGCGGATCAAGTTCTTTAACGACACACATACCCCCCTTATCATATATATAACAGTCCCTATCAATTTACATGAATTTTTTTAAAATACGATTACAGCTCTTCAATGCAATATTGTTTTGCTGCATTGGTAACAATTTTCCCGCCGTGGTATCAAGCTACAAAAATTCTTAAACTATTGTCATTTATCATATTGGGGTTCCTCAGTCGCTGCTATCTGCCGAGACCCTTAATAATTCCACCGCGTAGTACATACCCATGGAGACCGCAGATCACCCATCAGCTAATGTCCAGTTAGAGATGTCTGACCGGAGGTTTCACTGTCCAGTTATAATTTGATATTTTGATTTGTTTCTAACCCGTAAAGTTTTCCTCCGGGTTCTGTCATTTAATTCCCTCAAATATGTAGCCAATTGTATCATTAGTTTCCCCCCCAATCCTGTCTAAAAGATTCCTCTCTGGAGTGTAGTTCTCTTCCTTCTTGTGAACTGGTTCGTTATTTATTTTTTCCATCTGAAAATCAAATGAACAGATCAAGGGTGGAGAGGGCCCTATTCTTTAATTTGTACTTTCTATTTTCATTTGGATTATCCCAGAAGTGCCCTCTCCAGGACTTCCGGATTTCTTTTGCCACCATTTCTTTTTGAACTGGTTTATTTTCCTTATCATTGATGTACATCATACAATTAAGGCCTGTTAAGCCTCCTCCTTCTGTCATTGCACCCCTGAGTGAGAAATTGTGATACAATTTATTTTGCTCCAGATACCATGCTTCTCTAATTCAACTGTATGTGTACCCAGAATCTGAACAATCTTGTCTTTACATTTTACAGCTTCACAGATTATTTTCCCTGCAGTCTCAGTGGGTAGCTTCACCCAAATTTCCTCTGTATTATCAATTGGTTTTAATATCTTTATTTTCTAAAGCTCCTTCTTCAAGGTATTTAGCATTCTAAACATCATTATTTCTGCATATGACTTTGTGTGATGACTTTGTGATCGCCAGGCACTAGGACCCTGCGGAGCCATGCAGTTTCAATTTCAACACAGCAATTTCAAAGTCTGCAAAGCAGCTGACTGCTGCCTGCTGTTTATAACTTCCAATTTATGTGAAAATCGGCTTTACAAAATACAACATTTTTTTAAAATACAAACATTAAAGGAAATTCACAATTCCTTATTAGACATACACACACACATTCATCCACTCAGATCTTGGATCTCTACTCTGTAGGATTTCACAAATCCTTATTAAACACACACATACATATTTCCACTGAGATCTTGGACCTCTATTCTGTAGGGTTTTAGTTATTCTTAACAAAATTTTGAGACCCCTCCATGCGGTTAAGTTTCACTTCTGCAGGAGTTTTTTTCCTCTGTTAAGCTTTTCTACTCTTGTTTCAACTCTCTTGACCATGTTTCAGAGCAAGAGGATTATTCTCATTGCCATTTTTCGGAATTCAAGTTCTGTTCCTGGTTGTCCCTTTCAGTTGCAATCTGAAATTAAGGATAAGTACCCTTTCTGGGCCCTATCCAAGGCTGACTAAGGCACTATCTTCCTGTTTTAGTTAAGGGTCGATTGGTTATTGGTCTCTGAATTCTAGGCGTCCCCATTTTCCAGAAAATTTTCCGCACAATCTGCCTTACTCTAAGGATGATTTATTTTTTGGCCTCCTTTTACCAGTAATGGATGCAAGATTTTTAGTGCTGTCACCAAGATGTCTTGCAGACTTTCACTCAGGGTCAGCATCTTCTAGTCTGCTGATTCACACCCAACCTGAGTTTCAGTCCCCTCGATCCACAGAATATCCTTTCCAGACTAAACTCGGCAGGTAAAGTCTGACTCACACATAGACCAGAAACTTCTAATATTCTAGCCTTTGTGCCGGTTAGAAACTTCTAATATTCCAACCGTTTCTTGGGAACTAGAAACTTCTAATATTCTAGCCCCTACTCATAGCCCCCATTCTGCTCAGCTAGAAACTTCTAATATTCCAGCCTCGCTTTACCTAGAAACTTCTAATATTCTAGGCCTCCACGCTGGATGCCATGGAGAAAGCAAAAAAACAGGCTGGGCGTAATTATGGGCTTCTGCCCCACGTTGGGCGCCATGTTTTTGTAAATTCACCACTCTGTCTTAGAATTCCCCCTATACCAAAAAGGGCCGATATTCCAAATGGTGAACAGGGATTCTCACTCCCTGACTCCGATGCAGGCTTCGGTGGGTGCTATTCAGGTCAAACTATATTTCCAAGTTATTCCCCGGTATAACCCATACCTTCACCGAAGAATTTTACCTACTTACCCCTTAATAGCATCGATGTCCTGGGTCCTGCGTTATAAGGAAGTGAAGTAAGCTAATAACCACTTTTTCAGGTTAAGTTATTTTATTATTATACTTTTTTTCTTTAAGTTGCAAACACTTTCTTTACAGAAAGGAAAAACGATTAGTGATTCTGGATGCTGCTGGTTTGTTGTAGGGACCTTCAGACTCTCTCTCTCTTGTAGTTCTCCTCCCCTTCTCTCCTGTTGCTGTTTCTCTGTTTTCTCTGTTCTCTGTGTTCTGTCCTCTGTCCTCCCCATTGCTGCTGGTTTGTTGTAGGGACCTTCAGACTCTCTCTCTCTCTCTCTTGTAGTTCTCCTCCCCTTCTCTCCTGTTGCTGTTTCTCTCTCTCTCTCTTTTAGTTCTCCTTCTCATTCTTGCTGGCGTTGATCTTCGAGCCTTCCACCTCCTTGGGGGGAGCGGAGCTCCCCCAGGCCGTGCCCCGGCCGTCAGCTGTTGCTGCCTCGCGTTCTGCTGCTCTCTGCTCCTGCCTCGCGCGTGGGGGAGAGGAGGGGCGAGGGAAGCCCGCGCTTAGTGCTTTTTGGCGGAGAGATCGGGACCTCCGATAGGGGATGGACTACGGGGCTTAAAGGGGCATGGTGGGACACAACCAGGCCAATGGGTCCCCCTCTATTCAGTACATCACAGTGCTTCAACACAGCACAAAGAAATCTATGCAAACTCTCTTTTTCTTTTTCCCTTTCTCCTGCTGCAGGTTGTAATAACAATTCTGACAGACTGAAATTGACTGCATTTTTGACCGAAGAGCTGGCCAGTTTCTGCTCTTTTCAGCTGCCACCAACCTCTTGTGGGATCTTTCCCTGCACTCTCCCAGACCAGATATTGGCAGACTTCTATGTTTCAAATGACACATTCTGTATTTTCCAGAACACACTTCATTGCAGTGTTAATGTAAGCCTACTGGTGACAAGAATAAAGATTGTTATTATTATTAAATCCATTCCGATGTAGCCATCGCTGGCTGAGTCAGCATATTGCCCATCCCTAATTACCCTTGAACCGAGTGGCTTGCTCGACCATTTCAGATGGAGGTTTAAGAGTCAACCTCATTGCTGTGGGTCTTGACTCACATGTAGGCCACACCGGGTAAGGACAGCCGGTGCTGGATTCTCCGCCGGCGGGGTGCTCCGTTTTGCCGGCAGAGTTTCCCGACGGCGTGGGGCAGCCCCACAATGGGAAACCCCATTGACCGGCCGGCATAACAGAGAAGCCTGCCTGCGGGGTGAAACTGAAATGTGGCGGGGCGGAGAATCCAGCTCCACATTTTCTTCCCTAAAGGTCATTAGTGAACCTGATGGGTTTTTATAAGATCATAGGATATAGGAGCAGAATGAGGCCATTTGGCCCATCGAGTCTGCTCCGCCATTGGAAGTATAGGCCGTGTTGTGCTTTCTTGTTCGTAACGTCGACGTCGGTGGACCAGGACAGATTTTTGGTGATGTGCACCCCTAGGAATTTGAAGCTGTTAACCATCTCGAACTCGGCTCCGTTGATGCTGACAGGGGTGTGTACAGTACTTTGCTTCCTGAGGTCAATGACCAGCTCTTTAGTTTTGCTGGCATTGAGGGAGAGATTGTTGTCGCTGCACCACTCCACTAGGTTCTCAATCTCCCTCCTTTATTCTGACTTGTCATTGTTTGAGATCTGACCCACTATGGTCGTGTTGTCAGCAAACTTGTAGATGGAGTTGGAACCAGGTTTTGCCACACAGTTGTGTGTGTACAGGGGGATGGGACTTTTCGGCGTGGCCAGTTCGGCGTGGCCGATTCGGCGGAGGAGTTTTTCGGCGGAGGGACGTCAAATTAGTTATACAGTAGTCCCCCTTTATAACGCGGGTGTTGGGGTCCAAGACAGCCACCCGCGTTGTATCCGAGCCGCGGATATCCACGATGGTGGTTTTTAAATTTATTTTTAAATCTATGCTAGCGCTTCCCATTGAGAGTCTACGGGGGGCGGGGGAGAGGTCAGACCCCGTAGACTCACAATGGGAAGCGCTAGCATAGATTTTAAATACATTTAAAACCCCCATCGTGGGTCCAATTAAAACAGTGTCATTTCAGCGGCCGGCTCACTTTGATCCGGGAGGGAAGCTGCTCTCTCACTGAAACAATCAGCCGGCCGCTGAAATTGACACTGCCGGCTGCTCTCTCCCTCCAATCCAACTTTTAAGTTTTAATGTTTCTGATTGGAGGGAGAGCAGCCGGCAGTGTCAATTTCAGCGGCCGGCTGATTGTTTCAGTGAGAGCAGCTTCCCTCTCCGGATCAAAGTGAGCCGGCCGCTGAAATTGACACAACTGACAGTTGGGGTCCATAAGCTCCCCCGCGGAGCACCAAACCGGGTCTGACTTTATACAGCCGGTGTTACTGAAGATATTGTGACTTTACACAATGTGTTAAGTCAGACAGCAGTGTAGATCACTGGGCAGCTGCTTCAATACTTTCAGTAACACCGGCTTTCTTTAAGAGTTTAATGTTGGTGCCTTTCTTTAAGAGACCCGGTTTGGTGCACAAACACGATATCTGAGGCGGCTGGAAGGAAAAGATACAAGAAATGGGCTGCACAAACATTTTGCGACTATAACTAATTTGACGCCGAAACGTCCCTCCGCCGAAAAATTCCTCCGTCGAATCGGCTACGCCGAACTGGCCACGCCGAACTGGCCACGCCGAACTGGCCACGCCGAATCGGCCACGCCGAACTGGCCACGCCGAGACGTACCAAACCCGTGTACAGGGAGTAGAGTAGGGGGCTAAGTACGCAGCCTTGCGGGGCACCGGTATTGAGGACTCTCACGGAGGAGGTGTTGTTTATTCTTACTGATTGTGGTCTGCGGGTCAGAAAGTCGAGGATCCAGTTGCAGAGCGAGTAGCCAGGTCCTAGGTTTTGAAGCTTTGATATGAGCTTGGCTGGGATCATGGTGTTGAAGGCAGAGCTGCAGGGGAACCTCCAGGTGGTGGGGTTCCCAGGTATCTGCTGCTCTTGTCCCGATGGTAGTGGACGGGGCATAATGTGACTGAGGCTCACGTCTCGGGTGCAGCATATGCTTAAGGGTGTACAATCGTGACCCTAACTGTCCCTAGCTCCCGAGGGTGCCGCACCCCTCCCTCCCTGTGCCCTCTCAGTGATCCTCAATCTTCCTTGCCCTCCAAGCTCTACCACTATGTCTAAATGTTTTCCCAGGATGAAATTAAATGAAATTGCTTATTGTCATGAGTAGGCTTCAATTAAGTTACTGTGAAAAGCCCTAGTCACCACATTCCAGCACCTGTTTGGGGAGGCCGGTACGGGAATGAACCATGCTGCTGGCCTGCCTTGGTCTGCTTTCAAAGCCAGCTCTTTAGCCCTTTGCTAAACTCAGCCCCTCACATCAAGGTGGAGGCAGCCTGCTGCCTGTAGCGTCTTGTGACGTTTGATGTCCCTGGCGGGCATCCTCTGAATGACTGGGCTGGAGGGCCCCTGCTGACTTGCTAGTCTCATAGGGTCTTGCCGTGCCACCCTGTTCCGCACGCTGACCCCGAGATACCGTGGGAGCCTGGAGACCGCCTTTTCTCCCTGTAGGGCGGTTCCCTGGCCTCTAGCGCTCACATCCTCCCAGCTCCCTCCTCCCCGAATGGGCCGGCAGTGCTGAGTTGCAGTCCTGCAGGAGAATGGGCGTGTGAGTACGTGAGCGGGATGATCATCAAGCTGGCATGAACGACCTCGTGTGATAGGTCATCTGTGTGAGGGCCGGTGGATCTTCACCTCTGCGGCGAAAGGCCATCTCGACGTTGGTAAGTATCTGTCCTAAGCCACCCTGCGACACAGGGCCCGTTCCTCGTAGTGTGTGATACCCTGAGATCCTGCACCCCTGCCCCTATCTGGGCCCCCTCCCGTCTGTTGTGGGCCAAATTGCCTGCAGAGGCACAGAGGTAACCGCACGTTTCATGCATTGCCACGGGGAGCATGGCGGGTGTGGGGCATGGCGGGTGTGGGGCATGGCGGGTGTGGGGCATGGCGGGTGTGGGGCATGGCGGGTGTGGGGCATGGCAGGTGTGGGGCATGGCGAGGGACAGGCATAGGCACCAACGCTGTTCATAGGTGGGTTGTGCTGCTGGATGCAAGGGTGTGGTGGGACATGTGGCGGTATTGTGCTTGCTGGGGGGGCGGTGGGGGGGGTTGTTGGAGGGACCCCCGCGGGGAGCAGGTGAGACCGGCGCCAGGGGGCCAACTCACCCGTTCGGACTGGCGGAGGACGTTGAGCTTCTTTCAGTCCTCCTTGTCACGGTCCCCGAGCTGACGGCCCCTGTCACTGCCTCCCAGGCTGCCCTGGGGCTGACCCTCCGACCCCCTCACGGGAACAGGGTGTCCCAGCTTGACTTCCCCACGTCCATCAGTCTGGCCAGGTTGTCATCTCCGAATCGTGGAGCTGGTGTACGGGGTGCCATGGCCGTGTGCTGTCTGGGGTTTGCTCTGCGGGACCGTGCGGAATCGTGGAGCTGGTGTACGGGGTGCCATGGCCGTGTGCTGTCTGGGGTTTGCTCTGCGGAATCGGTTTAAGTGCTGTTCCCCCTCGTTAGCGGAGAGCTGACGAGCGCGGTCCCAGAGAATCAGCCAGCGGGACATTAATTTTTTTTTTAAGAGTACCCAATTCATTTTTTCCAATTAAGGGACAATTTAGCGTGGCCAATCCACCTACCCTGCATATCATTTTGGGTTGTGGGGGCGAAACCCACACAAACAGGGGGAGAATGTGCAAAACTCCACACGGACAGTGACCCAGAGCCGGGATCGAACCTGGGATCTCGGCGCCGTGAGGCAGCAGGGCTAACCACCGTGCTGCCCGTGGGACAGTCATTTGCGGCGTGAAGCCCGTGGGGCTCCATTAAATGGCCTAATTAACGTTAGACACCGGGGACGGCCTCGCCGGGTCGGCTGTCGGGAAACTTTCAGCAGCACGGTAGCATTGTGGATAACACAATTTCTTCACAGCTGCAAGTCCCAGGTTCGATTCCGGCTTGGGTCACTGTCTGTGCGGAGTCTGCACATCCTCCCCCTGTCTGCGTGGGTTTCCTCCGGGTGCTCCGGTTTCCTCCCACAGTCCAAAGATGTGCAGGTTAGGTGGGCTGGTACGATAAATTGCCCTAAGTGTCCAAAATTGCCCTTAGTGTTGGGTGGGGTTACTGGGTTATGGGGATAGGGTGGAGGTGTTGACCTTGGGTAGGGTGCTCTTTCCAAGAGCCGGTGCAGACTCAATGGGCCGAGTGGCCTCCTTCTGCACTGTAAATTCTATGATATGATTTCCCGCTCGCTACCACACTTAGAACGAAATTGGTTAGATCGCTCCTTTGTGTAAGCACGCTTTTAACTTTATATTTTACAGTTACGCCTTGGTGCAGTTCTAACTATCCCAATCACTTAATTTATTCCCTCGTCTGAATTATTCTGTTGGGCATGACTCGACAGTTGCCAACTCTGTTAGACTTTTCCCTGGAGGTATCGTCACTGACCTCCCACCCTGAACCTCCTTCCAAGCGACCTTTTATTTTCCCCCTCTCCAGCACCTTTAGAACTGACAAACCTGGAAGGCGATGAAAGGAACCGCACCGAATTTACCTGGACCCACCTGGACCCACCTCCTTGGGTAATCCCCCCCCCCCCCCCCCCCCCCCCCCCCCCCCCCCCCCCCCCCCCCCCCCCCCGAATGCCTGGCAGCAGGGACCAGGAGAATCGCCAATTCCCGGAGGCTCCGGGAGGGCAGCCCTGGAGGAGTTGGCAAGCCTGCCAGTCGGAATGCAAAGCATTTGCAGATGACGAGGAAATAGTGCTGACCTCGTACTGGCAGCAAGTAAAAGAGGTTCTGCACCTGAGCTAATTAACTGTGAGATCTGAATTAAAATGTAGGTTAACAGTCATATACCTCTCCCAGGTCAATAATAAATTAATGAATCGATTCATTTCACAGTCATTACTGCAGCAAGAGACTGGAGGTCAGTTGGCTACACATTATGCTAAGTGCCTCTTCCAGTGCCTGGCCTAGCTTGGAAAAAGCCCAATTCACAAAAGTCTTTATAGATCACACATACATAGACATACAATTTACAGGACAGAAGGAGGCCATTTGGCCCATCGAGTCTGCACCAACCCTTGGAACGAGAACCCGACTTGAACCCACACTTCCACCCTATACCCAAAACCCCACCTAATTGTTTTGGACACTGAGGATAATTTGACATGGCCAATCCACCTAACCTGCACACCTTTGGACTTGTGGGAGGAAACCGGAGCACCCGGAGGAAACCCACGCAGGCACGGGGAGAACGTGTAGACTCCGCAGAGATAGTGACCCAAATTGGGAATCGAACCTGGGACCCCGGAGCTGTGAAGCAACAGTGCTAACTACTGTGCTACCATGTTGTGGGGGTGAGACCCACGCAGTCACGGGGAGAATGTGCAAACTCCACACGGACAGTGACCCGGGGCCGGGATCGAATCCCGGTCCTCAGCGCCGTGAGGCAGCATTGCTAACCACTGCGTTGCGGTGCCGTCCAACAACCTTTATTCATATAGCGCCTTTAATGGAATAAGCTGCCCAAGGTGTATCAGAAAAAGCAAAATTAGACATTGTGCCTCGTCGAGTGGTATTCGGATATGTGACCTAACAGCGCTGTGGGTGGAACTGCGCCACGTGGACTGCAGCCGTTCAAGATGGTGGCTCACGCCACCTTCTCAAGGGCAATTAGGGATGGGCAACAAATGCTGGACCTAGCCAGCGATGCCCACATCCCATGAAAGAATAAAGAAAGCAACCAAAGGCGCGGTCTGTAGGTTTTCAGGAATGTTTCAGAGGAAGAAAGAGAGGCAGAGATGTTTTGGGGGACAATTGCGGAGCTTCGGGCTTATCGAGGGCAATCCGTGGTGGGGCAATTAAAATTGTGGAGAGCGCGGGCAGCACGGTGGCGCAGTGGTTAGCATTGCTGCCTACGGCGCCGAGAACCTGGGTTAGAATCCCGGCCCTGGGTCACTGTCTGTGTGGAGTTTGCACATTCTCCCCGTGTCTGCATGGGTTTCACCCCCACAACCCAAAGATGTGCAGGCTAGGTAGATTGGCCACTCTAAACTGCCCCTTAATTGGAAAAGATAATTGGGTACACTAAATTTATTTTTAAAAAAAAAATTGGGGAGCGCAAGAGGCCAGAATAAGAGAAGCGATTTCAGAGTCTCCTGATGTTTTCCGTCCAAAGGTGGTGGCGTAGTGGTATCGTCACCGGACTAGTTAACCAGAGACCCAGAGTCACGCTCTGGGGTCCCAGGTTCAAATCCCGCCACTGCAGATGGTGAAATTTGAATTCAATAAAAATCTCGAATTAAAAGTCTAAAGGTGATCATGAATCGATTGTCGTAAAAACCCATCTGGTTCACTAATGTCCTTTAGGGAAGTAACTAATTTGGTTAATAATGCTTTCTCCTTGGTTTGCACAGTGGTTAGCACTGCTGCATATGGCGCTGAGGATCCGCTTTCAATCCTGGCCCTGGGTCACTACCTGTGTGCAGTTTGCTCATTCTCCCCGTGTTTGTGTGGGTCTCACCCCCACAACCCAAAGATGTGCAGGCTAGGTGGATTGACCATGCTAAATTGCCCCTTATGTGGAAAAAACTTAATTGGGCACTCAAAATTGAAAAGAAAGTAATACTTTTGCCTCTGTATCACATGATTCCGGATTCCGTTCCCACTCCCAAGGCTTTAAAGGTATAATCGAAGCTGAGTCTCCAGTGCGGTATTGAGGGAGTGCAACACTGCCAGTGATCTGTAGAGGGACAGGTAGTACAGAGATACAAAGATCTATAGAGGGCCAGTTAGTATTGAGGAAGCAAGGAGGCTGCAGATGGACTTGGACAGGGAAGGAAAGTGGGCAATGAAGTGGTAAATGAAATACAATGTGGCAA
The DNA here is from genome assembly GCF_902713615.1 of Scyliorhinus canicula. Lineage (NCBI taxonomy): Eukaryota > Metazoa > Chordata > Chondrichthyes > Carcharhiniformes > Scyliorhinidae > Scyliorhinus > Scyliorhinus canicula. The sequence continues at coordinate 276,867,719 of NC_052147.1, read as the reverse complement.
AGTGTGAGGTTATGCACTTTGGAAGGAGGAATATAGGCATAGACTATTTTCTAAATGGGAAATGCTTAGGAAATCACGAAGGTACATGGGAGTCCTTGTTCACGATTCTCTTAAGGTTAACGTGCAGGTTCAGTCAGCAGATAGGAAGGCAAATGCATTGTTAGCATTCATGTCAAGAGGGCTAGAATACAGGACCAAGGATGTACTTCTGAGACTGTATAAGGCTCTGGTCGGACCCCATTTGGAGTATTGTGAGCAGTTTTGGGCCCCGTATCTAAGGAAGGATGTGCTGGCCTTGGAAAGGGTCCAGAGCAGGTACACAAGAATGATCCCTGGAATGAAGAACTTGTCATATGAGGAACGCTTGAGGACTCTGGGTCTGTACTTGTTGGAGTTTAGAAGGATGAAGGGGGATCTTATTGAAATTTACAGGATACTGCGAGGCCTGGATAGAGTGGACGTGGAGAGGATGTTTCCACTTGTGGGAAAAACTAGAACCAGAGGACACCATCTCAGATTAAAGGGACAATCCTTTAAAACAGAGATGAGGAGGAATTTCTTCAGCCAGAGGGTGGTGAATCTGCGGAACTCTTTGCCGCAGAAGGCTATGGAGGCCAAATCATTGAGTGTCTTTAAGACAGAGATACATAGGTTCTTGATCAATAAGAGGATCAGGGGTTATGGGGAGAAGGCAGGAGAACGGGGATGAGAGAAAATATCAGCCATGACTGAATGACGGAGCAGACTCGATGGGCCGAGTGGCCTAATTCTGCTCCTGTGGCTTACGGTCTTATGGTCTTATGGTGCTGCCTTTCAGTTAAAGCAAGATCCCGTCTGACTGCTCAGATCCATGTAAATACACCCGTGACACTATTTCGAAACAAGGGCAGGGTAGTTCTCCCCTGTGTCCTGGCGAATATTTACAAAGACAGATTATTGTCACATTGCTGTCTATGGGATCTTGCTGTGTGTGAACTGATTGCCACGTTTCCACATTACAACAGTCAGCACACTTCAACACGCACTCCACTGGCTGAACTGGGCTTTGAGACATTCTGCGGTGGTGAGGAGCACTTTAGAAACGTAAACCTTTCTTTTGAAGGATGTGCTGAGGCAGAGAGGGTTAAGGGGAAATTTAACCGTGCCGTTAGGGAAGGTGTTCAAGGCCTTTGAACCGCCGTCAGTGAAGGAGCGGCGGGTGATATATTTCCAAGTGAGGATGGTGAGTGGATCAGCAGAGAACCATCAAGTGGTGGTGTTCCTGGGATCGGCTGCCTTTTCCCTTCCAGCTGCTAGAGGTCAGGTGTTTGGAAGGTGCTGTCAAAGTGAGTTGCTGCAGTGCATCTTCCAGACACAGAAATATAGAAAATAGAAGCAGGAGGAGGCCATTCGGCCCTTCGAGCCTGCTCCACCATTCATTATGATCATGGCTGATCATTAAGTTCAATACCTATGGCAGCATGGTGGCGCAGTGGTTAGCACTGCTGTCTCAGGGCTCCAAGGTCCCGGGTTCGATCCCAGCTTTGGGTCACTGTCCGTATGGAGTTTCCACATTCTCCCTGTGTTTGCTTGGGTTTCGCCCCCACAACCCAAAGATGTGCAGGTTAGTTGGATTGGCCACACTAAATTGCCCCTTAATTGGAAAAAATGTATTTGGTACTCTAGATTTATTTTAAAAAGAGAGTCATTGTGGACATGCCGAATTTCCTTAATTTCCTGAGGAAGTGTAGGCACTGTTGTGCTTTCTTGGTCACAGAATCGATGTGGGGACCAGGACAGATTGTTGATAATGTTTATACCTAGGGATGTGAAGCTGTCAACCATCTCCATCTAGGCCCCGTTGATGCAGACAGGGGCGTGGATGACACTTTGCTTCCTGGAGTCGATGACCAGCTCCTTAGTTTTGCTGGCATTGAGGGATAGATTGTCGTCGCTGCACCACTCCACTAGGTTCTCTATCTCCCTCCTGTATTCTGACTCGTCGTTATTCGAGATCCGGCCCACTATGATCGTGTCGTCAGCAAACTTGTAGATGGAGTTAGAGCCGAATTTTGTCCCACAGTTGTATGTGTACAGGAAGTATAGTAGGGGGCTAAGTACCCAGCCTTGTGGGCTCCTGGTATTGAGGACTATCGTGGAGGACGTGTTGCTGTTTATCCTTACTGACTATGGTCAATGGGTCAGAAAGTTGGGGATCCAGTTGCAGAGGGAGGATCCAAGATCTAGGTTTTGGAGTTTGGATATGAGCTTGGCTGGGATTATGGTGTTGAAGGCGGAACTGTAATTGAGGAGATGTAGGAGTGGGCTCCACCACAAGCCGCTCTAAAAAAACTATCTCGTAGACATTCCACAAATTCCTTTTTTTGTGATCCACTACCAACCTGATTTTCCCAGTCCACCTGCATATTCAAGTCCCCGATGATTATTGTAATATTGCCTTTTTTACATGCTTTCTCTAGCTCCTGATTTATTTTCTGCCCCACATTCTGACGACTGCAAGCGGCCTGTACATAATTCCCATCAGGGTCTTTTTTCCTTTATGGTTCCTCAACTCTACCCACACAGATTCTACGTCTTCCGACCTGATATCACTTCTTGCAATTAACTTAATTTTATTCCATACTAACAATGTTACTCTGCCCCCTCTGCCCATCTGCCTGTCCTTACTATAGGACACATATCCTTGGATATTTAGATCCCAGCCCTGATCCCCTTGTAGCCACGTCTCTGCGTTGCCCACAACATCGTAGCGGTCAATTTCAATATGCGCAATGAACTGATTTACCTTGTTCTGTAAACTGCATACTTTTAGGTACAACATGCTCAGTCCTGTGTTGACTGCCCCAATCCATCCTTGTTGACATCGGGGCATCCCCCCCATCCCCACAAGTGACAATATCACACTACATAGTCGCTGACCCCACCCATAAGGCCAACCCCCCTTTCAGCCCCCCCCCTTTCAGCCCCTCCCCCAGTGTGGCCACATCATGCTCCTCCCTTCCTACCCCGCTTTCACCACCACACCCTCCATACCCCCACACTTCAAATCCCTCCTTCAGACGCCCATTCACAGCCTCTCGCTTCAAACATCCCATCAGGCCTCCCCCCTTAAGGCCCTCCCTTTATGCCCCCCTTTACCCCCTTTTCATGGCTATATTCTAACTCAGGCCCCGCCCTTTGGCAGTGTTGCTTGGCACCCTGGGGCTACCCCAGCACCCAGTTGGCACTGCCAGGGTGCCACGTTGGCACTACCCGGGTGCCAGTGCCCTGCCCTGTCCCCGACCTCCCGGGGGATCTAATGGCCTCCGAGTCCCTGGTCTGGTCATCCTGTCTCGCCTCCGTTGATGGAGACCAGTACTGATTCGCTCTGCCCTCACACTGCGCCGGGGGGGGGGGGGGGGCAGGAGCAGCGCGCTCCGTTCGGCGCCCAGCGTGAACCCCGTTGAGGGGTTCTCCCTCCATTCACTGGGAATAGCGGGAAGTGTGCCCGGAATCTCCCCCTACTTTTCCATTCCAGATTTATTAACTGACTTTAAATTCCACCAGCTGCCGTGGTGGGATTTGAATCTGCGTCCCCACAACATTAGCCTGGGATCTCTGGATTGCTCGTTCCGCGACGTTCCCAGTACGGCACCATCTCCCCCATTACACAATCAATCACTATAAAGACACAAACACTACTAATTTAGTCCCTGGCATGCAAGAACCAAGACCTGAGGACTTCCAAGTGGGGGTACCAGCCATGGACAATCAATCATCAAGAGCCCCCTGGAGTGAGGTGAATCTGCCTGGCTCGGGGTAGTTGATTATCGAGTCTGCGGGAGATGCAAGTCTCCCGCTTTCTGGCCTGTCAACGTGGAGCCAACTCAACCCCTCGTCAGACCCAACTCCCAGTTCCCTCCCATTGGGGTGACTGACTTTAATTTACCGAAGGCTGTGGGACATTTCATTAATCATTTTAATTCACGCTCAAAAAAACATCCACCTCTCTCTCTCTCTGATGCCCAGCAGATTTTGATCTAATTATCTCCTGGGGATCCGATCAATGATGAATCACCGTCTGGCTGTCTTAATGAGACAAGGCCTGAAAAATGGCCTTGAATGGCCTCCTCAGCTGTGCTTTACACTTTCCAGAAGCGTGTCAATGATTTCAGTGAAAGCTTGCATTTGTGTCTCACCTTTAACACAGTCAAACTTGCCAAGGAGCGATTCGCAAACAAAATGTGACAGGAACCAAAGCAGCCATCAGTTCAAGGGATTACAGAGGGCGGCACGGTGGCACAGTGGTTAGCACTGCTGCCTCACGCCGCTGAGGACCCGGGTTCGATCCCGGCCCCTGGTCACTGTCCGTGTGGAGTTTGCACATTCTCCCCCCCGTCTGCGTGGGTCTCACAACCCACAACCCAGTGGGCAGCACGGTAGCATGGTGGTTAGCATAAATGCTTCACAGCTCCAGGGTCCCAGGTTCGATTCCCGGCTGGGTCACTGTCCGTGCGGAGTCTGCACGTACTCCCCGTGTGTGCGTGGGTTTCCTCCGGGTGCTCCGGTTTCCTCCCACAGTCCAAAGATGTGCGGGTTAGGTGGATTGGCCATGCTAAATTGCCCGTAGTGTCCTAAAAAGTAAGGTTAAAGGGGGGTTTGTTGGATTACGGGTATAGGGTGGATACGTGGGTTTGAGTAGGGTGATCATTGCTCGGCACAACATCGAGGGCCGAAGGGCCTGTTCTGTGCTGTACTGTTCTATGTTCTATGTTCTATAACCCAAAGATGTGCAGGGTAGGTGGGTTGGCCCTTAATTGGAAAAATGAATTGGGCACTCTAAACTTATTTTTTTCAAAAGGACAGTGGACCACATGCTTGGCCAGAGAGGTTGGTTCTGGGAACACCTCAAAACAGGAGTGGCGGAGAGGGTTTTGGAAGGGATTCCAGAGTTTAGGCAGTTGACGTTGCAACACCCGATGAAGGGCTGATGGGACTGAAGGGTAGCAAATGTTGTGTCCTTATTTAGAAGGGCTGCAAAAAATACCTGGGAATTATAGACCGGTAATCCGAGGACTTTTTTCAAGCACCACCTGTGCCTGTGTGTGACAGAGTCTACAGAGTTTGCACATTCTCCCCGTGTCTGTGTGGGTTTCGCACCCCCCACCCCACAACCCAAAGATTTAGACTTATAGAACAGTACAGCACAGAACAGGCCCTTCGGCCCTCGATGTTGTGCCGAGCAATGATCACCCTACTCAAACCCACGTATCCACCCTATACCCGTAACCCAACAACCCCCCCTTAACCTTACATTTTAGGACACTACGGGCAATTTAGCATGGCCAATCCACCTAACCCGCACATCTTTGGACTTTTGGAGAAAACCGGAGCACCCGGAGGAAACCCACGCACACACGGGGAGGACGTGCAGACTCCACACAGACAGTGACCCAGCCGGGAATTGAACCTGGGACCCTGGAGCTGTGAAGCATTTATGCTAACCACCATGCTACCGTGCTGCCCTAAAGATGAGCAGGTTAGGTGGATTGGCCTCGCTAAATTGCCCCTTAATTGGAAAAAATGAATTGGGTACTCTAAATTTTTTTTAAAAAGCAGAGTGGATGCAGATTAACCCTCGATCACAGGGGACTACTTGTGGTTGGTTTAGACCAGTGGGCTAAATAGCTGGATTGCAATACAGAACAAGGCCAACAGCACGGGTTCAATTCCCGTACCGGCCTCCTCCAAACAGGCGCCGGAACGTGGCGACTAGGGGCTTTTCACAGTAACTTCATTGAAGCCCACTTGTGACAATAAGCTATTATTATTATTATTACTTAGGAAGGAAGGGAAGGAGACTTTGTGCATGTTCACCTGGTTTGAACTGGTGGCTTCTGGTTGTAAAGCTAATGTTTCCATCCTCAATGCCCAGTCTATGGCCTCAGTCCATCAGAGCTCTGCATGAAGCACTCTGGGGATGTATCGAGGACATCCCTGAAGTGTTTCCACTGTCCTACTGGGAATCTCCTGCTGAAACCGAGCACCGAGTGGAGCCATCTCTTGGGGAGTCTGGGGTCTGGCAGACGAATGACAAGTCCTGGCCAGCGGTGATGGTTTTCAATGATTTCTCCATTCAAGGTGTTCGAATCATATCGTCCCAAAATATATTTTTCTTTTATAATATGGAAACAAGGCCATAGGTTTGCCTTCGATGGTCAACAAGTGTACCTTTCCTTAGAAGTAATTTGACCAGCATGGCATTGAGTGTTTGTTTAGAGCTGCAATCACTCTCATCGATGGGGGACAAAGCTGGTGAAGGCGAGTGAGTTACCGGAAATTATGTGACAGAGACAAGCTTTAAGTTTTGTACCTGTTGTTTCTGAAATCAGTGTTTTGGGGGAATTAGCTGGGAAGGAAGGCTGCCCGATCTCATTCTCTCCTTGTTGACGCTGAAATTCTCATGGGTGGTTATCAGTCTACCTGCCAGGGAATCCTCACCTCAACTTAACTTGTCTGCATTTGAAACCCTGCAAAACTGAGACAGGACGATTTGGTCCAGCTCTATATTCCCCTCCACACCAAAGCTCCATTGGTGAGAGCCTCCAGATATCTACAGCGACCAACAGCCCATCTTCACACAAGGGACTTCCAGATCAACAGCATTGAAACCCTGCAAACTTTATCGTTTATGCTATAAACTATCCATAAAATGCATAGAAACCTTACAGTGCAGAAGGATGCCATTCGACCCATCAAACCTGCACTGACCCTCTGAAACCCCCTCCATCCATTTCCCTCCATTCCCGCTCCCCCATTCCCTCCTTCCTGCCAATTACCCCTCCCCCCATCATTTCCCATCCTCCCCCCAACTCCCCCCCCCACCATTTCCCTCCCTCCCCCAATCCTTCCCTCACTCTCCATTTCGCTCCCACATCCTCCCCACTTCTCTCCCTCTCCCATCCACCCCTTCCTCTATTTCTCCCTCCCCCCCAATCTCCCTCCACTCCTTTATCGGGGGTATGGGGGAGGTGGGGGGAAGGGCGGGGGAATAAAGGGTTGGGTGTAGGCAGGCTGACTGTGAAGATTAACATGACAGAGGCTTCACATGTATGAGGCGTGAGATGTTTAAATAGTGAACATTTCAGTGTGACAGATTTCCATTCCCCCAGGTACAGATTGACACTTCACCAGTACCCACTTAGTGCTCTTCACACGTCTTGATACCGTGGGCTACGTCTGGGTGTGTCCCCAGGGTCCACACCAGAGGTAGAGGCAGCCCGCTGCTTTCCGCACCCTGTGGCCTTTGATGTTCTTGGCGGACGTCCCCTGGAGGGCCTGGAGCCGGGGGGTGGGGGGGGGGGGGGGGGCCTCAATCCGACTTGCTGGTGTCACTGGCATCACCGTGCCACCCTATTTTCTGCCCACTGCCCTTGAGATGTGCCGGTGTCAGGAGGGGAGATTCAGAAGAACTGGAGACCGCCATTGTTTCCTTGGTTGCAGGAGTCGTGTTGGCCTCGAGTACTTCCTCCTCCCTGACGGTGCCTGTAGGGCCCTGGGGAACTCTCAGTGCAGGCCGCATGGGTGGACCGTCCTCCCCACCCTCCTTCTGCAACCCCTCCCCCCCACCTCCGTGACCCAACCATCCCCAGCTCCCTCACCCCAGCTATTCGACGGGACCATGTGATGGGCAGGCCAGCTCGCATGCAGGGATCACCCAGGTGGAAGGTGGTACTGTGGGCATGAGTCAGACGTTGTCATATGATGTGGAGCACCGAGCTCATCGCAGAGCGGTTGTCATCATTCTCCTCCCACGGACCAGACCCGCTGTCACTACCAACCCAGGGCCCTTAGCTCGTAGATATGTGTCATGGAGGGGATGTGCAGACAGGCGGTTTGGTGGTGTGTGTGGGGGAAGAGGGCTGTGGGTCTGAGATGTGGTCTCCGTGCCCCTGGCTAGTAACCCCCCACCCCTCTCTACCCCCCTCCCTCCTAGTCGGTGAGCCTTGAGGCAATCAGAGCGTGCCGTGCACGCTGGCCCTGGCGATTACGTTGTGCGGTCTCCCCTGCCTGCCTGGGCTCCATGTCCTGCTCATCGTTCCCCTTCCCCCATAATCTCCTCGTCGGAGGAGGCGTGCCTTTCCTCCTCCTCCAGCACATCGCCTCGCTGCTGTGCCATGTTGTGGAGGATGCAGCAGGCCGCCACAACGCGGGTGACCCTCCCAGCATCATTCTGGAGGGCCCCTCCAGAACCTTCCAGGCACCTGAAGCCCACCTTCAGGACCCCGAAGCACCGCTCGGTCACACCCCTGGTTGCTGTGTGGGCGGCTCCCCGTCAGGCTGTGGCCTCCGGATAAGTGTCATCAGCCTTGGCCACAGCGGGTAGCCCCAGCCGCCCAGAACCCAACCCTTCAGCCAGGGGGTGGGGGAAGGGCCCTCGAACATATCAGAAATCACCGAGTGTGCCAGGATGAATAAGTCATGCACACTGCCTGGGTATCGGGCACAGAGGTGAATGCTATGCAGCTGATGGTCACAAACCAGTTGGATGTTCATCGGTTTGTGTACAGCGCCCTGCTATCGGCCGGTGCCCAGTAGGGTGACAGGCATCCCATCTATCGCCCCTGGACCCGAGGCATCCTGGTGATGGCAGCTAATCCCCTGCCCGGGCATCCTGGTGGGCTCGGTCCGCATGGAACTGGATGTATTGAGGCGCCTGGGCATAGAGGTTGTCCGTGATGGCGTGGATGCAGCTGTGCACCGAAGTCTGTGAGATCCCGGACAGGTCCCCACTCAGTGACTGGAAGGATCCCGTTGCACGGACGTCATCACCTTGACGGTGAATGGGGGCGGGTGTCCTTCCCCCATACCCCCACGGTGCCAGGTGTACCGTCGCATGGAAGATGTGTCGCACTGTCTCTCTGCTCATCCGGAGTCTCCGACGGTATGCCCGGTCCGGCAGGTCCTCAAATGACAGGCGGTGCCAGTACACACAAGGTCTCATGCGGCACCTCCTTAGCACCTCCTCCTTCACGGCCTGTTGGGCAGCTGCCCTCCAGGTTGGGCGGCCGCCACCTGCCCCTCTGCAGCCCGGCCCTCTGCAGCCCGCTCCTCTGCAGCCCGCTCCTCTGCAGCCTGGTCCTCTGCAGCCTGCTCCTCTGCAGCCTGCTCCTCTGCAGCCCGCTCCTTTGCAGCCGGGTCCTCTGCAGCCCGCTCCTCTGCAGCCCGCTCCTTTGCAGCCCGGTCCTCTGCAGCCCGCTCCTTTGCAGCCGGGTCCTCTGCAGCCTGCTCCTCTGCAGCCCGCTCCACTGCAGCCCGCTCCTTTGCAGCCGGGTCCTCTGCAGCCCGCTCCTCTGCAGCCCGCTCCTTTGCAGCCGGGTCCTCTGCAGCCCGCTCCTCTGCAGCCTGCTCCTCTGCAGCCCGCTCCTTTGCAGCCGGGTCCTCTGCAGCCTGCTCCTTTGCAGCCGGGTCCTCTGCAGCCCGCTCCTTTGCAGCCCGCGCCTTTGCAGCCCGCTCCTTTGCAGCCCGGTCCTCTGCAGCCAGGTCCTCTGCAGACAGGTCCTCTGCAGCCAGGTCCTCTGCAGCCCTCTCCTCTGCAGCCCGCTCCTCTGCAGCCCGGTCCTCTGCAGCCTGGTCCTCTGCAGCCAGGTCCTCTGCAGCCCGCTCCTTTGCAGCCTGCCCCTCTGCAGCCCGGTCCTCTGCAGCCCTCTCCTCTGCAGCCCTCTCCTCTGCAGCCCGCTCCTCTGCAGCCCGCTCCTCTGCAGCCCGCTCCTCTGCAGCCCTCTCCTCTGCAGCCTGGTCCTCTGCGGCCCTGTCCTCTGCAGCCCGCTCCTCGGCAGCCAGGTCCTCTGCAGCCAGGTCCTCTGCAGCCCGCTCCTTTGCAGCCCGCTCCTCTGCAGCCCGCTCCTTTGCAGCCTGGTCCTCTGCAGCCCAGTCCTCTGCAGCCCGCTCATCTGCAGCCCGCTCCTTTGCAGCCCGCTCCTTTGCAGCCTGGTCCTCTGCAGCCCGGTCCTCTGCAGCCCGGTCCTCTCCACCCAGGTCCTCTGCAGCCCGCTCCTCTGCAGCCCGGTCCTCTGCAGTCAGGTCCTCTGCAGCCCGGTCCTCTGCAGCCCGCTCCTCGGCAGCCAGGTCCTCTGCAGCCAGGTCCTCTGCAGCCCGGTCCTCTGCAGCCCGCTCCTCTGCAGCCCGGTCCTCTGCAGCCCGCTCCTCGGCAGCCAGGTCCTCTGCAGCCAGGTCCTCTGCAGCCCGGTCCTCTGCAGCCCGCTCCTCGGCAGCCAGGTCCTCTGCAGCCAGGTCCTCTGCAGCCCGCTCCTTTGCAGCCAGGTCCTCTGCAGCCCAGTCCTCTGCAGCCTGCTCCTTTGCAGCCAGGTCCTCTGCAGCCCAGTCCTCTGCAGCCCGTTCCTTTGCAGCCCGGTCCTCTGCAGCCCGGTCCTCTGCAGCCCGGTCCTCTCCACCCAGGTCCTCTGCAGCCCGGCCCTCTGCTGCAGCTTCCCCCTCTCCGAGCTCACATGGCCGCAGGGCATCCCGCATGGCTGCGGCCATTGCCACAGCGGTAAGTATTACTGGTTGATGTCCAAATGAAATGAAAAAATGAAAATCGCTTATTGTCACGAGTAGGCTTCAAATGAAGTTACTGTGAAAAGCCCCTAGTCGCCACATTCCGGCGCCTGTTCGGGGAGGCTGTTACGGGAATCGAACCGTGCTGCTGGCCTGCTTTCAAAGCCAGCTACTTAGCCCTGTGCTAAACAGCCCCTTTGTCTGCCATTGTCTGCAGAGAGTGGAAGGCCAACATGTTAGCATGGTGCATTCTCCCGTGCCCAGCCAGTTTCCATAGCTACATGGTGGCCCCAGTTGGCACTGTGGGTCCCGCCCACGCATGTCACTCCTCCGTCCCGCACCCCTACCCTGCCGGTATCCGGGCCCGTCGGTGCCCCCGGTCCTGGCGCTCTCTCTGCTGCCGGGGGTACTGTTGGCTGGCACTACCCTCACTGCAGGCTGCCTTGGGTGTGGCCCTGGTGGGTGGCTGCCAGTTGGGCGGGGTTTGGGGCCAGCGGGGGCACCATGTGGAGGGGGTGGGGTGCGGGTGCGCACCCCTACAGCCGCTGTCAATGTGTGGAACCAGGGGCCGAGCTGGGTGGTCAGTGGGTGGTAAGCAAGATGGCCGCCATAATGGCTGACGGGGGCCGGGCACCGCCCCAGTCCCGTGGGGGTCACCCCGGCTGCTCAGACTGTCCCCCCTCCCCTCTCCCGGCCCTGGCAAGCCCCCCCCCCCCCAACGCCACGGACAGCACGGCCAATGTCCGTGCCGGCAGCCCACATCACTCCACGCCATTTCCTACCTCCTCTCTCTCGCTTAGCAGCCAGGACGTCAGGTTCACGATTTGTGAGACCAAGTGAACGACGCCGTCGGCAACTCAGCCCATCGGAGGCGGTGAATCTTGGAGGCCCCGGAGAATAGGGTGTCAGGCCCGCTAATGATATGCCTGTCGGTGCCGTGAGACAGCAGTGCTAACCTCTGCGCCACCATGCTGCCCTCCTGTTTGTTTTACTTCTGACATCATGTCTTGTTTTTGTGTTGCATGTTGTCTGACGCCATTGCCGTTGAACTAACTTTATTGACAGCACCGTTTTCCAACATGAACATACATCTGCAATGCATCTGAAGCCTTACCCTGACCGTCCCTGACATATGCTATCTGACCTTCAACCCCCAAGTCAGCTGACCCCATACGTACCACAGGCTGTACCGGACAGTATCTAATGCTGAAGTCCACAACCATATCATGGCAAGCAGCGGGCAGTTAAGAGTTAATCACATTGCTCCAGGTGTGGAGTCACATGTAGACCAGGCAAGTAAGGATGGCAGATTGCCTTCCTTAAAGGACAGTCGTGAGTCAGATGGGTTTGTATGACAATCGATGCTCATTTCACGGTCGCCATGACTGAGATTGGTTTCCGATTGCAGATTTTATTCATTGAGTTAAAATTCCACCAGCTGCCACGGTGGGCTTTGAACCCACATCCTCAGTGCCTTAGCCTGAGCCTTTGAAGTGCTAATCCAGTGACATTACCACTACACCCCCCATCTCCCCCGTTGTGAAGTCTCACATACGGACGGCTTGTTTATGTGTATCAGTCGCTGGCCAGCGCTGGGTGCTCCCTTCATCCTGGTCCACCTGGGGATTAGATAGGAACTGACCTGCCATACACCATTTGACTGGCACAGAGACAGGGAGACATGACAGGTTGCCCCATACAGCTGGCACACGCACTCAGCCTGCGGCATTTCAAGGCAACAATTGGTGTTGACAGGCATAGCCAAACGTGAATATTTTACGGCCTGATTCACGGCAGAGGCACCTCCCGATTGTGGGCTCTCCCCCTGCTGCTTGCAAAACAGCGGAACCCTCTATTCTTCTCTCTCTCGGAGACATATATAAAGTCTGCCTAATGCGGATGGTTGTGGGGAGTCCCAGTCACAGCAGGGGACACATCCTGGCTGCGAGCAGACTATCTGCACTTGCCACCCCTGCTGTGTGGCAGTCGTAGCAAAATACCAGATCACAGGATTAGCTTCTGATCTTCAATCACTCAGTAGCTCGCTACACGGTGTTTCGAATTCCCTGGAGGCATGGGGGTGGTGGGTGGGGGGGTGGGGGGGGGGGGGGGTGCTTCTTCCCTTTCAGTCAGTCTAACAGCTGAGCCTTGACAGTTCCATTCTCCTGTCCTTGCTTATCCCTCCTGGCCTGCAGTTTATTATCTTTTTTTTATAACCTTTATTAGTCTCGCAAGTAGGCTTCCATTAACACTGCAATGAAGTTACTGTGAAAAGCACCTAGTCGGCACATTCCGGCGCCTGTTCGGGTACACAGAGGGAGAATTCAGAATGTCCAATTCACCCAACAGCGCGTCTTTAGACTGTGGGAGAAAACCGGAGCACCCGGAGGAAACCCACGCAGACACGGGGAGAACGTGCAGACTCCGCACAGACAGTGACCCAAGCCGGGAATCGAACCTGGGGCCCTGGCACTGTGAAGCAGCAGTGCCTCCCACTGTTCTACCGTGCCACCAGATGAGACCATCAATTAACGCGACACGTGGTTAGAAGCGTGGTTTAATCGTCTTACAACAGAGCCTGCCTGTGACGAGATGAACTCTAGATGAACTGGCAGGCAGGCTCACAACAGCAACCTTTATACTTCCGGTTAGGGGGAGGAGCCATGGGCGGAGCCATGGGCAGAGCCAAGGGTGGAGCCCAGTACAAGCTCCTCATCTCCCCCTATGGGTAGAGCCACGCAACTACACATGATCTAGTACAAGGTACAGGCTCAACACATGTTGTACAATACAGTGTGGATTATTAGTGTTTATAATTCACCACACCACCCATTTAATGCTCCGCAGTATAACAGCATTGCTGCTGCAGCATTGTAACACTGAAAAATTGATGTGACGATGGAAACGTCTGCTCAGCAGGGCCGGGTGGTGGTGGAGACAGGGAAACATCCCCAGTTGACGGCTGTTCAGCATAACTGCCGGGAGTTAACAGCACCTTTTAAAGAAAGTACAAGGACCAGGGTGAGAATGAATGAGCTGACCTCATCAATCCTCTCAGTTACTTCATCAGAAAATTAAATCAAAGCTGGTTAAAGATGATTGGCCTTTGACAAATCCACGCTGGCTTTGCGTACCTGAGCCACGCTTGTCCGAGTGACCATCACTTTTCTCCTGAACTATCGATTTTGAAAGCTTTCCCGCTGGCGATGTTAAACTGACCGGCCTGTAAATTACTGGATTGTACCTCGCATCAGTTTTTAAACAAGGTTTCAACGTTTGAAATTCTCCAGTCCTCCGGCATCACCTAAGATTGGAAGATTATGACCAGGGACTCTGTAATTTACACTAATGCTTTCTCAGTATTTTCAAATGCATCCCCTCTCGTCCTCGTGACTTACCAACTTTAGGTACACCCGACTTTCTAGTGACGTAGCCTACAGGCCTGTTAGAGTGGGAATTTCAGGATTTTGACCCAGTGATAGCGAAGGAGTGGCAATTTTCCAAGTCACGGTGGTGTATTTAACTTGGAGGATTCTTTCAAGTTGTGGTGTTCCCACGATTTATTTTAAATTAATTTTCACGGAATGTGGGCGTCGCTGGCTGGGCCAGCATTTGTTGCCCATCCCTAATTTCCCTCGGGAAGTTGGCGGCCAGCTGCCTTTTTGAACCATTGCAGTCCATCTGATGTTGGTTCACCCGCCAATCTTCAATTCCAATTCATACAGTTAGGTGGGGATTCATCTTTAACTCCTGAAAAATCCCGGCAAATCCTGGAGGGTTGGCAATACAAAGGAACATAATTTATTGAATGATAACGGAATGATAACGGCAAAGTAAATGTCGCTGAACTCTAAAAGTAGCAAAATGTCACCTGGTAAGTCACAGAACTTGAGTATTGTTGAAAAGAGACGTGCTGTCGAAGCTTTCCTTCTTGCACTCATCAGGATAATGCAGGAATGCCAAATTTCAAAGGGGGCAACAATTTCTACCGCATGAGAAAAATAAAGTTGAGATAAAATGGGTGCCGATTCATTGGCAAGTGGACACTGATTTGGATTTGGATTTGTTTATTGTCACGTGTACCGAGGTACAGTGAAAAGTATTTTTCTGCAAGCAGCTCAACAGATCATTCAGTACATGGGAAGAAAAGGGAATTAAACAGAATTCAAGAAAATACAAGAAAATACATGAGAATACATAATAGGGCAACACAATATATACAATGTAACTACATAAGCATTGGCATCGGATGAAGCATATAGGGTGTAGTGTTAATGAGGTCAGTCCATAAGAGGGTCATTTAGGAGTCTGGTGACAGTGGGGAAGAAGCTGTTTTTGAGTCTGTTCGTGCGTGTTCTCAGACTTCTGTATCTCCTGCCCGATGGAAGAAGTTGGAAGAGTGAGTAAGCCGGGTGGGAGGGATCTTTGATTATGCTGCCTGCTTTCCCCCGGCAGCGGGAGGTGTAGATGGAATCAATGGATGGGAGGCAGGTTCGTGTGATGGACTGGGCGGTATTCACGACTCTCTGAAGTTCCTTGCGGTCCTGGGCCGAGCAGTTGCCATACCAGGCTATGATGCAGCCCGATAGGATGCTCTCTATAGTGCATCTGTAAAAGTTGGTAAGGGTTAATGTGGACATGCCGAATTTCCTTAGTTTCCTGAGGAAGTATAGGCGCTGTTGTGCTTTCTTGGTGATAGCGTCGACGTGAGTGGACCAGGATAGATTTTTGGAGATGTGCACCCCTAGGAATTTGAAACTGCTCACCATCTCTACCTCGGCTCCGTTGATGCTGACAGGGGTGTGTACAGTACTTTGCTTCCTGAAGTCGATGACCAGCTCTTTAGTTTTGCTGGCATTGAGGGAGAGATTGTTGTCGTTACACCACTCCGCTAGGTTCTCTATCTCCCTCCTGTATTCGGACTCGTCATTATTCGTGATCCGGCCCACTATGGTTGTATCGTCAGCAAACTTGTAGATGGAGTTGGAACCAAGTTTTGCCATGCAGTCGTGTGTGTACAGGGAGTAGAGTAGGTGGCTAAGTACGCAGCCTTGCGGGGCACCGGTATTGAGGACTATTGTGGAGGAGGTGTTGGTGTTCATTCTTACTGATTGTGGTCTGTTGGTCAGAAAGTCAAGGATCCAGTTGCAGAGTGGAGAGCCAAGTCCTAGGTTTTGGAACTTTGATATGAGCTTGGCTGGGATTATGGTGTTGAAGGCGGAGCTGTAGTCAATAAATAGGAGTCTGATGTAGGAGTCCTTGTTTTCGAGATGCTCCAGGGATGAGTGTAGGGCCAGGGAAATGGCGTCTGATGTGGACCGGTTGTGATTTCACAAGCATTGTATCAAGAAACATTTACTCTCCCCCCCCCCCCCCCCCTCCCCCCCCACACTCCCCCACCCCATCCCCAAGCTTTTGTTTGAATTTCATAAAGGGAAATTGAATCTGTTTGGTTAAGGTGTTGCCACGAAGAAGGCACGAGGGAAGAGTTGTCTCCTAAGCATTTATTCAATTGCCTGGCTATGTTCTTCCTGTTTGCAAATAGAAAAAAATAGGAATTTTGCCAACGCGTTTCCTCTTGCACTCAGGACAAAAGCAAGAATACAAAATTTCAAATGATCACAACAATTTATATCGCACAAGATCAATCTTTTCACTTTTTAAAAATTCATCTACAGGATGTGGGCATCGCTGGTTAGGCCAGCATTTATTGCCCCCTAGTTGCCCGTCAGAAGGTGGTGGTGAGTTGACTTGGAGGGGAACCTCCAGATTATGGGGTTCCCAGGTACCTGCTGCTCTTGTCCTTCCAGATGGAAGTGGCCGTGGGTTTGGAAGGTGCTGTCGAAGGACCTTCTGGTTGGCAAACAGTAGCAAGTGGTGTCCCTCAGTGATCAGTGTTGGGCCCACAATTGTTCACAATTTACATAGATGATTTGGAGTTGGGGACCAAGGGCAATGTGTCCAAGTTTGCAGACGACACTATGATGAGTGGTAAAGCGAAAAGTGCAGAGGATACTGGAAGTCTGCAGAGGGATTTGGATAGGTTAAGTGAATGGGCTAGGGTCTGGCAAATGTTGACAAATGTGAGGTTATCCATTTTGGTAGGAATAACAGTAAAAGGGATTATTATTTAAATGATAAAATATTAAAACATGCTGCTGTGCAGAGGGACCTGGATGTCCTAGTGTATGAGTCGCAAAACGTTTTACAGGTGCAACAGGTGATTAAGAAGGCAAATGGAATTTTGTCCTTCATTGCTAGAGGGATGGAGTTTAAGACTAGGGAGGTTATGCTACAATTGTATAAGGTGTTAGTGAGGCCACACCAGGAGTATTGTGTTCAGTTTTGGTCTCCTTACCTGAGAAAGGACGTACTGGCGCTGGAGGGTGTGCAGAGGAGTTTCACTAGGTTAATCCCAGAGCTGAAGGGGTTGGGTAACGATGAGAGGTTGAGTAGACTGGGACTGTACTCGTTGGCATGCAGAAGGATGAGGGGGGATCTTATAGAAACATATAAAATTATGAAGGGAATAGATAGGATAGATGCGGGCAGGTTGTTTCCACTGGCGGGTGAAAGCAGAACTAGGGTGCATAGCCTCAAAATAAGGGGAAGTAGATTTAGGATTGAACTTCGGAGGAACTTCTTCACCCAAAGGATTGTGAATCTATGGAACTCCTTGCCCAGTGAAGCAGTTGAGGCTTCTTCATTAAATGTTTTCAAGATAAAGATAGTTTTTTGAAGAATAAAGGGATTAAGGGTTATGGTGTTGGGGCGGGAAAGTGGAGCTGAGTCCACAAAAGATCAGCCATGATCTCATTGAATGGCGGAACAGGCTCGAGGGGCCAGATGGCCTACTTCTGCTCCTAGTTCTTATGTTCTTATGAACCTTGGCGAGTTACTGCAGTGCATATTGTACATGGTATACGTGGCTGCCCCTGTGGTGGAGGGTTTGAATGTTTGTGGAAAAGGGAGCTGTTTTGTCCTGGATGGTGTAAAGCTTCTTGAGTGTTGTTGGAGCTGCACTCATCCAGGAAAGTGGAGAATATTCCATTACACTCCTGACTTGTGCCTTGTAGATGATGGACAGGCTTTGGGGGGTCAGGAGGTGAGTTATTCGCTGTAGGACTCCTAGCCTTTGACCTGCCCTGGTAGCTGTAGTGATATGCATCACTGTATAGACACAAGGGGTTAATGTAAATGCACTCCAACTAAATAACCACTAGAGGGAACACCAGAGATGTCATGACATGCAGACACCCAACCAATGGATCATTAGAAAAGGACACAACCAATGGGTAATCAGTACACCCAGAGGTGGCAGTACCACTAGGGGGCACTGCACAACCCATATAAAAGGGCAGGGCACACAGGCTCTGCCTCATAGAACATAGAACATTACAGCGCAGTACAGGTCCTTCGGCCCTCGATATTGGGCCGTCCTGTGAAACCCCTCTAAAGTCCCTCTACACTATTCCCTTATCGTCTATATGCCTATCCAATGACCATTTGAATGCGTTTAGTGTTGGCGAGTCCACTACTGTTGCAGGCAGGGCATTCCACGCCCTTACTACTCTCTGAGTAAAGAACCTACCTCTGACATCTGTCCTATATCTATCTCCCCTCAATTTAAAGCTATGTCCCCTCGTGCTGGACATCACCATCCGAGGAAAAAGGCTCTCAATGTCCCCCCTACCTAATCCTCTGATCATCTTGTATGCCTCAATTAAGTCACCTCTTAACCTTCTTCTCTCTAATGAAAACAGCCTCAAGTCCTTCAGCTTTTCCTCATAAGATCTTCCCTCCATACCAGGCAACATCCTGGTAAATCTCCTCTGTACCCTTTCCAATGCTTCCACATCCTTCCTATAATGTGGCGACCAGAACTGCACGCAATACTCCAAATGCAGCCGCACCAGAGTTTTGTACAACTGCAACATGACCTCATGGCTCTGAAACTCAATTCCTCTACCAATAAAAGCTAACACACCGTACGCCTTCTTAACAACCCTCTCAACCTGGGTGGCAATTTTTAGGGATCTATGGACATGGACACCGAGATCTCTCTGCTCGTCCACACTACCAAGAATCTTACCATTAGCCCAGTACTCTGTTTTCCTGTTAGTCCTTCCAAAATGAATCACCTCACACTTTTCTGCATTAAACTCCATTTGTCACCTGTCAGCCCAGCTCTGCAGCTTATCTATGTCCCTCTGTAACTTGTAACATCCTTCTGCACTGTCCACAACTCCACTGACTTTAGTGTCATCTGCAAATTTACTCACCCATCCTTCTACGCCCTCCTCCAGGTCATTTATAAAAATGACAAACAGCAGCGGCCCCAAAACAGATCCTTGTAGTACACCACTAGTAACTGGACACCAGTCAGAACATTTCCCATCAAACACCACCCTTTGTCTTCTATCAGCTAGCCAATTTCTGATCCAAACTGCTAAATCACCCTGAATCCCATGCCTCTGTATTTTCTGCAATAGCCTACCATGGGGAACCTTATCAAATGCTTTACTGAAATCCATATACACCACATCAACTGCTTTACCCTCATCCACCTGTTTGGTCACCTTCTCGAAGAACTCAATGAGGTTTGTGAGGCATGACCTACCCGTCACAAAACCATGTTGACTATCTCTAATCAAATTATTCCTTTCCAGATGATTATACATCCTATCTCTTATAAACCTTTCCAAGACTTTTCCCACAACAGAAGTAAGGCTCACTGGTCTATAGTTACCGGGGTTATCTCTACTCCCCTTCTTGAACAAGGGGACAACATTTGCTATCCTCCAGTCTTCTGGCACTATTCCTGTAGACAAAGATGACTTAAAGATCAAAGCCAAAGGCACAGCAATCTCCTCCCTAGCTTCCCAGAGAATCCCAGGATAAATCCCATCCGGCCTAGGGGACTTATCTATTTTCACACTTTCCAGAATCGCTAACACCTCCTCCTAATGAACCTCAAGCCCTTCTAGTCTAGTAGCCTGTATCTCAGTATTCTCCTCGACAACTTTGTCTTTTTCCTGTGTGAATACAGATGAAAAATACTCATTTAGCACCTTTCCTATCTCCTCGTACTCCACGCACAACTTCCCACTACTGTCCTTGACTGGCCCTACTCTTACCTTAGTCATTCTTTCATTCCTGACATATCTATAGAAAGCTTTAGGGTTATCCTTGATCCTACCTGCCAAAGACTTCTCATGTCCTCCCCTGGCTCTTCTTAGCTCTCTCTTTAGAGCCTTCCTAGCTAACTTGTAACTCTCAAGCGCCCTAACTGAACCATCACGTCTCATCTTTACATAAGCCTCCTTCTTCCTCTTGACAAGTGTTTCAACTGCTTTAGTAACCCATGGTTCCCTCACTCAACCACTTCCTCCCTGCCTAACAGGTACATACTTATCAAGGACACGCAGTAGCTGTTCCTTGAACATGCTCCACATTTCCATTGTACCCATCCCCTGCAGTTTTCCTCTCCAGCCGATGCATCCTAAGTCTTGCCTCATTGCATCATAATTGCCTTTCCCCTGGCTATAACTCATGCCCTACGGTGTATACCTATCCCTTTCCATCGCTAAAGTAAATGTAATTGAATTGTGGTCACTATCACCAAAGTGCTCACCTACCTCCAAATCTAACACCTGTCCTGGTTCATTACCCAGTACCAAATCCAATACGGCCTCGCCTCTTGTTGGCCTATCTACATACTGCATCAGGAAACCCTCCTGCACACATTGGACAAAAACGGACCCATCTAAAGTACTCGAACTATAGTGTTTCCAGTCAATATTTGCACAGACAGACACCTAGAGAGTAGGACAGGGTTGATCAGCAGCAGCATCACACCCGAGCACGTGGCTTAGAGCACGCTGGTATAGTTAGACTGAGTTATAACAGTTAGATTAGCAGAATGTCAAACTCATTTAAGAACTGTGTTAATAGTTCAATAAACATGTTGAACTCATTTCATCGTCTGGAGCATCCTTTCGTAGAGACTACATCAAGGAAGCAGCTTATGTTACACGAAGTAACGTAACACAACATGATACCCGGAGTGACTGTTTAATCTATTTAATTCAACTCAGCAAGATCCGTGACAACCAGCAACTGAACCCAGGCACAATGAACAAGATCTAGGCTCCTCATCCACTCAGGTACCACGCAATCTTAGTGCTAGCTGGCATCCATTCCAATGAAAATTCCTACTATACATGGAAGCATCCGGCCGAAATGGTGCAGCCGATGCTCGGAAGGTAGCTCTTCTACTGACCATTGCGGGTGATCATGCATTAGAGATCTTCAACTCCTTAAATACTCCGACGGGCAGAACAGAACAAAATTCCAGACCATCCTGGGCAAATTCGACAGCCACTGTGAGGTAGATTCAAAAGAAGTCAGTAAAACTGGCGCAAATACGCACCACGAGGCAAAGGTAGGGTTGCAACAGAAACAGGCGGCAGTTTTGATTGGCAGCCATCTTGCGCGTATTCGGCCAGACCAGTCCGCACAAGCGCATTTCCCTAGAAGACGCGAACCGGCAAAACGGTGTTTTGCGCATGCGCGAGAAGCCGCGCATGAGCAGTTGCGAAAAGAGCGCCCAGTAAAGGAATCTCGGCGTGCGCATGCACAATGGAGTCCTACGCAGGGCGTCACGGGCGTCATGACGTCAGCAGCCCCGGACCACGCCCACTTAAAGGGGAAATGTCCGAAAATTCAAAAGAAGAGTTTTAAAGCCACAAAATACAATTATTTCACCTCGAAAGATAGAACAATGCCTGAACTTCTACCAGCAGTTGAAAATAACCTCCGCAGCACCCTGGAACAAGCAGTTAGCACCACCCAAAGAGATGATTTGTACATTGAAGAATACTACTCAGATATAGATGAGTTCTTCGGATTTGAGGATCATTGCATCAGCAACACAGTTGAAAGCTCAACACGACTCTACACATGGCAGATGAATCCAATACCAAGATGCCATGGCAGATCATCGATATATTGGATGACAGCAACCTGTCAAATACCCAAGAAGAAGATGAAGCCCACAGAAAGCGGCCTGACACCACACCAGTGGTCCACACACCACGAAGAGTCCCCGACTCCAAACAAAAAGACTATGACAGTCTACCCAGATTATTTGAACCACCAGAAAAAGACGATGGAAGTCTACCCAGCTCATTTAACCAACAAGAAGACACGGAACGTCTACCCACTGTATGTGAGACAAGTGATGAAGACATCACGATTCCCATACAAGGTGTGCAACATCATGGCAAGACTAACAGATCTCAGCTCGTATGTACAGAGGAACTCAACAATCCAAGTGAAACTACTCGTGAATCCAGTGTGACCACGTCAATCAAAACCTCATCCACTCGAGCCTATTCACAAGAAAATGAAATCTTGAAGATTTTGACTCCAGACGAGGAGCATCAAGAAACCAAAGATGATTCAAGTGAACCAGAAATGACTCCAGTAAAGGAGCACCAAGGAATCAAAGAGGAATCACATCAACCACAAAGGAGTGACATCACCAAGATCAATGCAACATCCGGTCATTCTCACAATCCTCAAGAAGAAACGCTCAATGAAACATCAGATACCACAAAGGACACTGACACAAGTAACTTTGAGAATGACTCGAATTATCTACACGGAACGGTCATTGAGTGCAACAAGCACAACAACAAAACCTGCATGAACAACAACAAAAACAACGACAAGAAGCATGACAAAGGCAACAACAGCAACAACAAGCACAACAAAAACAACAACAATAGAACAACAACTTGTATGACATGGTACAACTCTGCACATGAAGGACAATGTGGCAGCACAGTTCAAGACAATGGCAAGAGTGCAGACATACCATGGCATGGCACCTAATCTCACCGATTCACGTTTGCTCACTACAAACAAGCAAACCAGCTTTCAGGAAAGATGACATACAGAATCGCTACTACAAGCATTAAAAAAAAAGAGTCTAAATCAGACAACAAAGTGAATCGACCATTTGAACCTCATGATGATTTCTTGGTTACATCAACACAAGAACACTGACGGCATTCACAAGGAAATTACAACTTCGACAACAAAACAAGCAAGCCACTCGACCATACCAATTCCTAAAGTTTGGACTCATAAATATTAACTGGTATTGTATACTCATTAATATCATCACAACTTGTACATGTCATCAATTATCTGCCTGTTTTGTACAATTTTCTTTAACAAAGTACAGAAAATATGTAACACGAAAAAGGGGGGATGTAGTAATATGCATCACTGTGTATACACAAGGGATTAATGTAAATACACTACAACTAAGTAACCACTAGAGCGAACACCAAAGATGTCATGACATGCAGACACGCAACCAATGGATCATTAGAACAGGACACAACCAATGGGTAATCAGGACACCCAGAGGTGGCAGTACCACAAGGGGGCACTGCACAACCCATATAAAAGGACAGGGCACACAGGCTCTGCCTTTTCCACAGACAGACATCTAGAGAGTACATCAGGGTTGATCAACAGCATCACACCCTAGCACGTGGCTTAGAGCAAACTGGTTTAGTTAGACTGAGTTACAACAGTTAGATTAGAAGAGTGTCAAACCCATTTAAGAACTGTGTTAATAGTTCAATAAACACATTGAACTCATTTCATAGTCTGGAGCATCCTTTCGTAGAGACTACATCAAGGAAGCAGCTTATGTTACACGAAGTAACGGAACACGACAGTAGCCACAGAATTAATGCGGCTAGTCCAGTTCAGTTTCTGATCAATGATAACACCCAGTATGTTGATTGTGGGGATTTGGCGATGGTAATGCCATTGAATGTCAAGGGACGATGCTTAGATCCTCTCTTGGATCTTGAGATGGCCTGGCATTTGTGAAGCATGAATGTACCTTGCCACTTGTCAGCCCGAGCCTGGATATTGTCCAGGTCTTGCTGCATTTGGACATGGACTGCTTCATTATCTGAGGAGTCGTGAATGGTGCTGAACATTGTGCAGTCATCCGTAAATATCCCCACTTCTAACCTTATAATGGAAGGGAGGTCATTAATGAAGCAGATGAAGATTGTTGGGCATATGTCACTACCCTGAGGGACTCCTGCAGTGATGTCCTGGAGCTGCGATTGATCTCCAACCACCACAACCATCTTCCTTTGTGCCGGGTGTGACTCCAACCAGCGGAGAGTTTTACCCCTGATCCCATTGACTCCAGTTTAGCGAGGGCTCCTTGATGCCACACTCGGTCAAATGCTTCCTTAATCACAAGGGCAGTCACTCTCACCTCATCTCTGGCATTCAGCTCTTTTGTCCATGTTTGAACCAAGGCTGTAATGAGGTCAGGAGCTGAGTGACCCCTGGCGGAACCCAAACTGAGTGTCCGTGAGCAGGTTATTGCTGAGTGAGTGCTTGATAGCGGGATATTGCTAGGATACTGTCAGGGCCCATAGCCTTTGCTGTATCCAGAGTCTTCAGCCATCTCTTGATATCACGTGGAGTGAATTATACTGGCTGAAGCCTGACATCTGTGATGCCAGGACCTCTGGAGGAGACAGAGATGGATCATCCACTCGGCACTTGTGGCTGAAGATTAGAACATAGAACAAAGAACATAGAACAGTACAGCACAGAACAGGCCCTTCGGCCCTCGCTGTTGTGCCGAGCAATGATCACCCTACTCAAACCCACGTATCCACCCTATACCCGTAACCCAACAACCCCCCCCCCCCCACCTTACTTTTTTAGGACACTACGGGCAATTTAGCATGGCCAATCCACCTAACCAGCACATCTTTGGACTGTGGGAGGAAACCGGAGCACCCGGAGGAAACCCACGCACACACGGGGAGGACGTGCAGACTCCGCACAGACAGTGACCCAGCCGGGAATCGAACCTGGGACCCTGGAGCTGTGAAGCATTTATGCTTCCCGGCACATCTTTTGCACAGATGTGCTGGGCTCTTCCATCATTGAGGATGGGGGTATTTATGGAACCTCCTCCTCCAGTGAATTGTTTAATTGTCCACCTCCATTCATGGCTGGATGTAGAAGAACTAAAAGCTTAGATCTGATGCGTTTGTTGTGGAATCGCTTAGTTCTGTCAATTACTTGTTGCTTATGCTGTTTGGCACACAAGCAATCCTGTGTTGTAGCTTCACCAGGTTGACACCTCATTTTCAGTATGCCTGATGTTGCTCCTGGCATGCTCTCCTGCTCTCTTCATTGAACCAGGGTTGATCCCCCGGCTTGGTGGGAATGGTAGAGAGTGGGGGATATGTCGGGCCATGAGGTTACAGATAGTGGTTGAACACAATTCTGCTGCTGCTGATGGCCCACAGTGCCTCGTGGATGCCCAGTCTTGAGTTGCTAGATCTGTTCGAAGCCTGTCCCATTTAGCACAGTGGTAGTGCCACACAACACTTGCAGTAGATGTTGTTGTGATCATTTGAAATGATCACGAACAATCAATAAAATTTATATTACAGGTTGAAAAAGGATGCTGATTTGGGCTTGAGTAGTATAAATTGTTGCGATTGTTTGAAAATTTGGTATTCTTGCATTTGTCCGGATGAAGTGCGAGATGAAAAGCTTCAGCAACACGTCTCTCTGTTCAGCAATATTCAAAATCATAAATCTCGGAATGCATTGAACTAAAATAAATCCTAAACTAAAAGTCCTCATAAAAGACCCCGATTAAAGCCAGCCCATGATCTTATTTCCCGTCGACATCCTCAAAGGACAAAATTGATTGAAATGTTAATAGTCCCGTGACTCAGCAGTCCGTGAAGCCAGGTGTTGCGTTTGAAGGCTGATTAGTCATCGTGTGCAGTACAATGAGGAGAAAGGGAACCATCGAGAATGGGTCAGCCGGCACGTCATTGACCCTGCACTCCGATTGTCACCAGCGGCTGGCGATAGGTTATATGTAAAATCAATCAGAAAGTTCAGAGGAGATGTAAAAAGGGAAAGTGATGGGATGAAGAGAGGGTGAGACTAGATCAGCAGCAAACATAAACGGAAAGCTGAAAAGTCTTTTACAAAAACGTACAATCAAAGCGAGGGGAGAGTGAGAAGGTCTTTATGGAGGAAGAAGGCGGGGCTCAGGGAAAAGGCGTGTGCTCTGTTTTCACCTGAAAGAGGATGTTGGCATTAAGGAGAGGATAAACATAAATAAATAAAGAGGCGGTTGATAAAGCTAAGCGGCCCTTAAATTAGAAATGATCCAGTGTGCATGGGATGCACCCTGGTTTACTGTGAGGGTGGACTTGTTGAAGCTCTGGCCACAATCCTCCAACCCCATTAGATGCAGGGTGGCGCCAGAGGACTGGAGCATTTTGTTTTATTCACTCATCAGCACAGTAGCACAGTGGTTAGCACAGTTGCTTCACAGCTCCAGGGTCCCAGGTTCGATTCGCGGCTTGGGTCACCGTCTTTGCAGAGTCTGCACGTTCTCCCCGTGTGTGCGTGGGTTTCCTCCGGGTGCTCCGGTTTCCTCCCACAGTCCAAAGATGTGCAGGTTAGGTGGATTGGCCGTGATAAATTGCCCTTCGTGTCCAAAAAAAAAAGGTTAGGTGGGGTTACGGGGATAAAGGGGATAGGGTGGAGGCGTGGGGCTTAAGCAGGGAGCTCTTTCCAAGGGCCGGTGCAGACTCGATGGGCTGAATGGCCTCCTTCTGCACTGTAAATTCTATGAAATACTCCATGAAATGCGACGTGGGCATCGCAGGCTGTGCCAACATTTATTGCCCATCCCTAAATTGCCCTTGAAGGGGCTGTTGAGAGTCAACCACATTGCAAACGTTACATTCCCATTTGAAACAGGGGAGAGCAAATTGCAGACCACTCAGCCCAACGTCTGGGGTAGGAAAGATTTAGAGGCAATAATCCGGGGGGGGGGAAATGAACCGGCATCTGGAAAGGTGTAGGTAGCCTTATAAAGGGAAATAAGTTCAGATCTGTTGAAACCTTCTCCCGGCTAGAGGCATGAGGAAGCTGAAGCACCCTCAACGGTTTACATCCTGCAACAGGTCACCAGCCTGAGAAGCACCAGCTGGGCTGACGAGGAGACTCTGCCACCTTCACCCCCTGCCACAGGCATGTTGGTGATTGATAACCGAGCTGTCTGGCCGCATTATGAATGCGCCTCCCTTGGCCACCAAATGCTGCAGCTGGACTCGAACCCAGGGCTGCTGGCTCAGCGACAGAGGCACGCTGTGCCACAAGACCCCCCCCCCCCCATTGATCTGTTAAAGAAATATCATTTTTATTCTTCGTTCATGCCATGTAGCTAACACTGGCAAGGCCAACATTTGCTGCCCAACCCTAATTGCCCTTTAAAAGGTATGGTGAGCTGTCTTGATAAACCGCAGCAGTCCGTGGGGTTTGGTTCACCCACAGTGCTATCAGTAGGGAATTCAGCAATCAGCTGTTTTATCAATGACCTTCCTTCGTTCATGAGTTCATGAGTGGGGATGTTTTCTGACGGTTGCCCAGTGTTCAGCTCCACTCAAAATTCCTTACGTAGCAAAGCACATCGCTAGATGTGCACAGCGTCTGGTCTTGGGCTGGTTATTGTCAAGTGAACGTGACGACAAGAGGGGCTTAGGGGCTGCGATTCTGCATCGAGTAACTCACCTCCCGAGTGTAATGGAAAACCTCCTCTTACCTGGATGAGCATAACTGCAACTACATCCAGGGATCTCCGCACCGCCCAGGACAAATCTCCCCATCCACCGGTTTAAACAACCACTCACTCCGCCAAAGTCCCACCATGCCTCCAACGGTATGGTCTATGGCATCTCATGAAGCCCTCCCAAAGTCATAACCGTCGCCACCTAGAAGGACAAGGGCAGCCAGGAAGCACCACCAGCTCTGGGGTGATGGTGGTTTGACAATCATGTCACTAGACTGGTAACCCAGAGGGTCCAGGCTGATGTTCTGGCAACAGTGGTTCAAATCCAACCCTGGCAGCTAATGGAATTTAAATTCAACGAATAAAGTTGGAATCAACCATTGTGACTGAAACTACCATTGATTAATGGTAGGTTTGCTAAGAAATCTGTCACCCTCACCTGGCCCGGCCTACCTGTGACTCCAGACCCACAGTAATGCGGTTGACTCTTGGTTGTCCTCTGAGATGGCCAAGTGAGCCACTCAGTTCAAGGGCAATTAGGGATGGGCAACAAACGCTGGACTTGAAATCCCCTGGAAGAATGAAGAAAAAAGCACATGGTCCAAACTTGGGCATAAATTGGCCGTTCCTTCATCAGGGCTGCATGAAAATCCAGGATATCCCTACATGGCAACGTTGTGGATGTAACTACATAACACAGAATGATAACACAGCTAGTGGAGGCTGCAACAACTTAATTCTAATGATGTGGCAGAATGGGCCCAACCTTCGACTCTTCCTTAGCATGCTCAAGATTCCACTCCAACTGTCAGCCTGCGTGCTTACATCATAGAGTGAGATATAAAACCCAACGATATACCATTGAAATCGATGTACCACGAGAACCCTAACTGGAAATCTGCTCGTGACCTCAGGCTGCATGTCCTTAGAGAGCTGAAGGTAGCAGATAAGGAGGCATGTGGGGTACTTGCCTTTATTAGCTAACTGAGATGTAGAATATGAGAACAGGGACGTTATGATGGAGCTGTAGATAATGCTCGGCAGGCCGCAGCTAGAGTACTGTGTACAGTTTGAATTTACAGTGCAGAAGCAGGCCATTCGGCCCATCGAATCTGCACCGGCCCTTGGAAAGGCCCTTGGGAGCAGCATGGTAGCATTGTGGATAGCACAATTGCTTCACAGCTCCAGGGTCCCAGGTTCGATTCCCGGCTTGGGTCACTGTCTGTGCGGAGTCTGCACATCCTCCCCTTATGTGCGTGGGTTTCCTCCGGGTGCTCCGGTTTCCTCCCACAGTCCAAAGATGTGCAGGTTAAGTAGATTGGCCATGATAAATTGCACTTAGTGTTGGGTGGGGTTACTGGGTTATGGGGATAGGGTGAAGGTGTTGACCTTGGGTAGGGTGCTCTTTCCAAGAGCCGGTGCAGACTCGATGGGCTGAATGGCCTCCTTCTGCACTGTAAATTCTATGATAAATTCTATGAAAGAGCACCCTACCTAAGCCCACACCTCCACCCTAACCCGTAACCCAGTAACCCCACCCAACCTTTTTGGACACTAAGGGGCAATTTATCATGGCTAATCCACCTAACCTGCACATCTTTGGCCTGTGGGAGGAAACCAGAGCACCCGGAGGAAACCCACGCAGACACGGGGAGAACGTGCAGGCTCCGCACAGGCAGTGACCCAAGCCGGGAATCGAACCTGGGACCCTGGAGCTGGAGGTAATTGTGCTAACCACTGGATAAAAGAAAATTACTGCGGATGCTGGAATCTGAAACCAAAGAGAAAATGCTGGAAAATCTCAGCCGGTCTGGCAGCACCTGGAGGGAGAGAAAAGAGCTAACGTTTCGAGTCCAGATGACTCTCCAAAGCGAGCTTTGAGAAAGGGTCACCTGGACTCGAAACGTTAGCTCTTTTCTCTGCCTCCAGGTGCTGCCAGACCTACTGAGATTTTCCAGCGTTTTCTCTTTGGTGTGCTAACCACTGTGCCACCCCAAATTAGGAAGCATATGATCGCCCTAGAGTAGGTGGAGAGGATGTTCACTAGAATGTTGCCTGGGCTGGAGCGTTTCATAGAACATAGAACATAGAACATTACAGCGCAGTACAGGCCCTTCGGCCCACGATGTTGCGCTGTCCTGTGAAACCCCTCTAAAGTCCCTCTACACTATTCCCTTATCGTCCATATGCCTATCCAATGACCATTTGAATGCATTTAGTGTTGGCGAGTCCACTACTGTTGCAGGCAGGGCATTCCACGCCCTTACTACTCTCTGAGTAAGGAACCTACCTCTGACATCTGTCCTATATCTATCTCCCCTCAATTTAAAGCTATGTCCCCTCGTGCTGGACATCACCATCCGAGGAAAAAGGCTCTCACTGTCCACCCTATCTAATCCTCTGATCATCTTGTATGCCTCAATTAAGTCACCTCTTAACCTTCTTCTCTCCAACGAAAACAGCCTCAAGTCCTTCAGCCTTTCCTCATATGATCTTCCCTCCATACCAGGCAACATTCTTGTAAATCTCCTCTGTACACTTTCCAATGCTTCCACATCCTTCCTATTGTTGCACGTTTTACTTGAGTGTAATTCGCGTTTATTGGAGTGTATTAACACGCCTCCGTTTAAAGGCCGTGTGCTTAACACTGCTAGGCTCTGTGTGTGTATTTTCAGCTCGGGAGTCGCCAGGTGTCGTATAACACCTCACAAATATTCCAAGGTCAGGTTCAAAGTAATAAAACGATACACCGATTAGTAAGTTCCAAACGATTAGTATTTATTATTACAAATATAATAAATTCGCATGCACACGCTAAGGGACTAAGCTACAACTAAACTAAGCAATCAGAATACTTAACTAAACAGGAACAGGCAAGGTCAGGGAGCGAGGCCTTCGTTTCGATCTTGGTCTGTAACCTTCAGAGAGTGTGCTGGTCGCTGGGGGTCTAGTGGGGCTGGTTCGCGTAGCGAGCGTCGTATGGTCACTTACGGTTCGGCGGCTGGTGCTCAACGGCTGGAGTCAGGATACAAGTCGAAGTTCTGGGTCGAAGTCAAAGCCGGAGCACGAAAACAACAGACAGGACCATGTGTGGGGGTCTATCTTTATAGGGCCCCAATGTCCGTGCCTTTTTGGGGCGGGCTTTCACCTTCAGGTATCGATTGGATCAGATCCCAATCGATATCTTTTGAATTCCCCCAATGTGAGGGTCTGTCCTCGATGGAGGGGGCGGTCTCTATGGTGGATACTTCTGGTGCCGCTCTGTCTGGACATCCACTTAAAGTATCTATTCAAAACCCAAATGTTGCCATTGTGTGTGCCCAGATCTGGATTGCCTCATTAATATGCAAAGCGTTTTGCTATTAACACCTTTGGTTTGAGATCTTCCACCTGGCCAGAAACTAGTTTTGCTGCTTGCAAAATGCTAATCAGTCTTTGCAGACTGCTTGCCTTGGCTAAACTGTTTTTCCCTGCAGTCTTAGCAATTCTCCATCTTGTTAGCCCAGTGTCCATCTTAGGTGGCTACACTATAATGTGGCGACCAGAACTGCACGCAATGGAGTTGCTTCCAATGGAGGAGAGAAGGCTGAGGGGGGACCTGATTGAGGCCGGGAATGACCTTGCTATTAAATGGGACTCTTCTGCTTTTTCGAGCCTCAGCAAGGAATGCCCTGCCAATGACGTACATAGAGTAATTTCCAGTGCAGGAAAAGATCGGGCGCCATTTAGAAATGTCGCCTCGATCTCTTGACCCCACCCCCAATCCCCACTACAGCCTCCGGAGCCCCTAACACCCCAACTTACCAATTTGGAGGTCCTCGAGCTCCCCCCCCCTATCCCACCTCATAAGTAGTCCAGTGCACCCCTGGATCTCATCCCCTGCACCTTGGCACTGGAAGTGCCACCTGCACCTGGCAGCACCAGGGTGCCAGGGTGCCAAGCTGGCAGTGCCAAGGTGCTAGGCTGGAGGTGACAGGTTGCATCAGGGCTGACTCTGCTCAGAGCCCAACCACCCGGGGGCCTCCTATCGCCAGGGAGCAACCCCCCCCCCCATTCCCCCACCCCCCGCCCGCAAGTGCCATTGCGCCTGATCCACGTTTGTAGAAACCAGTGGATTGAACTGGATTTGTTTATTGGATTGGTTTATTGTCACGAGTACCGAGGTACACCGAAAGGTATTTTTCTGCGAGCAGCTCAAACAGATCATGGGAAATCTTGCGAGAGCGTGTCGGACACGGCGGTGCCATAAGATCGCGCGCTATGATTCTCTGTGAAAGTCAAACATCATTAACATATTTTACCGGAAAGAGATCTTTCCGCTCTTTATTCCGATCTCTATTTTGTGATCTCTCACTTCTTGTGATTATAACTCTCGGTGTAAAATGTGTCAATTTGGAAAACCTTTGTGCCTGGACAGGTTTCCCGCTCTGCTCCAGCTGCCTTTTAGCTCATTACAATGTTTATTAGCTGTAAGTAGCTGGGAGAGACTAAAGCTGGTCATCAGCGCAAGTTATAACAAAACCTTAAACTTAATTAACATTGAGAAATTAAATAATGGACCACAATCCAACACTAAACCACTGATCGTTAACGTAATCCTACCAATTAAAATAAAATGTATCTCGGCGCACACACTTTTTCCCTTTGGGGCCATAGTGGGGAGGTGACGGAAGGATTACTGAGCTGATGTTCAGCTCTTTGAGCCGGATTGTGAACTCTCATCCTAATAATAATAATCATCTTTATTAGTGTCACAAGTAGGCTTACATTAACACTGCAATGAAGTTGCTGTGAAAAGCCCCTAGTTGCCACATTCCGGCGTCTGTTTGGGTACACAGAGGGAGAATTCAGAATGTCCAATTCACCTAACAAGCACGTCTTTCGGGGCTTGTGGGAGGAAACCGGAGCACCCGGAGGAAACCCACGCAGAGACGGGGAGAACGTGCAGACTCCACACAGACAGTGACCCAAGCCGGGAATCAAACCTGGGACCCTGGGGCGGTGAAGCAACAGTGCTAACCACGGTACTACCGCGTCGCCATTCAAGGGGCCATTGACTTGAACCCGGGGATTCGTGGCTGGAGGTAGGGACACTGTGACCATGTCAGAAGGTCTCCTATCCCATCAATTAGTGCTCATTTCATAAACCGAGTCCTGAATGATCTGCGCCAACTCATTAACCCTTTAAGCTGGCTCAGGAAAGTTAGGTAGACTTGTATTTAGATGGGAGATTTCTAAGCTCCACGGTCCTGCCACATCCAGTCGTGAATGGTAGCGAACTCTCAAACAACTCACTGGACGAAGAGGCTCCACGATCTTCCCCATCCTCAATGATGCACATCAGTTCAAAAGACAAGGCGGAAGCATTCACAATAATCTTCAGCCAGAGGTGAGGAGTGGATGATTCCAGACTAATTCCAGGGATGACGGGACTGACGTATGAGGAGAAATTGAATCGGTTAGGATTGTATTCGCTGGAATTCAGAAGAATAAGGGGGAATCTCAGAGAGACTTATAAAATTCTAACAGGACTAGACAGGGCAGGTGCAAGGAAAATGTTCCCAATGGTGGGTGTGTCCAGAACCAGGGGTCGCAGTCTGAGGATTCAGGGTAAACCATTGCAGACAGAGATTTTTTAAAAATAAATAAATTTAGCGTATCCAATTATTTTTTTCCAATTAAGGGGCAATTCAGCGTGGCCAATCCACCTAACCTGCACATCTTTGGGTTGTGAAACCCACGCAGGCACGGGGAGAACGAGCAAACTCCACACGGACAGTGACCCAGGGCCGGGATTCAAACCCAGATCCTCAGCACCGTAGGCAGCAATGCTAACCACTGCTCCACCGTGCTGCCCACATTTCAGATTGAGATGAGGAGACATTTCTTCACCCAAAGAGTGGTGAGCCCGTGGAATTCATCACCACAGGAAGTAGTTGATGCTGAAACATTGAATATATTCAAGAGGCGGCTAGATCGAGCACTTGAGGAGAATGGGATCAAAGGCTATGGGGAGAAAGCAAGATTAGGCTATTAAATTGGATGATCAACCATGATGATTGGCGGAGCAGGCTCGAAGGGCCAAAAGGCCTCCTCCTGCTCCTAACCTCTATGTATGTATCTATGTATGATCCATCACTGTCTCTCCTCCAGAGGTACCCAGCCAATTACCTCCCTATCAGTCTACTCTCAATCATCAATAAAGTGATGGAAGCGGTCATCGACAATGCCATCAAGCGGCACTTACTCAGCGATACCCTGTTGATGTGGTGTATATGGATTTCAGTAAGGCGTTTGATAAGGTTCCCCACGGTAGGCTATTGCAGAAAATAAGGAAGTATGGAATTGAAGGTGATTTAGCGGTTTGGATCAGTAATTGGCTAGCTGAAAGAAGACAGAGGGTGGTGGTTGATGGCAAATGTTCATCCTGGAGTTCAGTTACTAGTGGTGTACCGCAAGGATCTGTTTTGGGGCCACTGCTGTTTGTCATTTTTATAAATGACCTGGAAGAGGGTGTAGAAGGATGGGTTAGTAAATTTGCAGATGACACGAAGGTCGGTGGAGTTGTGGATAGTGCTGAAGGATGTTATAGGATACAGAGGGACATAGATAAGCTGCAGAGCTGGGCTGAGAGGTGGCAGATGGAGTTTAATGCGGAAAAGTGTGAGGTGGTTCACTTTGGAAGCAGTAACAGGAATGCAGAGTACTGGGCTAATGGCAAGATTCTTGGTAGTGTAGATGAACAGAGAGATCTCGGCATCCAGGTACATAAATCCCTGAAAGTTGCCACCCAGGTTAATAGGGCTGTTAAGAAGGCATATGGTGTGCTAGCCTTTATAAGCAGGGGGATTGAGTTTCGGAACCACAAGGTCATGCTGCAGCTGTACATAACTCTGGTGCGGCCGCACCTGGAGTACTGCGTGCAGTTCTGGTCACCACATTATAGGAAGGATGTGGAAGCTTTGGAAAGGGTTCAGAGGAGATTTACTAGGATGTTGCCTGGCATGGAGGGAAGGTCTTACGAGGAAAGGCTCAGGGAATTGAGGTTGTTTTCGTTAGAGAGGAGAAGGCTGAGAGGTGACTTAATAGAGACATATAAGATAGTCAGAGGGTTAGATAGGGTGGACAGTGAGAGTCTTTTTCCTCGGATGGTGATGACCAACACGAGGGGACATAGCTTTAAATTGAGGGGTGAGAGATATAGGACAGATGTCAGAGGCAGTTTCTTTACTCAGAGAGTAGTAGGGGTGTGGAACGCCCTGCCTGCAACAGTAGTAGACTCGCCAACTTAAGGGCATTTAAGTGGTCACTGGATAGACATATGGATGAAAATGGAATAGTGTAGGTCAGATAGGCTTCAGATGGTTTCACAGGTCGGCGCAACATCGAGGGCCGAAGGGCCCGTACTGCGCTGTAGTGTTCTATGATAGGTCAGCACGGTAGCGCATTGGTTAGCACAGTTGCTTCACAGCTCCATGGTCCCAGGTTGGATTCCTGGTTTGGGTCACTGTCTGTGTGGAATCTGCACGTTCTCCCCGTGTGTGAGTGGGTTTCCTCCGGGTGCTCCGGTTTCCTCCCACAGTCCAAAGATGTGCAGGTCAGGTGGATTGGCCATGCTAAATAGCCCTTAGTGTCCAAAAAAGGTGAGGTGGGATTACTGGGTTACAGGGATAGGGTGGAGGCATGGGCTTAAGTAGGGTGCTCTTTCCAAGAGCCAGTGCAGACTCGATGGGCCGAATGGCCTCCTTCTGCACTCTTGATTCTATGATAACCTGCTCATGGACACTCAGTTTGGGTTCCACCAGGGTCACTCAGTTCTTTATTTTTAAATTAAGGGCAATTTAGTGTGGCCAATCCACCTAGCCTGCACATCTTTGGGCTGTGGGGGTGAAACCCACGCAAACACGGGGAGAATGTGCAAACTCCACACGGACAGTGACCCAGAGCCGGGATCGAACCAGGGACCTCGGCGCTGTGAGGCAGCAGCAATAACTACTGCACCACCGTGCTGCCATAGGGTGACAGCTTGTGACCTCATCACAGTCTTTGTTCAAACATGGACAAAAGAGTTGAACTCCAGAGTTTTTTTAAAATTTAGAGTACCCAATTCCTATTTTCCAATTCAGGGGCAATTTAGCCTGGCCAATCCACCTACGCTGCACATCTTTGGGTTGTGGGTGTGAGACCCAAGCGGACATGGGGAGAATGTGCAAACTCCACACGGACAATGACCCAGGGTCCTCGGCGCTGTGAGGCAGCAGTGCTAACCACTACACCACCATGCCGTGCCGCCTTGAACTCCAAAGGAGGCGTCAAGGCAGCATTTGACCGAGTGTGGCATCAAGGAGCCCTCGCTAAACTGGAGTCAATGGGAATCAGGGGGAAACTCTCCGCTGGTTGGAGTCAAACCCGGCACAAAGGAAGATGGTTGTGGTGGTTGGAGGTCAGTCATCTTAGTCCTGGGACGTCACTACAGGAGTTCCTCAGAGTAGTGTCCTAGGCCCAACCATCTTTAGCTGCTTCCTCAATGGCCTTCCTTCCAACATAAGATCAGATGTGGGGATGTTTGCTGACGAACAGCTTTCGATGAGCTACCTATTATACACATCATCCGATGTACAATTCCATTGCAGTCAATGGGATTAAATAATAGGCACAACACATTGCAGTACCACGGAGGCCTTGTGGCGTGGTGGGTAGCATCTCTGCCTCTGAGCAAAAAGCTCCAGGTTTCAGTCCCACCCCAGGACTTGCTGGCCAAGGAAGGTGCATCCGTACCGCGGCCAAACTGGTTGAGTATCAACCTGCAAATCCTTCCATTGTGTGCGAATGTCAGGCAATAAGAGGAGTGATTCCTGGTCAGCCATGCAACCAAATTGGAGCTTCTACCGTCACTATCCAAATGACAGCACATAAGTAACAGTGCTTGTTGCTGCAGAAACTCCTTAAATTAACTATGACACACCACCAAGGAGGGGAGGCAGTGGTGTTGTGGTATTGTAGCTGGGCTAGTAATCCAGAGACCCAGAGTAATGCGCTGGAGACCCAGGTTCAAATCCCACCATGGCAGATGGTGACATATGAATTCCATAAACACCTGCAATTGGAAGTCTAATAATAATGGCTTATTGTCACAAATAGGCCTCAACAAAGTTACTGTGAAAAGTCCCTACTCACCACATTCTGGCACCTGCTCGGGGAGGCCGGTACGGGAATTGAACCTGCGCTGCTGGTCTTGTTCTGCATTACAAACCAGATGTTTAGCCCACTGTGCTAAACCAGCCCCCATAATGACGACCATGAAAGCATTGTTGTAGAAACCCATCTGGTTCGCTAATGTCCTTTAGGGAAGAACATGATCTCATAGTTAGGGATCCTCTCGGAAGGAGCGATCACAATATGGTGGAATTTAAAATACAGATGGAGGGTGAGAAAGTAAAATCAAATGTTTTGTGTTTTGTGTTTAAACAAAGGAGATTACAAGGGGATGAGAGAAGAACTAGCTAAGGTAGACTGGGAGCTAAGACTTTATGGTGGAACAGTTGAGGAACAGTGGAGAACCTTCCAAGCGATTTTTCACAGTGCTCAGCAAAGGTTTATACCAACAAAAAGGATGGACGGAAGAAAGAGGGAAAATCGACCGTGGATATCTAAGGAAATAAGGGAGAGTATCAAATTGAAGGAAAAAGCATATAAAGTGGCAAAGATTGCTGGGAGATTAGAGGACTGGGAAATCTTTAGGGGGCAACAGAAAGCTACTAAAAAAGCTATAAAGAAGAGTAAGATAGAGTATGAGAGTAAACTTGCTCAGAATATAAAAACAGACAGTAAAAGTTTTTACAAATATATAAGACAAAAAAGAGTGGCTAAGGTAAATATTGGTCCTTTAGAGGATGAGAAGGGAGTTTTAATAATGGGAAATGAGGAAATGGCTGAGGAACTGAACAGGTTTTTTGGGTCGGTCTTCACAGTGGAAGACACAAATAACATGCCAGCGACTGATAGAAATGAGGCTATGACAGGTGAGGACCTTGAGAGGATTGTTATCACTAAGGAGGGAGTGATGGGCAAGCTAATGGGGCTAAAGGTAGACAAGTCTCCTGGCCCTGATGGAATGCATCCCAGAGTGCTAAAAGAGATGGCTAGGGAAATTGCAGATGCACTAGTGATAATTTACCGAAATTCACTAGACTCTGGGGTGGTCCCGGTGGATTGGAAATTAGCAAACGTGACGCCACTGTTTAAAAAAGGAGGTAGGCAGAAAGCAGGAAATTATAGGCCAGTGAGTTTAACTTCGGTAATAGGGAAGATGCTGGAATCTATCATCAAGGAAGAAATTGCGAGGCATCTGGATAGAAATTGTCCCATTGGGCAGACGCAGCATGGGTTCGTAAAAGGCAGGTCATGCCTAACTAATTTAGTGGAATTTTTTGAGGACATTACCAGTGCAGTAGATAACGGGGAGCCGATGGATGTGGTATATCTGGATTTCCAGAAAGCCTTTGACAAGGTGCCACACAAAAGGTTGCTGCATAAGATAAAGATGCATGGCATTAAGGGTAAAGTAGTAGCATGGATAGAGGATTGGTTAATTAATAGAAAGCAAAGAGTTGGGATAAATGGGTGTTTCTCTGGTTGGCAATCGGTAGCTAGTGGTGTCCCTCAGGGATCCGTGTTGGGCCCACAATTGTTCACAATTTACATTGATGATTTGGAGTTGGGGACCAAGGGCAATGTGTCCAAGTTTGCAGATGACACTAAGATGAGTGGTAAAGCGAAAAGTGCAGAGGATACTGGAAGTCTGCAGAGGGATTTGGATAGGTTAAGTGAATGGGCTCGGGTCTGGCAGATGGAATACAATGTTGACAAATGTGAGGTTATCCATTTTGGTAGGAATAACAGCAAACGGGATTATTATTTAAACGATAAAATATTAAAGCATGCCGCTGTTCAGAGAGACTTGGGTGTGCTAGTGCATGAGTCACAGAAGGTTGGTTTACAAGTGCAACAGGTGATTAAGAAGGCAAATGGAATTTTGTCCTTCATTGCTAGAGGGATGGAGTTTAAGACTAGGGAGGTTATGTTGCAATTGTATAAGGTGTTAGTGCGGCCACACCTGGAGTATTGTGTTCAGTTTTGGTCTCCTTACTTGAGAAAGGACGTACTGGCGCTGGAGGGTGTGCAGAGGAGATTCACTAGGTTAATCCCAGAGCTGAAGGGGTTGGATTATGAGGAGAGGTTGAGTAGACTGGGACTGTACTCGTTGGAATTTAGAAGGATGAGGGGGGATCTTATAGAAACATTTAAAATTATGAAGGGAATAGATAGGATAGATGCGGGCAGGTTGTTTCCACTGGCGGGTGACAGCAGAACTAGGGGGCATAGCCTCAAAATAAGAGGAAGTAGATTTAGGACTGAGTTTAGGAGGAACTTCTTCACCCAAAGGGTTGTGAATCTATGGAATTCCTTGCCCAGTGAAGCAGTTGATGCTCCTTCATTACATGTTTTTAAGGTAAAGATAGATAGTTTTTTGAAGAATAAAGGGATTAAGGGTTATGGTGTTCGGGCCGGAAAGTGGAGCTGAGTCCACAAAAGATCAGCCATGATCTAATTGAATGGTGGAGCAGGCTCGAGGGGCCAGATGGCCTACTCCTGCTCCTAGTTCTTATGTTCTTATGATCCACAGCTATGTGGTTGACTTTAAAAAAAATAAATTTAGAGTACCCAATTAAATTTTTCCAGTTAAGGGGCCAATTAGCATGGCCAATCCACCTAGCCTGCACATCTTTGGGTTGTGGGGGCGAAGCAGACATGGGGGAGAATGTGCAAACTCCACACAGACAGTGACCCAGAGCCGGGATCGAACCTGGGACCTCGGCGTGGTGAAGCAGCAGTGCTAACCCACTGCGCCATCACGCTGCCCTGCGGTTGACTCCTAAATGCCCTCATGGATGAGCAATAGATGCTGGCCCAGCCAATGATGCCCACATCTGGTGAAGGAATAAAAAAAAGACCATCACTACAGCAGTGCCAATCTTATCCAACCCATGTTGCACCAATGCTCCAGATGAATCTCTATCTGCTGGAGTCACACAAGAAACGCTATGTCGAGGAATGAGGACGTGAAATGGTTGGGCCAATCAGCTGACTCTATGGAACCACAAAAATGAACAACACAGAAGAAGGCCATTCAGCCCATTCTGTCCTTATTGGTCGACAAGTAGCCATCCAATCTAATTCCAGTTTCCAACCCATAGTCTTGTCGGCTATGGCACTACACGTGCATATCCAAGTATTTCTTAAATGTACTGAGGAACAAGCCTCTACCCCCCTTTCAGCCTGAATTCCTGAACCCACCACCCTCCTGGTGAATCCCCTCTGATTTTCCCCCCCTTATCCTAAATCTACACCCCTGGTTATGGACCCCGCAACCCTGGGGAATAGGGTCTCCTTAACCACTCTTATCGTGATCCATCATAATTTTATAGACTTAGATTTTTGTCATCAAAATCACCAATTTCAAAATCTGCCTACAGGAAAACTCTAAATGTTTATGGGCTGGTTTAGCACAGTGGCCTAAGACAGCTGCCTTGTAATGCAGAACAAGACCAGCAGCGCAGGTTCAATTCCTGTTCCAGCTTTCCTGAACAGGCAGTGGAATGTGGCGACTAGGGGCTTTTCACAGTAACTTCATTGAAGCCTACAAGTGACAAGAAGCGATTATTATTTGCTGGGAATGATTGAACAGGTATTATTTTGCATTTTAAAAATCATTTGATGGCAGAGGACAATCAATAGTTATCTTTTTAGGTGAAGGAAGGGATTGAAGAAGAGGTAAGGTACATTGTGGTACATTGTTTTAATTTTGAGACTGCAATAGTAAATTGCCCATTCCACTTGCACCCATTTTTCATTTTCATTCAATCCTCAAAGGGCAGTTTCTGAGCATTTTCCTCCAAATCCGAATGTTGGCCATTTGGAAAAATAATGAGGGCCGTGAATGATTGATGGGCGGGGAGTATCTTGCTAGTGGAGAGACTAATTAAACCATTAATAATTAATATCTTAACGAGTCGCTCAGCAACTGTCATGGGGCTCGAAGCTCCCGCGAATATGGGTATTCTGGGGATTGCCCTCTGCCAGTTAATTGCAGTCACGGGTCGAACATGTTCGCCAATTCCTGAGACATCGCCTTGTTAATGTTCGAGTTTTTTTCACTCTATTATTTAATTCTAGTGCTTCACTGCGATCAAAAACATACCAATTTACTAGAGTGGCGCCTGGTCTCCAAGTGTTAAATTACAGCACGGTAGCATTGTGGTTAGCACAATTGCTTCACAGTCCCAGGTTCGATTCCCAGCTTGGGTCACTGTCTGTGCGGAGCCTGCACGTTCTCCCCGTGTGTTTCCTTCGGGTGCTCCGATTTCCTCCCACAGTCCAAAGATGTGCAGGTTAAGTGGACTGGCCATACTAAATTGCCCTTAGTGTCCAAAATTGCCCTTTGTGTTGGGTGAGGTTACTGGGTTATGGGGCTGGGTGGGGGTGTGACCTTGGGTAGGATGCTCTTTCCAAGAGCCGGTGCAGACTCGATGGGCCGAATGGCCACCTTCTGCACTGTAAATTCTATGATTCTATGATACAGCAGCATTTAACACAAACTAGGGTTTTATTCTCTGGGATTTAGAGAACTCAGCAATGATATAATTGATATTTTCAAGTTATTAAAGGGAAAACATAGGCTAGGTAGATAAAAAAAAAACATTTCCACTGGTTGGATAGTTTAGGACATAGTCTAAAAATTGTTCATTTTAAATTTGATATTGATAGATTTATAGATAACCAAAGATATTAAGGGGTACGGACCAAAGACGGGTGTGTGGAGGTAGGTCACACGTCCGCCATGATCTCATTGAATGGTGCCACCGGCTCGAGGGGCTGAGTGCAATTTTCCATTCCTAACAGCACGGTGGGTGTTCCTACATGGACTGCAGCGGGTCAAGAAGGTGGCTCACCCCCACCCTCTCGAGGGCTGTTAGGGGTGGGCAATAAACGGTC
This sequence comes from Scyliorhinus canicula, assembly GCF_902713615.1. Taxonomy (NCBI): domain Eukaryota; kingdom Metazoa; phylum Chordata; class Chondrichthyes; order Carcharhiniformes; family Scyliorhinidae; genus Scyliorhinus; species Scyliorhinus canicula. Next base: position 276,826,462 of record NC_052147.1, on the reverse strand, counting down.
GTCCAGTCAGTGATGGCTGGCACCTGTGTAATGACAAATGAAAAAGCAGATGACCCGCTCCTCTTCCATTCCTGTTTCCACGTCTCTGGTTTGTGTTGAGTTAGCTTACACCTGGAAGTCTTCTCGTAATAACAACCCATCCTGATTGCTATCCCAGTAACCCTCGTTGGAAAGAGTGTGGGCGGACTTCTCCAATCTGGGGATTACGTTGCGTGGTGGTGGGGGGAGGGGGGGTGACAGTGTGGCGTCTGTCGCTGCGGAAGCCGGCAGGGAAACCCGGAATCGCTTCCGGCCATGACCTCATTAACTCGGGGGTTTTACGCAATTTTCCTTGGCAGGGCAAGCCAGAATATGGACCCAAAAACACCGCTGAAGAAAGAAGGTGGATCCCCTACAAATGTAGATGGATCTCCGCCAACGCTCTGAGACGGGAAGATGGGCCTCTTGAAAAAGCAAGATGGATCTACCGGAACGTTCTGAGGCTGGAAGATGGACAAGGAATCTGGAAGATCCACCAGTAGATGCTCCACCCACCCACTACTGTGACATTCTTGGGCCCAGAGTTGCAGGCGGCCTCCACCCTGAACCCTGGAGAAAGCCCTGGTACAAATGAGTCCCGACATCACATTTTTCCCAACATGTTACGTACCGACGTGAAATGTGGAGAATCAGGAAATTGTGTGTGTGTGGGGGGGAGGGGGGAGTGTTCATAGAAACATAGAATTTACAGTGCAGAAGGAGGCCATTTGGCCCATCGATTCTGCACTGACCCTTGGAAAGAGCACCCTACTTAAGCCCACATCTCCACCCTATCCTGTAACCCAGTTACCCCACCTAACATTTTGGACACGAAGGAACAATTTAAGGGCTGGTTTAGCACAGTGGGATAAATAGCTGGCTTGTAATGCAGAACAATGCCAGCAGCGCGGGTTCAATTCCCGTACCAGCCTCCCCGAACAGGTGCCGGAATGTGGCGACTAGGGGCTTTTCACAGTAACTTCACTGAAGCCTACTTGTGACAATAAGCGATTATTATTAATTTATCACGGCCAATCCACCTAACCTGCACATCTTTGGACTGTGGGAGGAAACCAGAGTACCCGGAGGAAACCCACACAGGCGCAAGGAGAAAGTGCAAACTCCACACAGTCACCCGAGGCCGAATTGAACCCTGGTCCCTGGAGCTGTGAGGCAGCGATGCTAATCACTGTACTGCCGTGTCGCGGTGTCGGGTTTCCATCTGAATCTCATTCGGAATGAGTTTCACGCTGGCATCCAGTGGATATCTCAGTCCACCACGGCGGGCACCAGCAGAAGATCCTGTGGGAAATTCCCACCGGTGTAAAACCTATTTTTGGGCCTCCCGCCAAATTCTTTCCTCTGCCCCCCCCCCCCCCCCCCCCCCCCCCCACACACACACACACACACACACACACACACATACACACACACATACAGGCCATTGAACCCACCCATGGTGGCTTGGGCGAATTCCACCTATACAGCAAGCAAATACTTTGTTGTGATGTACCCCATAGCCAAATATCTCAGCACACTGACCTAGGTTGAAACGGTAGGGAGGCACAGTGGTTAGCACTATTGCTTCACAGCGGCAGGGATCAGGGTCCGATTCCCGGCTTGGTTCACAGTTTGTGCTGAGTCTGCACGTTCTCCCCGCGTCTGCATGGGATTCCTCCGGGTGCTCCGGTTTCCTCCCACAGGTCCCGAAAGACGTGCTGTTGAATGAATTGGACATTCTGAATTTTCCCTCTGTGTACCCGAACAGGCGTCGGAATGTGGTGACTAGGGGCTTTTCACAGTAACTTCATTGCAGTGTTACTGTAAGCCTACTTGTGACACCAATGAAGGTTTTTATTATTAAAAATATTAATATCACATTGTTCAGCATCTGGAGAAGCAAAAACTAAAGAGGAAACCAACGGACAGCAAACAATGGAATTCTTTAACTGAATCTAGTTGCTCAGGAGGAAGTTGAATGAAACAAGAATTCTTGTCACTTGTTATCAGTCAATCTAACCTCTGCGGAGGTCCAATCAATAAAGTAAATAAAATGCTAAACTACACAGTTAAAACTAGTCATGGGTTCATGGAATGTGGGCATCGCTGGCAACATTGATTGCCCATCCTTAATTGCTCCTTTAGAGGTGATGGTGAACTGCTGCAGTCCACATGGTGTAGGTACACACACAGTGCTGTTAGGGAGCGAGTTTCAGGATTTAATCCAATGTCAGTGAAGAAACGACGATATATTTCCAAGTCAGCACGGTGAGTTGCTTACTATAGCCTTACCATAGAATTTACAGTACAGAAGGAGGCCATTTGGCCCATCAAGTCTGCACTGGCCCTTGGAAAGAGCACCCTATTTAAACCCCCCATTTCCACTCTATCCCTGCAACCTAGCAACCTCACCCAACCTTTTTTCTTGGACACTAAGGGGCAATTTAGCATGGCCAATCCACCTAACCTGCACATCTTTGGACTGTGGGAGGAAACCGGAGCACCCAGAGGAAATGAAATGAAAATCGCTTATTGTCACGAGTAGGCTTCAAATGAAGTTACTGTGAAAAGCCCCTAGTCTCCACATTCCGGCGCCTGTTTGGGGAGGCTGTTACGGGAATCGAACCATGCTGTTGGCCTGCTTGGTCTGCTTTCAAAGCCAACGATTTAGCCCAGTGTGCTAAACAGCCCCTACGCAGACACGGGATGGATGTGCAGACTCCGCACAGACAGTGACCCAAGCCGGGAATCGACCTCACCTGGTGGTGAGTTTCCAGGTTATGGTGTTCCCATGTGTCTGCTGCCCCTGTCCTCCTAGAATTTAGAAGATTCAGCAGTGATATGATTCATACTTTCAAGGTATTAGGAGGAAGAGGGTAGCTTGAGAGAATGGGCTTTGGAAGGCGCTGTTGAAGGAGTCTCGGCGAGTCGTCGCAGTCCATCTTGTAGATGGTACTCAGTTCAGCCACCGTGTGTCTGTGGTGGAGGGAGTGAGTGAAAAGATGGTGGACGGAGGATCAAGATGGTGGACGGAGGATCAAGATGGTGGATCAAGCAGGTTGCCTTGTCCTTGTTGATGTCCAATCAAACACAAAGTGAGAGGAAGCCAAGCTCAAACCGTGCTTCTGCTCTGGTCAAATCAAACCTTGAGTTCTGGTCATTGAGATACCATTGTTTGGAGGAATTGAAAGGAAGTCACAAGGTCCCAGAAACAGCAAGGCTGATTACTGACTCCACCACAAGTGTAGAAAATATGCTTTGTACGTCTCTGGATAATATTTGAGAAGCAAAGTGGTTCGCTCACAAATGTTGCCCGTTCACCTAGCTGTGTCTGCCTTCTTATTCAGCCTTGTCTATCTGTGCCACCGCGTGTTGCTATCTCCTGTTACTTTCTTCAAACCCCCACCCCACGCTTCCCCCAGTGTTCTTCACCCAACAATATCGGTATTAACATTTCCTTTCAAATCTTTTTTTGACTCTGTATCAGCCACAGCTGAGTTTTCTTTCTCGTTATTCTTTCATGGGGTGTGGGTGTCACAGGGCAAGCTCACCATTTGTTGCCCATCCAGAATTGTCCTTGAACTAGGTGGGCTGCGAGGTCATTGCAGAGGGCATTCACGAGGCATCCAAATTGTCGGTTAGTAGCAGGCTGGCTTTTTAACCTGATAGTTATAAATTCATAGAATTCAGAGAATTTACAGTGCAGAAGGAGACCATTCGGCCCATTGAGTCTGCACCGGCCCTTGGACAGAGCACCCTACTGATACCCACACCTCCACCCTATCCCTGTAACCCAGTAACCCCACCTAACCATTTTGGACACTGAAGGGGCAATTTAGCACGGCCAATCCACCTAACCCGCACATCTTTGGACTGTGGGAGGAAACCGGAGCACCCGGAGGAAGCCCACGCAGACACGGGGAGAACGTGCAGACTGCACACAGACTGTGACCCAAGCAGGAATTGAACCCGGGTCCCTGGTGCCGTGAAGCAACTGTGCTAACCACAGTGCTGCCCCAATTCACTTCAAGCATATGAACACATAACCCAGTCTGAATATCGCAGTGCGATGCTGAGGGAGTGCTGCACAGCCAGAGGTGCCATATTTCAGATGACACATTATACTGAGGCCCCGTATGCCCTCTAAACTGCATTTGAAGGATCCCATGACATTATCTGGTTATCTAGGGGCTGTTTAGCACACGGCTAAATCGCTGGCTTTTAAAGCAGACCAAGGCAGGCCAGCAGCACAATTCGATTCCCATACCAGCCTCCCCAAACAGGCACCAGAATGTGGCGACTAGGGGCTTTTCACAGTAACTACATTTGAAGCCTACTCGCGACAATAAGTGATTTTCATTTCATTTCATCTCAAAGAGCACGGTGGCACAGTGGTCAGCACCACTGCCTCTCAGCGCCAGGGACCCAGGTTCAATTCTGGCCTTGGGTGACTGTGTGGAATTTGCATGTTCTCCCCATGTCATGGATTTCCTCCAGGTGCTCCGGTTTCCTTCCAGAGTCCAAAGATGTGCAGGTTAGGTGGGATTAGGGCGGGAAGTGGGCCTAGGTGGAGTGATTGTTCAGAGGGTCGGTGCAGACTCAAATTGCCGAATGGTCTCCTCTGTGCTGTAGTAATTCGATGAAAAGCAGTGGAGTGCTCTCCACAGCCCTGGCCGATACTCATCCCTCAACCAACATTACAAATAAAATAGATTATGTGGTTGTTGGCTCATTGACGTGTTTGCAAATGGATGCTTCATTCCTTATGTTACAACAGTGACTATAAATCAGGAGTACTTAATTGACTAAAGTGCTTTGGGATATCCTGAAACTCCTTCGTAATTCTTTTCATCTATTGAGCTAATTACACCTTTGAGTAAGATTGTCAATGCAAAGGATCCCTGAGAAGGGACCAATGAATGTTCGAAGAAGGTGTAAACGTAACAGCCACAGGCCATACCGTGGTTTTTCGAAGGATAGACCATAACTAACTTTAGCGAGTATTCATTTGATAGGGGGAGATGGTGGCAAAGTGATAATGTCACTGGGCTAATATTCCAGGCTAGTACTCTGGAACGCAGGTTCAAGTCCCACCACAGTTCAATAAATAAAACCTGGAATTAGAAGATAGTCTCAATTATGGTGACCAGTCCAAAGATGTGCGGGTTGGGTGGATCGGCCACGATGAATTGCCCCTTAGTGTCCAGGGATGTGCAGCTTAGTTTATGGGGTTACGGGGATAGGGCGGGGTGGACACTTGTAAATGGGCAGAGTGCTCATTTGAAGGGTCGGTGCAGACTCGATGGGCTGAATGGCCTCCTTCTGCACTGTAGGGGCTCTATGGTCATTAAAAACCCATCTGGTTTGGAAATCTGCCATCCTTACCTGGTCTGGCCAACATGTGACTCCAGTCTCACAGCAATGTGGTTGACTGTTACATGGCCTAGCAAGCCACTCGATTATATTCAACTGCTACAAAAACAGAAAAATGAAATGAAACCAGACACACCAGCCGGCATTAACCCAGGCATCAGGAACGACAACGGCAAACCCAGCCCTGTCAACCCTGCAAGTCCTCTTCACTAACATCTGGGGGCTTGTGCTAAAGTTGGGAGAGCTATCTCACAGACAGCCTGACATAATCATACCTACGGAATCATACCTTACAGACAATATCCCAGAGAGCACAATCCCCATTCCTGGGTATGTCCTGTCTCACTGGCAGGATAGACCCAGCAGAGGTGGCAGTGCAGTGGGATACAGCAGGAGGGAGTTGCCCTTGGAGTCCTCAACATCGACTCTGGACCCCAGGAAGTCTCATGGCTTCAGGTTAAACATGGGCAAGGAAACCTCCTGCTGATTATCACCCACCATCAGCTGATGAATCAGTACTCCTCCATGTTTTGTGCCGATTTTCTTTACGCACAGGCACTCTGGACCGATCCTCGGCCCTCGGAACTTAAAGATGCCGATCCTGCTCAGGCTCGGTGTGGAAACTCCGAATTCTGCCGGGATTTGGAGTTCCCAATCTCCCTTCCTGAGTGGGTGTGGCTTTCCTAACAATTCCGAGGAACAGCATATCCAAGTCAGGATGATGCAAAGCAGAAATCAAGACAGAAAACACTCCAAGAGAAGAGGGTCAAAGGTGTAGGCCTAGATCAGGGTGCAATGTGAATTAGTTAGCGCCTCTGCTAAATCAGGGAAAAGGGAATGTCATAGAAATTCCCTCGACCGCCAGTATTAATAACAACAACTTGCAATTATACCCCGCCTTTAACTTAGTAAAATGTTCCAAACTGCTTCCTGGGAGTGACTATCATGTAAAACCTGTCAACGAGCGACACAGGGAGATGTTAGGGCGGACGGCCAAAGGCAGGGTCAAAGTGGAAGATGTTAAAGAACACCTGGGAGGAGGAGAGAGAAGAGGAGAGTTGGAGAGGTTCAGGGAGGGAGTTACAGAGTTCAGCCAGCTGATATCACGACCACCAACTGGGGGGGTGATTATAACCGGTGCGCAAGAGGCCAGAGTTGGAGGGGATCATCAGTGTTAACTGCGAACCTCTGCCAAGCAGCAAAGGCCATCGTAGCAAACCATTCAGAAAGAGAAGAAACACCCCTGTTAGCTTTCTAGTACATGGCCTGGTGTTCACCAACCTGCGAGCGCCGGTTCCACAGTGCAGAGGTCACTCAATGCATTCCTGCTGGAAACAGTCATTGGGATGGGATGAAGTAACCACATTGGTTCCATTCGCTTCACTCCTGCCGACTGAAATGAAATGAAAATCGCTAATTGTCACAGGTAGGCTTCAAATGAAGTTACTGTGAAAAGCCCCTAGTCGCCACATTCCGGCGCCTGTTGGGGGAGGCTGGTAGGGGAATTGAACCGTGCTGCTGGCCTGCCTTGGTCTGCTTTAAAATCCAACTATTTAGCCCTGTGCTAAACCAGCCCCTGTTACCCCATTTTCCGAATTCTTTCAGATTTCGAGCAATTCTGCTTTCAGGTTAATTCTAGGTTGGCCAATATTCTCTTTTTCCATCGTTCCCTCTAGTTCTTCTCTGCTTGTCGCCGCTGGGCATTTATTGTCCCTCCCTAATTGCCCTTGGACTCAGTGTCTCGCTCAGCCATTTCAGGGGGCATTTAAGAGTCGACCACATTGCTGTGGATCTGGGGGTCACATGAAGGCCCGACCAGGTAGGGATGGTGGATTTCCTTCCCCAAAGGACAGGAACCAGATTTTTTTTTCCAACATCAAAAATCGTTTTGTCAAGGGCGGCACAGTGGCGCAGTGGTTAGCACTGCTGCTTCACGGCACCAAGGATCCGGATTCGATCCCGGCCCCGGGTCACTGTCCGTGTGGAGTTTGCACATTCTCGCCCGTGTCTGCGTGGGTTTCACCCCCACAATGCAAAAGATGTGCAGGTTAGGTGGATTGGCCATGCTAAATTGCCCCTTAATTGTAAAGAAAAAGGTGGGCACTTTAAATTTATTTTAAAAAATGGTTTAATCAGACTTTTAATGCCAGATTTTTATTGAATTCCGATTTCACCATCTGCCACGGCAGGATTTGAACCCAGGTCCCCAGAGACATGACTCTGGCTCACTGGATTACTCGTCCAGTGACAATACCACTTTGTCTAGTTGTAATGATACCCTAAATCCGTTTGTCAAGATCGGTTCTGCTCCTCTCTTTCTATTCTACATTTCTTTCTCCACCTCTCCTTTGCCCAAAGCCTTCTTTGTATTTCCCTCTCTCATTGTCCCTGTTTATTTTTGCTCCCGGTCTTTGAGCAGGATTTTCCCTGTGGGCTTCTGAATTTCACTGTCAGGTTCCGATGGAGGTCAGGAGGTCACACTGTGGGAAACACTCACTCAGTGTGCGATCTGGTGCTATCCCTCCTTGGTGGGTCTTGGGGAGAGGGGCAGGCAGGAGGGTGAGGGTCTCACCAATTTCCAACATCCACCCTGACAAATTCCATGACAGGAAGACTGGTGGACAACCTTCCTGCTCTGCCGCCAATTGAGACCCTAAAGTGGGCAATTGATGGCCATTTAATGACCCCCTAGAAACCTATACAATTCTAACAGGACTGGACAGGGCAGATGCAAGAAGGATATTCCTGATGGTGGGAACTTCCAGAACCAGGGGGTACAGTCTGAGGATACGAGGTGGACCATTTAGGAGTGAGGTGAGGAGGAATTTCTTCACCCAGCGAGTGGTCGGCCTGTGAAATTCGCTACCTCAGAAAACACTTGAGGCCAAAACAGATCTTTTTGAAGAAGCAGTTCGACATAGCACTTTGTCGAAGGGGATCAAAGGATATGGAGGGAAGGGGAGATTAGGCTGTTGAGTTGGATGATCAGCCGTGATGATAATGAATGGTGGAGCTGGCTCGAAGGGCTGAATGGCCTCCTCCTGTTCCTATTTTCTATGTTTCTATGACCACACGGTGCCATCACTGGCATTTACCATGATTTTGTCATGCGTGTTTGCATGTGGGCTCCTCCTCAAGACACCCGACAATGAGAAGGGGGGTTCGCTAAGAACCAATGCCACTTCCCCCCTCACACCCTTACTGCCAACGCCCTCCCCTTCCCCCGCAGCCCTGATCCCGCAAATTGCTTCCCACCATTACTCCCCTGTACCTGGGTCTTTTGCAGGGAACCAACAATGTGGTTGTGGGGTGGGTGGGGTGGGTGTGGGGAGGTGGCAATTTGGGGTCTGGAGATGCTGCACAATCATAGTATCACAGAATTCACAGAGCAGAAGGAGGCCATTCGGCCCATCGAGTCTGCACCGGCCCTTGGAATGAGCACCTTACACAATTGGATTGGATTGGATTGGATTGGATTTGTTTATTGTCACGTGTACCGAGGTACAGTGAAAAGTATTTTTCTGCGAGCAGCTCAACAGATCATTCAATACATGGAAGAAAAGGGAATTAAACAAAATTCCCACAACGCCACCATATCCCCGTAACCCAGTAACCCCACTTAACCTTTTTGGACACTAAGGACATCTTTGGACTGTGGGAGCAAACCGGAGCACCCGGAGGAAACCCACACAGACGCGGGGAGAACGTGCAGACTCCGCACAGACAGTGACCCAAGCCGGGAATCGATCCTGGGACCCTGGAGCTGTAAAGCAACTGTGCTAACCACTGTGCTGCCTTGCTGCCCACAAGCCAGCCTTTCTACAGAATCCATAGAACCCCTACAGTGCAGAAGGAGGCCATTCGGCCCATTGAGTCTGCACGACCATATGAAAGAGCTCACTACCTGGGCCCGTGTCCCCACCCTATCCCCGTAACCCCAAGCACGTACCGTGGCCAATCCACTTAACTTGCACATCTTTTGGACTGTGGGAGGAAACCGGAGCACCCAGAGAAAACCCACGCACACACGGGGGGGCCGGGGAACATGCACTATGGCCTCCAAGCAGTTCCCGTTGCCACAAGGACCACTGGAATATCCCAATCTGCCTCTGCTAACAGGCCACAATAGATCCTTCATGTATGGATCTACCTGTACCCCTGCTGCAGTACCCTGGCCTGACCAACGCTGAAAATCAAGCCCCCTGTTTCTGTCTCTCCCTTCTTGCCTGGCTGTGTTTATTGCCAATTCTCCCTTCATGTGCTCACCTGTATGTTTTAATCTATCTCTCCATATATCTTTGTTTTCCTGTCCCTCATTGCCTCCTTCATCTCTCTCTCTCTTTCTTTCTGCATCAATAATCTCCGATAATATTAAGGACTATGAGCCTGTGGGACGAAAAACCCAGCTGCTTGTATGTTGGGTTTAATTGCCTGGTCACCAAGTACGAAGGAGTGAATAATTTATGGTGTATGTCAACTTGTATTGCCTCCTATCCTCTGTGACCATTTGTATGAACAAGTGGTGCTTTTCTGCATTAATCTGAGGCACATTCTGCTCTGTCAAGCAGAACAGCTGCAAGGTACCAGCACGTGATTTTTGAGCTGCATACAAGGCTCCGCAATCACACTGTACGTGAGAGACGCTACCGTTAATTACCAAGATTAATTGGCATTCTGCGGGGCGGGCAACTCCGGCGTGAAGGAGTGGCGTGAACCACACCGGCATCGGGCCGCCCCAAAGGTGCAGAATTCTCCGCCCCTTCAGGGGCTAGGCCGGCGCCAGAGCGGTTTGCGCCGCGCTGGCCGGCGCAGAATGGGCTTGTCACCACGCCAAATGGCGCCGAAGGGCCTCCGCCAGCCGGCACGAGTTGGCACATGCGCGGGAGCGCCAGCGTGTGCTGGCGTCACCCCAGCACATGCGCAAGGGGGGAGTTCTCCTCCGCATCGGCCATCGCGGAAGTCCAAATCAGCCTACGCGGAGGAATAGAGTGTCCCCCAGGGGACAGGCCCGCTGGCGGATCGGTGGGCCCCGATCGCGGGCCAGACCACCGTTGGGGCACCTCCCAGGGCCAGATACCCCCGCGCCCACCCGAGGACCCCAGAGGCTGCCTGCGCAGCCAGGTCCCGCCGGTAAGGACCTGTTGTGATTTACACCGGCGGGACAGGTCTAAAACGGGTGGCTACTCGGCCCATCGCGGGCTGGAGCATCACCGGAGGGGGGGGGGGGGCACTGTCAGCGCCCACCGACCGGCGTGACGCAATTCCCACCCTCACCAAATCCCTGGTGCCGGAGAATTCGGCAGCCGGCGGGGGTGGGATTCACCCCCCCCCCCCCCCCCCCCCGGCGATACTCCGACCTGGCGTGGGGTCAGCGAATCCCGCCCCTGATATTCAATCGTCACCAAAATCCCCGATGCAAACATTATGGGTAAGATTTTCTGACTCTTCCCATCGGTGCAATCTCCTGCCCTATAACTGTTCACCCCTGTGATATAACAGCTTACCATCTTAGTAACTGGGTACTAATTCTGTTCAGTAGCTCAGTCACTGTGCACCTATACCCTGCCCGACAACTGTTTTGTTAATTACGGAGGACTCTGCGGTCAAGGGTGGCAGAGCAGTTCACCTTCAAGGGTGAAATTCGAAACATGTATTTTTTGGGTGATGTCTGGCACAGAAAAGAAAAGGGAAAGAAAAGACGCAAGGCTTGATCATATTCCTTTTGTTTGCAGAGAACGGACCCAAGCCTTGCACCTTTTTAAATTAGCCAGGAGCTTGGGAGCCGATAGTTCCCCGTTGCTTTCTCCATGGCAATGCCTCGGCTTATCAAAGTCATCCTAGCTGCCACCCAATCAGCATCCAGCTCCTGCTGTCGTATAAATTGCTGTGATTGTTTGAAATTTGGCATTCTAGTATTTTTCCTGATGAGTGAAAAGTGAAAAGCTTCGGCAACATGCCCCTCTTCTCAGCGATATTCAAGTTCTGCATTTTTGTAGTGTACTCATTATTATAACGTAGGAAGCATGGCACAGCAGGATCCCACAGACGTCATTGTGGTAATGGCCAGGTCGTGTGCTTGTTTTCAATGCTGTTGGTTGAGGGGTAAATATTGGCCAGGATACCCTGCAGGTCTTCGAAATATTGTCAATGGGATCTTTTACATCCACCCGAGCAAGCAGATGGGAGCTCGATTTAATGTCTCACCCAAAAGGTGTCTCCTCCCACAGTGCAGCGCTCAGTACTGAACTTAGTATAAATGTTTGTACTTGAGTCCTGGTGTGGAACTTGAACCCAGAACCTTGTAATTTGGAGGCACAAGTGTTACAAACTGAGTCACTGGGTTTAAAAGCTTGTCGAGGTAATAGGGAAAGGATTAGGCCATTCGGCCCTTCGGGGAAGGGGAGGCTGAGTGGTTGAAAGATCCTGTCAAAGAGGGAACCCGGGTGGGTTAACAACACGACAATTCCTCAGTACCACAAGATCGAAGATCAAGGAGAGTGGTCCATGTGAAGTTTCAGGGAATGAAGAAAATAAGTTTCATTAAAAAACAGGGACAAGAGATTCAGTGACCACAAGTTTCCTATTTCCAACCCAATGGATCTGAGCCGAATTGTCCTGGCCAATTTCAGCAAGCAGATCGCAGACAATGGGAATCGAACTGAGGACCGCCACCTCTCCAGTCTGGTTGTGGTGGGGAGGCCGGGGAGATTCCCCCTTTCCTCTGATCTCTGCACCACATACCTTCCCTATCATTTAGAGGATCGTCGTGTGAGGAGGGATTTGGGTCGACTCGGCCTGTGTTCCCTGCAGTTCAGAAGAATGAGAGGGGATCTAATTGAAACGTGTACAATTCTGACAGGGTTGGACAGACTGGATATTGTTTCCTCTCGCTGGGGGCGGGGGGGGGGGGGGGGTCTAGAACAAGAGGCCACAGCCTCAGCATAAGGGACAGGCCATTTAGGACTGAGATGAGGAGAAACCTCTTCAATCAGGAGGTGGTGAATCTGTGGAATTCTCGACCACAGAAGGCTGTGGAGGTCAAGTCACTGAATATATTTAAGAAGGAAGTAGACAGATTTCTAGACTCTACGTATCCAGGTGTATGGGGAGAGGCTGGAGTTTGGTGTTGAGATAGAGGATCAGCCAGATCATGTTGAATGACGGAACAGGCTCGATGGGCCAAATGGCCTACTCCTGCTTCTATTTTCTATGCCCCTATGTTTCTTTATTTTTTGAAATATAAATTTACGAGTATCAAATTCATTTTTTTTTCCAATTAAGGGGCAATTTAGCGTAGCCAATCCACCCACCCTGCACATCTTTGGGTTGTGGGGGTGAGACCCACGCAGACACGGGGAGAATGTGCAAACTCCACACGGACAGTGACCCGGGGCCGGGATTGAACCCGGGTCCTCAGCGCTGTGAGGCAGCAGTGCTAACCACTGTGCCACCGTGCCGCCCTGACATCCATGTTTCTCATATAAACTCACATTTAGATAGCATCTTTGATGAACCCAATGTCCCAAAATGCTTTTCGGCCAATGAAGTGCGTTTGAAGTGTAGTCAATGTTGTAACATAAATCCTAGCATCAACCTGAGCCATGTGTCTAAAATATTTATGCACACGTTGAAGCCAACAGAACCCATTACATTGTGATTATGCTCAGCTACAGCTGCAGTACACAGAGGGAAGGTCAGAGAAACTCAGGAAGTATATGTTAACTGTACATTACAATCTAACGGAAAGAGAATATGTGTGGAAAGATCAGACACTGTGTGTTGCTTTGTTGGTCCTGGATGCAGTTGTAACTATAAGTTAGGATAGCTTATCAACCTTAATTGCATTAAGGCATTTGCCAGGGCAAGAAGGCTGGGAACAGACAAAGCCTGTGTGGAATATCAGGAAAGTAGGAAGGTACTTAAGCAAGGAGTCAGGAGGGTGAAAAGGGGTCACAAAAAGTCATTGGCAAATAGGGTTAAGGAAAATCCCAAGGCTTTTTACACGTACACAAAAAGCAAGAGGGTAGCCAGGGAAAGGGGTGGTCCACTGAAAGACAGGGGAGGAAATCTATGCGTGGAGCCAGAGGAAATGGGTGAGGTACTAAATGAATACTTTGCATCAGTATTCACCAAAGAGAAGGATTTGGTGAATATTGAGTCTGAAGAAGGGTGTGTAGATAGCCTGGGTCACATTGAGATCCAAAAAGACGGGGTGTTGGACGTGTTAAAAAATATTACGGTGGATAAGTCCCCAGGGCATGATGGGATCTACCCCAGAATACTGAAGGAGGCAAGAGAGGAAATTGCCAATTGCCATGGCCTTAACAGAAATCTTTGGATCCTCACTGTCTTCAGGTGATGTCCCGGAGGACTGGAGAATAGCCAATGTTGTTCCTTTGTTTAAGAAGGGTAGCAAGGATAATCCAGGGAACTACAGGCCGGTGAGCCTTACGTCAGTGGTAGGGAAATTACTGGAGATAATTCTTCGAGACAGGATCTATTCCCATTTCGAAGCAAGTGGACGTATTAGCGAGAGGCAGCTTAGTTTTGTAAAGGGGATGTCGTGTCTCACTAACTTGATAGAGTTTTTCGAGGAGGTCACAATGATGGTTGATGCAGGTAGGGCAGTGGATGTTGTCTATATGGACTTCAGTAAGGCCTTTGACAAGATCCCTCATGGCAGACTGGTACAAAAGATGAAGTCACACGGGATCAGAGGTGAGCTGGCAAGATGGATACAGAACTGGCTAGGTCATAGAAGGCAGAGAGTAGCAATGGAAGGGTGCTTTTCTGATTGGAGGGCTGTGACTAGTGGTGTTCCACAGGGATCAGTGCTGGGACCTTTGCTGTTTGTAGTCTATATAAATGATTTGGAGGAAAATGTAACCAGCCTGATTAGTAAGTTTGCGAACGACACAAAGGTTGGTGGAATTGCGGATAGTGATGAGGACTTTCAGAGGATACTGCAGGATTTAGATCGTTTGGAGACTTGGGCAGAGAGATGGCAGATGGAGTTTAATCCGGACAAATGTGAGGTAATGCATTTTGGAAGGTCTAACACAGGTAGGGAATATACCGTGAATGGTAGAACCCTCAAGAGTATTGACAGTCAGAGAGATCTAGGTGTACAGGTCCACAGGTCACTGAAAGGGGCAACACAGGTGGAGAAGGTAGTCAAGAAGGCATTCGGCATGCTTGCCTTCATTGGCCGGAGCATTGAGTATAAAAATTGGCAAGTCATGTTGCAGCTGTATAGAACCTTAGTTAGGCCACACTTGGAGTATAGTGTTTGAGATACCCTCAATCACGACACAGGAGAGAAGATAGATGATTCAAAGGCTTTAATCATCTGAGAACTGTACAGCAGCCGAGAAGTGTGCTCATCACATGTTGCCTGAGTGAGCCTTATCTTATATACCGTTTCCTGGGGGCGGAGCCAGAGGCGGAGTCCCCCAGGGTTCGAAGCCCGGTCTTAAAGGGCTAATGCATTAAAGGTAAGGTACCGTTATATCAGCTACTAATAACATTCATCACAGTGTTCAATTCTGGTTGCCACACTACCGGAAGGATGCAGAGGCTTTAGAGAGGGTGCAGAAGAGATTTACCAGGATGTTGCCTGGTATGGAGGGCATTAGCTATGAGGAGAGGTTGAATAAACTCAGTTTATTCTCACTGGAATGATGGAGGTTGAGGGGCAACCTGATAGATGTCTACAAAATTATGAGGGGCATAGACAAGGTGGATGGTCAGAGACTTTTTCCCAGGGTAGAGGGGTCAATTACTAGGGAGCATAGGTTTAAGGTGCAAGGGGCAAGGTTTAGAGGAGATGTACGAGGCAAGTTTTTTACACAGAGGGTAGTGGGTGCCTGGAACTCGCTGCCAGGTGAGGTGGTGGAAGCAGGGGCGATAGTGACATTTAAGGGGCATCTTAACAAATACATGAATAGGATGGGAATAGAGGGACACGGACCCCAGCAGTGTAGAAGATTTTAGTTTAGACGGGCAGCATGGTCGACACGGGCTTGGAGGGACAAAGGGCCGGTTCCTGTGCTGTACTTTTCTTTGTTCTTTGTACAGGTGTGGGAATCGTGGGCTAAAATTCAGGATTCACACTGTCATTCCAACACAGTACGGAGGGAACACTGTACTTCAGAAGAAAATTTAAACTAAATCCCTGTCTGCCATGTTGAGTGGACATAAAGAAGGAGAGTTCGCCAAGTGTTCCGCCAGCATTTATCCCCCAAATAATAACCAATAAAACAGAATGATATGGTACGGAATGGTCTGGCACAGAATGATATGGTACGGAATGATATGGTACGGAATGATAGGGCACAGAATGGTATGACACGGAATGATATGGCACAGAATGATATGGTACGGAATGATATGGCACAGAATGATATGGCACAGAATGGTATGGCACAGAATGGTCTGGCACAGAATGATATGGCACAGAATGGTATGGCACAGAATGATATGGCACAGAATGGTACGGCACAGAATGGTATGGCACAGAATGGTATGGCACAGAATGGTCTGGCACAGAATGGTACGGCACAGAATGGTATGGCACAGAATGGTATGGCACAGAATGGTATGGCACAGAATGGCCTGCCACAGAATGGTATGGCACAGAATGGTATGGCACAGAATGGTATGGCACAGAATGGTATGGCACAGAATGGTATGGCACAGAATGGTGTGTTACAGCATGGCGTGGTAAACATGTTATGATACAGTACGGTACAGCACAGTGTGACTCAGAACGGTAAGTACAGCAGGGTATGGTATAGCCTATTGAATAGTATGGCATTAAATGGCGGCATGGTAGCACAGTGGGTAGCACTGTTGCTTCACAGCATCGCAGGTTTGATTCCCAGTTGGCTGGAGTCTGCACGTTCTCCCCGTGTCTGCGTGGGTTTCCTCCGGGTGCTCCGGTTTCCTCCCACAAGTCCCGAAAGACGTGCTGTTAGGTAATTTGGACGTTCTGAATTCTCCCTCTGTGTACCCGAACAGGCGCCGGAATGTGGCGACTAGGAGCTTTACACAATAACTTCATTGCAGTGTTAATGTAAGCCTACTTGTGGCACTAAAGATTAATAATTGAATGGTTTGGCCCTGTATGGTATAGTGCAGAATGGTACAATCAGAATGGGATAGGACAGCAAACTACAGTATGGTGCAGAACAGTATATCATTCTTACAGTACAATATTGTACATAATGAAATGGCATGTACGTAACATAGAAACTAGGAGCAGGAGGAGGCCATTCGGCCCTTCGCGGCTGCTCTGCCATTCATTATGATCATGGCTGATCATCCAACTCCATAGCCTTCCCACTTCCCTCCCCATATCCTTTGATCCCCTTCACCCTAACTACTATATCTTCTTTTAAAATATAAAGTACCCAATTTATTTTTCCAATTAAGCGGCAATTTAGCGTGGCCAATCACCCTACCCTGCACATCTTTGGGTTGTGGGGGTGAGACCCACACAGACACAGGGAGAATGTGTAAACTCCACACGGACAGTGACCCAGGGCCAGGATCGAACCCGGGTCCTCAGCGCTGTGCCCTAAGTCCTATACCTAACTGCTTCTCAAAACCTACAACGTTTTGGCCTCAACCACTTCCTGTGGTAACGACTTCCACAGGCCAACCACACTCGGGGTGAAGAAATTTCTCCTCATCTCTGTCCTAAATGGTCTACCCCGTATCCTCAGACTGTGACCCCTGGTTCTGGACACACCCACCATCGGGAACATCATTCCTGCATCTACCCTGTCCAGTCCTGTGAGAATTTTATAAGTCTCTATGAGAAACACCCCTCATTCTTCTGAACTCCAGCGAATACAATCCTGAGCGATTCAATCTCTCCTCATATGACAGTCCCACCATCCCCAGGAGTCAGCCTGGTAAACCTTTGCTGCACTCCCTCCATAGCAAGAACATCCTTCCTTAGATAAGGAGACCAAAACTGCAGATCAGTGAGCACAGGGATGATAGGTGGACAGGGCTAGTTGCAAATTAGGGTCGATGGATTTGTCAAATAAACATGGGAGACGTGCCGGGAGTGTATTATAATAGTCTAGAGGAAACACAGATAATAGTACAACATATGGTTCAGTGTGTCATATAATAGGGGTGAGTAAAGGAGCGGGCCGTGGGTTAGCTCAGCTGGCTAGAGTGTAGAGCAAGTTGACATTTTTTTTAATAAACATTTTATTGAGGTATTTATGGTTTTATAACAATAACAGAAGAATACAAATGTAAACATAGTGCAAAAGCCGTCTTCCTCCCTCCTTTTCTAATACCCTACTCTAAACTTAGCTAAACCCCAACCCACCCACCCACCTTCTGCTGTTGGTTAATTTTCCCCAAAGAAGTCGACAAACGGCTGTCACCTCTGGACGAACCCTAACATTGACCCTCTCAGGGAGAAATTGATTTTCTCCGGACAGAGAAAGCTAGCCATGTCCGATAGCCAGGTCTCTGACTTTGGGGGCTTTGAGTCCCTCCAAGCTAATAGAATCTGGCTCCGGGCTACCAGGGAAGCAAAGGCCAGAACATCTGCCTCTTTCTCCTCCTGGATTCCCGGATCTTCCGACACTCCGAAAATTGCCACCTCTGGATCGGCACCACCCTTGTTTTCAACACCTTGGACATGACATCTGCAAACCCCTGCCATAATCCCCTAAGCTTTGGTCATGCCCAGAACATATGGACATGGTTCGCTGGCCCTCCCGCACACCTTGCGCACCTGTCCTCCACCCCAAAGAACCTGCTCATCCGGGCCTCTGTCATGTGGGCCCGGTGAATGACCTTGAACTGTATCAGGCTGAGCCTGGCACATGTTGCGGACATGTTGACTCTGCTCAACGTGTCCACCCAAAGTCCATCCTCTATCTCTCCACCTAACTCCCCTTCCCATTTGTGTTTCAGCTTCTCGGTCAGAGTTTCCTCTGACCCCATGAGTTTCTTGTAAATGTCCAAAACCCTCCCTTCTCCCACTCACATTCTGGAAACTACCCTTTCCTGTATCCCCCTTGGTGTTAGGAGCGGGAAGGTTGAGACCTGCCTGCGTAGGAAGTCCCTCGCCTGCAGGTACCAAAACTCGTTCCCTCCCATCAATTCAAATTTCCCCTCCAACTCCCTCAGGCTGGGAAAGCTCCCCTCTATAAACAGATCTCCCATCTTCTCGATCCCTGCTCTCTGCCATCTCCGGAACCCCCCCATCCATACTTCCCAGGGCAAACCGGTGATTATTACAGATTGGAGACCAGACCGATGCTCCCTCTGCTCCCACATGTCTCCTCCATTGCCCCCAGACTCTCAGGGCCGCAACCACCAAGGGGCTGGTGGAGTACCGTGCCGGCGGGAAGGGCAGAGGCACCGTTACCCAACGCCCCCAAACTGGTGCCCTTACATGATGCCACCTCTACTCGCTCCCACATCAAACCCCCCCCCACCCCCACCCCGGCCCGAGTGTGCTCCAGCATCTCCTTTTTAACTCATGAGCCCTACCCGCCCACACAAAGCCCGAGATCACCTTGTTGACCCGTTTAAAAAAGGACCGTGCAATAAAGATGGGAAGACACTGAATCACAAACAGGAATCTCGGGAGGACTGTCATCTTCATCGTCTACACCTTCCCAGCCAGTGACAACGGGAGCGCGTCCCACTTTCGGAAATCCTCCTTCATTTGGTCTACTAGTTGGGCCAGATTTAGCTTGTGCAGCCGTTCCCATTCCCGCGCCTGCTGGATGTCTGGGTACCGGAAGCTTCCCCACACCACTCGAAACTGCAGGATCAAAGTGACATTAACAACATGGGTTCAATTCCCATACCAGCCAGAGGTCTTCCTCCTTGCCTTGTCCCATGTGGAGGGGTGCCCCTCAACCTATACACCCACTTGCCTCTCTAACACAGAGAGATGCTGATGCTCCCTTGAGGACAATGACTAAGTACCTTACCGTAGTGATGAACAGTTTGGTACAGAACGATATTCTGATCTTCTGATGTCCAGACACTGTTAACTCTCTCGGACCCGAGCACTACATGGCTGTAACCTTGGAGGCAGGTTGGGGATTGGTGGAGTTCCCAATTTCTGGAGCTCCACTCTGGGAGAGGGCACGTAATGACGACATATCGTAGGTGCAATGGTGATTGATCAGCCCTGGGAAGTTGGACACTGGTCGAAAGCAGCAGTTATAGGAAAGACTAATGTTCCACATCTCAGAGGCATCTGACGGTAAGAGATCCATTCTAGAAAAAATCCAGCAGTAAAGCAAAAACAGTGTTGGTCAGCAAAACAAAAAATCTGGGAAACACAGCGATGGGAAACTAAAATAAAAATGCCACGGGCCACTGTTAACGAAAATGAAGTCAAAGAGCAAGTGAAGCGTAGAAAGGATCGTTTTCTGATTGCAAAACAAAAGCAATATTCTGTTGCTCTTTCAGCCTTCCAACTTGATGGGAACAAAAACAACGAATGTATTTATACAGGAGGAGGCCATTCAGCCTCCTGCTATTATGGGCAGCATAGGGTCCCAGGTTCCAATTAAGGTTCGAATAAGGTTCGATTCCTAGCTTGGGTCACTGTCTGTGCAGAGTCTGCACGTTCTCCCCGTGTGTGCGGGGTTTCCTCCGGGTGCTCCGGTTTCCTCCCACAGTCCAAAGACGTGCTGGTTGGCCATAATAAATTGCCCTTAGTGTCCAAAAAAGTTAGGAAGGGTTATTGGGTTACAGGGATAGGGTGGAAGTGAGGGCTTAATGTGGGTCGGTGCAGACTCGATGGATAAAATGGCCTCCTGCTCTGTATGTTGTATGCTCTAGTCAAAGAAATCCTGGTTGACCTGTATCACAACTTCATTTACCTGCCTCTGTATTCCTCAATATCCCAACATCTTTATTTCCCTCATCGAAATCATGAATATATATTGTGAATAGCTGGGGTCTCTGCACCACTAGTCATTGCTATTTAGAAAAAGACATGTTTATTCCTAGTCTTTGTATTCTGTCTGCCAGCCAGTTTTCTATCCATCTCAATACACTACCTCCAATCCCATGCGCTTTAGTTTTACACATTAATCTCTGATGTGGGACTTTGCCGAAATCCTTCTGAAAGTCCAAACAAACCACATCCACTGGCTCCCCCTCATCAACTCTATTGGTTAGATCCTCAATTGGATCCAGTAGATTTGTCGGCCTGTGGAATTTGCTACCTCAGAAAGCAGCTGAAGCCAAATCATGGGCGGGATTCTCTGATCCTGAGGCTAGGTGTTGACGCCGTTGTAAACGCCCATAGCGTTTCCCGACGGTGTCAACACGGCCTCAGGAGCAGCGATTCTGACCCCTACAGGGGGCCAGTACGGCACTGCAGCGACCCACGGCGCTCCAGCTGCCGATCCCCAGCGTCAGATGGGCGCCGCGGGTCTGCGCATGCGCAGTGGGACCGGCACCAATTTGCGCATGCGCAGTGGCTCCCCTCTCCGCGCCGGCCCCGATGCAACATGGCGTAGGGCTAGAGGGGCCGGCACGGAACAAAGGAGGGCTGAGAGTCCGGCCCGCCAATTGGTAGGCCCCGACCACGGGCCAGCCAAGCGACGACGACCCACCCCCCCCCCCCCCCCCCCCCAACAGGCTGCTCCTGGATCCAATCACGCCAAGGTCCCGCCGGTAAGGCCAAGTTAGATCGGCGCCAGCAGGACTCAGGTTTTTTTGTACGGCCGCTCGGCCCATCTCGGGCCGAGAATCGCCGGGGGGGGCCGCATAGAGCGGCTGCCTCCCGGGACTCTCCGACCAGGCACGGGCTCGGAGAATCCCGCCCCATATGCTGACAAGAAGCAGTTAGATATGGCACTTGGTGCGAAGGGGTCAAAGTTAATGGCGGGGAAGGCGGGATCGGGCTATTGAGTTGGATGATCAGCCATGATCATAATGAATGGGCGGAGCAGGCTCTAAGTACCGAATGGCCTCCTCCTGCTCCCACGTTTTACGTTTCTGTGCCTTTCCCTCTGGAGGCTGACTGTTTGGAATGAGCTCAGCCGGACAGGAAGAGGCACCCAGAGAAAACAGAGGCCAGCCAAGCCGACACCTTCTCAGCTCCCTGCCTTCCTCCGTGGTGAATACGGCAGAGATCGCCATGGCAGGATGAGAATCCCGAGCCACTCCAGGCCATACTTACCACCGAGTTGGCCACCACGGCGCAGGCTATGATGGAAAGCTGCCACCACCGTTCCTGCAATGTGGAAGATGAAACAAAATGAAAATGAAAATCGTTTATTGTCACGAGTAGGCTTCAATGAAGTTACTGTGAAAAGCCCCTAGTCGCCACATTCCGGCGCCTGTTCGGGGAGGCTGGTACGGGAATTGAACCGTGCTGCTGGCCTGTCTTGGTCTGCTTTAAAAGCCAGCGATTTAGCCCAGTGTGCTAAACCAGCCCCTATGAGAGGGGGGGGGGGGGGGGGGGGGGGGTCGGGGATGATGTGATGGAGGGTCTCAGCGGTTTGAAAGGAGTTGATTGGACAGAGGGACAAACGTTTTCAGCTGGTCACTCAATCAACATCGCAAAACGTGGATTATCTGGTCATGACCTCGTCGTTGTTTGCGGGATCCTGCTGTGCACAATTGGTGGCTGCATTTCCTACGTTACAGCAGTGATGGCTCTTCAGAAGTGTTTCATTGGCGGTGCAGCACTTTGAGAGGCCCAGCGTCTACGAGTGGCGATATATAAATGCACAGTTCACCTCTCTCCGTAGCTCTGCCGCTGTATCCTTGCCTCCCCATCGGGCCCAGCCATACAAAGAACTGACAAAGAGCCCTGACTCCATTTGAGCCTTTTCCTCAGGAGCTCAAATTACTCCGTTAGTCAAAGCCAGGAAACGTAGAGGCAGCAACATTTGGTCGTTGCTCATTTTTAGTTGCACTGGGACTCGACCCGAACCATCGGGAGGCAGTGGCTTCAGCGACAGTGTGGAATAAAGGACTGCTGAGGGAAGGGTTTCTTTGGATTTCAGGGCGATGAGGTGAGCTACAAACACTTAACGGTGGGTGTTCAGGAAGTTTTACTGTGACTCTGCCTGTGTTATTCAGCATTGAAGGGTGCGTGGCTGCTACAGGTTTAGGCTAACCTCTTCGATAATTGGGCCTAGAGGCCTCAACCCTAGCCCAATCTCCCGAAAACCCACATCTTGTTGGGCAAGCTATCAGTTGCCCCTCTCGCTATCTCCGTTTCTGTTCCTGTTTCCTTGCATGTGAACCAATTGGAACATGTGTGCTCCATGACAAGCAGCATATAAACCCGTGTGTCTATTGTCACTGTGGCGAGTGATTCAGAATGAGGAAATCTCGATGAAACCACATTTCCCTCCAGGCTCCATTAATCATTCGCCCCATTGTCAATTATTTATTTCTTATTATTTTTAAATTTAGAGTACCCACTTAATCTTTTCCAATTAAGAGGCAATTTAGCGTGGCCAATCCAACTACCCTGCACATCTTTGCGTTGTGGGAGTGAGACCCACGCAAACACGGGGAGAATGTGCAAACTCCACACGGACAGTGACCCAGAGCCGGGATCGAACCTGGGACCTCGGCACCGTGAGGCAGCAGGGCTAACCCACTGCGCCACCACGCCGCCCTATTGTCAATTATTAAAGGTATATTTCAGCCTTGTTTACAATCACTCCGCTGCACTCACCCCAAACCGAACCTCCCATCCTGCCAACGGGGGGGGGGGGACATGGTGATGTAATCCAGAAGGTTCTGAGGACCTGGGTTCAAATCCCACCACGGCAGCTGGTGGAATTTAAATTCAATTAATAAAATCTGAATTAAAAGCTAGTCTGTGATGGTGACCACAAAATTGTTTTAAAAAATCGATCAGATTCACTAATGCCCTTTAGGGAAGCAACTCTGCTGTCTGGCCTACATTGGCCATGCGATATTTCCCCTTGGTGTGCAACGGTTAGGTGGGGTTATGGGATTGCGAGGATAGGGTGGGGATTGGGCCTAGGAAGGGTGCTCTTTCGGAGGAGGGTGGGTACAGACTCGATGGGTCAAATGGCCTCCTTCTGCCCTGTAAAGATTCTATGATTCAACATGTGATTCCAGACACTTAACTGCCCTCAGAAATGATCTATCAACGGTGCCAAAGAGGCCCGGCCAACTACGCCCACATGTTCTGGTCTTGCCCCAGACTTGTGGAGTACTGGACAGCTTTCTTCGAGGCTATGTCCAAAGTGGTGGGGGTGAGGGTGGAGCCATGCCCGATAGTGGCGGTCTTCGGGGTTTCAGACCAGCCAGATCTATTCCTGGGGAGGAGGGCGGACGCCCTTGCCTTTGCCTCCCTGATCGCCCGCCGTAGAATCCTGTTTGGCTGGCGGTCAGCAGCACCACCCAGAGCTGCAGACTGGCTGTCCGACCTCTCGGATTCTCTCCAAATGGAGAAAATCAAATTCGCCATCCGAGGGTCGGACGACGGCTTCCACAGAACGTGGGAGCCATTCATGCAATTGTTCCGGGACCTGTTTGTGGCCAACGTACAGGAGGAAGAATAGTCGGGCGGCCAAGAATCAGGGGAAAATGGACGGGAATCGGGGGAAGGTAGCCGGGGGGGGGGGGGGGGGGGGGGGGGGGCTACGGGTTCGTTATGGGGGTTTGATGGCAAGCCAAGGCCCAAAACCAAACTGTAAATAAATGCCAATAAACATGTGCCTCGGCCATATTGGGGAATGTAAATATGTATGTCGGCTAAAGGGGGGAGGCCACAGTTATTATTACGAAGATGCTTACCTGTAAATATATATGTTAATTTTTGCGTGTTCTTTTTTTTTCTCTCTCTCTCTAACAATTTGTAATTTGTTCAATATAAAACATGAAAACTGAATAAAAAACATTTATTAAAAAAAAGAAATGATCTATCAAGCCTCGTGGTTCGAGAGCAGTTAGTGATGGAATAGAATTCCTACAGTGCAGAAGGAGGCCATTCGGCCCATCGAGTCTGCACCGACCCACTTAAGCCCTCACTTCCACCCTATCCCCGTAACCCAATAACCCCTCCTAACCGTTTTTGGTCAGTAAGGGCAATTTAGCATTGCCAATGCACCTAACCTGCACATCTTTGGACTGTGGGAGGAAACCGGAGCACCCGGAGGAAACCCACGCACACATGGGGAGAACGTGCAGACTCCGCACAGACAGTGACCCAGCAGGGAATCGAACCTGGGACCCTGGCGCTGTGAAGTCACAGTGATATCCACTTGTGCTACCGTGCTGCCCGCCCAATAGTCTATCTATTCCACATCTGTCCCACTGGGGATTAAAAATGTGACATCGCGATTTTAAATAATGGGTCGAATTGATATTCCTGTAGTAAAGTTGAGGTATTAGGAACCGCTGTCGTCACTTCATGGGGCCATTAAGGACATCTTTTGGACGGAAAAGGGTCCCGCTGCCTAAAACAGCTGTGATCATTTGAGCTGCGCCATCTTTGGTCCTGGCCCCTGTCTACTCTGTCGCTAGCAAGGACGTAGCAGAGTGACATGCTCGAACTATGTATGCACGGCGCTGCCCTAAATGGTTGTCAATGGTTGTGTGTAAATTGCCTGCCGTGTTTCCTACATATCACAACAGTGGTTATGCCTCCAAAAATACTTCATTGACTGCAAAGCGCTTGGGGCATCCTGAGGAGGATGAAAGGTGCTATATGAATGCAATTTCTTTTTTGAACGATTCCAGCATTCTCCAATATTTGGCCAGGCTGCAATTCTCGAATTCCCAGGGCAATATATCTATGGATTCACACAGCTCTCTATGTACTTCATTGCCTGGGGCTCATAGTAACTCAAGTCTCCCGAGTAATCCACACTTGACAATCACATATCCTTAGGCTAAGCGTTCCTGCCCAGTGTATAAGCTTCCTTTGTGTGATAAAGTCAGCAGAAGAGGCTCCTTGCTCTGCACACACGCACGACACATCAATCTCCCACCTTCAGTAACGCAGAAGATTTTCCAACTCAACTCAACCACCGGACAAAGTCATGTCATCAAATGTAAATCCATCTCCGTAGCCGTTTCGGCCTGTTTAATGTGGTTTACAAGTCAGAGTCTACCCCGAGCTTTCCCAGTTTGTTCATTTCTTGTTGTCCCTCTTTGCTTTCCCCTGCGCCTCCCCAAGTGACATTAATGTGACCGGCAGCTTATCAATGTCTCCATGGTAACCTTTATACCCTCTCGCGTGGACCTGCTCAGCCATGGCTTCTGTTCCCGAGGCAACGAAAGAGTCGAGTGGACAGACGGAGAGGAGGGAGTGACTGCGCGTCAACATGTGTAAACGGAATGAATAACGCTGAGTTCCAGGTGGGCCTCTGGCCTGAGGGTGAGGAGTAAACAGACCCAATATCCACTGGAGACGGTGAGGCCAGTTTCTCACAGTTTGCTTTTTCTCACAGCATTTTTTCACAGCGTCTCACAGTTTCAGTGTCAGGGTGAATACCTGAGGGAAGGTGGTTGAAATCTTTCTGTTACCGAAAGCATTCTGCCTTTATTTATTATTTGTTCAAAGGGTGTGGGTGTTGCTGGTTAGGCCAGCATTTCGTGCCCATCCCGAGTTGCCCTTGAGAAGGTGGTCGTGAGCTGCCTTCTTGAATCGCTACAGTCTCTGAGGCGTAGGTACATCCAGGGTGCTGTTAGGGAGGGAGTCACAGGATTTTGACCCAGGAAGTGAACGGCGATATATTTCCAACTCAGGGTGGTGAGTGACTTGCGGGCAACCTTGCAGATGGTGGTGTTCCCAGGTATCATTGCAGATGGTGGTGGTGATGCATTGGAAGGTGCTGCCAAAGTAGCCTTGGTGAATCCCAGCAGTGCATCTCGTAGATGTACACAGGGTTGGTACTGTGTGTGTCGGTGGTGGAGGGAGTGAATGTTTGTTAGTTGGATGCCAATCAGATGAGCTGCTTTGGAGGGTGGCACGGCGGCGCAGTGGTTAGCACTGCTGCCTCACTCCGCCGAGGACCTGGGTTTGATCCCGGCCCCAGGTCACTGTCCCAGTGGAATTTGCACATTCTCCCCGGGTCTGGGTCGGTCTCACTCCACAGCCCAAAGCTGTGCAGGGCGGGTGCATTGGCCACGCTAAATTGCCCTTAACTGGAACGTTTTTTAAAAAACAAACAAACAAAGAGCTGCTTTGTCCTGGATGGTGTCGAGCTTCTCGAGTGTTATTGGAGCTGCACTCACCCAGGTAGGTGGGGAGTGTTCACACTCCTGACTTGTACCTTGTAGCTGGTGGACAGGCTTTGAGGGGGGTCAGGAGGTGAGTTGCTCGCCGTAGAATTCCTATCGTTGGACCTGCTTTCATAGCCTCAGCGTTCATATAACAGTCCCAGTTCAGTTTCTGCTCCCTGGTAACCTCCCAGGATGTTGATACTGTAGTGGGGAATTCAGCGATAGTAATGACACTGAATATCATGGGGCTATGGTTAGATTCTCTTTTGGTCATTGATGATCATTGTCTGGCACTTGTCCAGTGCAAATGTTGCTTGCTGCTTATCAGCTTGAACCTGAATGCCTCAACCACCACCCCACCATGGACCCAATCAGCAAACACTGAGTCACAAGGTTCTGGGTTCAAATTTCCCACCAGGGCTGAAGCACAACAATCGACGCTGGCGCTGCAATACAGTACTGAGGGTGCCCCGCGGTACAGTGAGGGTGCCCTGCGGTACAGTGAGGGTGCCCTACAGTACAGTGAGGGTGCCCTGCGGTACAGTGAGGGTGCACTGCGGTACAGTGAGGGTGCCCCGCGGTACAGTGAGGGTGCACTGCGGTACAGTGAGGGTGCCCCGCGGTACAGTGAGGGTGCACTGCGGTACAGTACTGAGGGTGTACTGCGGTACAGTACTGAGGGTGCCCCGCGGTACAGTGAGGGTGTACTGCGGTACAGTACTGAGGGTGTACTGCAGTACAGTTCTGAGGGTGCCCCGCGGTACAGTTCTGAGGGTGCCCCGCGGTACAGTGAGGGTGTACTGCGGTACAGTTCTGAGGGTGCCCCGCGGTACAGTGAGGGTGCACTGCGGTACAGTTCTGAGGGTGCCCCGCGGTACAGTGAGGGTGTACTGCGGTACAGTTCTGAGGGTGCCCCGCAGTACAGTGAGGGTGCACTGCGGCACAGTTCTGAGGGTGCCCCGCGGTACAGTGAGGGTGCCCCGCGGTACAGTGAGGGTGCCCCGCGGTACAGTACTGAGGGTGTACTGCGGTACAGTACTGAGGGTGCCCCGCGGTACAGTGAGGGTGTACTGCGGTACAGTACTGAGGGTGCCCCGAGGTACAGTGAGGGTGCACTGCGGTACAGTGAGGGTGCCCCGCGGTACAGTGAGGGTGCACTGCGGTACAGTGAGGGTACACTGCGGTACAGTACTGAGGGGCCCTGCGGTACAGTTCTGAGGGTGCCCCGCGGTACAGTGAGGGTGCACTGCGGTACAGTGAGGGTGCCCTGCGGTACAGTACTGAGGGTGTACTGCGGTACAGTGAGGGTGCCCTACAGTACAGTGAGGGTGCCCTGCGGTACAGTGAGGGTGCACTGCGGTACAGTGAGGGTGCACTGCGGTACAGTGAGGGTGCCCTGCGGTACAGTACTGAGGGTGTACTGCGGTACAGTGAGGGTGCCCTACAGTACAGTGAGGGTGCCCTGCGGTACAGTGAGGGTGTACTGCGGTACAGTGAGGGTGCCCTACAGTACAGTGAGGGTGCCCTACAGTACAGTGAGGGTGCACTGCGGTACAGTGAGGGTGCCCTGCGGTACAGTGAGGTTGCACTGCGGTACAGTACTGAGGGTGTACTGCGGTACAGTGAGGGTGTACTGCGGTACAGTACTGAGGGTGTACTGCGGTACAGCGAGGGTGCCCTACAGTACAGTGAGGGTGCCCTGCGGTACAGTGAGGGTGCCCTGCGGTACAGTGAGGGTGCACTGCGGTACAGTGAGGGTGCACTGCGGTACAGTGAGGGTGCACTGCGGTACAGTGAGGGTGCACTGCGGTACAGTACTGAGTGTGCACTGCGGTACAGTACTGAGGGTGCACTGCGGTACAGTACTGAGGGTGCACTGTGGTACAGTGAGGGTGCACTGCGGTACAGTACTGAGGGTGTACTGCGGTACAGTACTGAGGGTGCACTGTGGTACAGTGAGGGTGCACTGCGGTACAGTACTGAGGGTGCACTGTGGTACAGTGAGGGTGCACTGCGGTACAGTACTGAGGGTGCACTGTGGTACAGTGAGGGTGCACTGCGGTACAGTGAGGGTGTACTGCGGTACAGTACTGAGGGTGTACTGTGGTACAGTGAGGGTGCCCTGCGGTACAGTGAGGGTGCACTGCGGTACAGTGAGGGTGTACTGCGGTACAGTACTGAGGGTGCACTGCGGTACAGTACTGAGGGTGCACTGTGGTACAGTGAGGGTGTACTGCGGTACAGTACTGAGGGTGCACTGTGGTACAGTGAGGGTGCACTGCGGTACAGTACTGAGGGTGCACTGTGGTACACTGAGGGTGCCCTGCGGTACAGTGAGTGTGTACTGCGGTACAGTACTGAGGGTGCACTGCGGTGCAATGAGGGTGCACTGCGGTACAGTGAGGGTGCCCTGCGGTACAGTGAGGGTGCACTGCGGTACAGTACTGAGGGTGCCCTGCGGTACAGTGAGGGTGTACTGCGGTACAGTGAGGGTGCCCTGCGGTACAGTGAGGGTGCACTGCGGTACAGTGAGGGTGCCCTGCGGTACAGTGAGGGTGCCCTGCGGTACAGTGAGGGTGCCCTGCGGTACAGTGAGGGTGCCCTGCGGTACAGTGAGGGTGCCCTGCGGTACAGTGAGGGTGCACTGCGGTACAGTGAGGGTGCCTTGCGGTACAGTGAGGGTGCCCTGCGGTACAGTGAGGGTGCACTGCGGTACAGTGAGGGTGCACTGCGGTACAGTACTGAGGGTGCACTGCGGTACAGTACTGAGGGTGCACTGTGGTACAGTGAAGGTGCGCTGCTGTACAGTACTGAGGGTGCCCTGCGGTACAGTACTGAGGGTGCACTGCGGTACAGTACTGAGGGTGTACTGCGGTACAGTACTGAGGGTGCACTGCGGTACAGTGAGGGTGTCCTGCGGTACAGTGAGGGTGCACTGTGGTACAGTACTGAGGCCGCACTGTGGTACAGTACTGAGGGTGCACTGCGGTACAGTACTGAGGGTGCCCTGCGGTACAGTGAGGGTGCACTGCGGTACAGTACTGAGGGTGCCCTGTGGTACAGTGAGGGTGCCCTGTGCTAGAGTGAGGGTGCCCAGCGGTGCAGTACTGAGGGTGTACTGCGGTACAGTGAGGGTGCCCTGCGGTACAGTACTGAGGGTGTACTGCGGTACAGTGAGGGTGCACTGCGGTACAGTGAGGGTGCACTGCGGTACAGTGAGGGTGCACTGCGGTACAGTGAGGGTGCACTGCGGTACAGTGAGGGTGCACTGCGGTACAGTGAGGGTGCACTGCGGTACAGTGAGGGTGCACTGCGGTACAGTACTGAGGGTGCCCTGTGGTACAGTGAGGGTGTACTGCGGTACAGTACTGAGGGTGTACTGCGGTACAGTGAGGGTGCCCTGCGGTACAGTGAGGGTGTACTGCGGTTCAGTACTGAGGGTGCACTGCGGTACAGTGAGGGTGCACTGCGGTACAGTACTGAGGGTGCACTGCGGTACAGTGAGGGTGTACTGCGGTACAGTGAGGGTGTACTGCGGTACAGTACTGAGGGTGCACTGCGGTACAGTACTGAGGGGCCCTGTGGTACAGTGAGGGTGCACTGCGGTACAGTACTGAGGGTGCACTGCGGTACAGTACTGAGGGTGCACTGCAGTACAGTACTGAGGGTGCACTGCGGTACCGTACTGAGGGTGTACTGCGGTACAGTACTGAGGGGCCCTGTGGCACAGTGAGGGTGCACTGCGGTACAGTACTGAGGGTGCCCTGCGGTACAGTACTGAGGGGCCCTGCGGTACAGTACTGAGGGTGCCCTGCGGTACAGTGAGGGTGCCCTGTGGTACAGTGAGGGTGCACTGTGGTACAGTACTGAGGGTGTACTGCGGTACAGTACTGAGGGTGCACTGCGGTACAGTACTGAGGGTGCCCTACGGTACAGTGAGGGTGCCCTGCGGTACAGTGAGGGTGGACTGCGGTACAGTGAGGGTGCACTGTGTGGTGATATGATCTGCATACTCGTCTGCCATTGGGCCAGAACGTCGGCTTACCATTGGCCCTGGTCGGTCATGTGCCTCTCGACCGATTGGCCAAGAGGCTGAGTTAACCACGCCTCTATTAACGAGGTATAAATGCTCAGACGCCTGACGATCGTCCCTTTCCACTGTGGACGATCGCAGAGCTGTGTTCTAGTCAATTAAAGCCAGACTTTGGTAAATCACCCGCCTCGCGTGCAATCGATGGTACATCAATTTAATTAACTACGACTTTGAAGATGGAGTTCCGCATCAAGCCCGAATGCCTCCGCATCAGCCCGCAAACTCCGAACTCTGCAGAACTTTTCCAACTCTGGCTGACTTGCCTCGAAGGGTTCCTAGCATCTACAACCACCCCCCCCACCGGGGCACAGAGGCTGCACGTCCTCCACTCCAGCGTGGGTATTGACACTTACGCAATAATCAAAGAGGAAACGGATTATGATGACGCTATACAAAAGCTAAAAGGACAATTCTTCAAACCGATCAACAGGGTATTCGCTCGACATCTGCTGGCCACCAGAAAGCAGGTCCCCGGTGAGTCTCTAGACCAATACGCCCGGGCCCTCTGTGCCCTGGGGAGAGGTTGCGCCTGTGTAGCGGTGTCCGCTACAGAGCACATGGAGCTACTCATCAGTGACGCTTACGTGGCTGGGATGCTGTCCCCCGTGATCCGCCAGCGGATGCTGGAAAGAGACGAACTCAGTTTAACGGAGACGCTAACTCTCTCCGCTTCCCTGGAGGTTGCAGATCTAAGCGCTCGCACCTATGACCCTGGCCAGGCCGCCTCCTGGCATGCTTCCCACCCGCCAACCGCCGCTCCCGGCCTCCCTCAGGCTTGTGCCGCGAGGCGCCCCGATAAATCAGCGGGGACCCGCTGCTACTTTTGTGGGTACGCTAAGCACCCTCGCTCGCGCTGCCCAGCCCGCTCCGCCCTCTGTAAGAGCTGCGGGAAGAAGGGCCACTACTCCACTGGTCTGCCAGGCCAAAACGCTGGCTGCAGCGCTTCTGGAAGCTGCACAGCACTCTACCCCCCTCCCCCAGGCCTCTGCGAACAGCCTGTGTGCCTCCCTCTCTCCCCCAGGGCCCCTCCAGCCGCTCCCGACTCGCGCCCCGCCGGCCGACAAGCGCACCTCCCCGGCCCCTCCAGGCCTCTGCCAGCCTGCCCCGCACGTTTCTCCCCCCCGACCCCGAGCCCCGGCGCCCGACCGGCTCGCCTCTCCGGGCCCTCCCGGTCCCTGCCTGCCCGCAGCGCGACTCTGCTCCCCCGCCCCCGGCCCCCCGCACCCGGCCTGCGCGCCTAACCTCCTCCCGCAGCTGCTGCACCCGGCTCGCCTCCTGGAGCCGGCCTGCGCATCCCCACAGCTGATGCATGTTACTCACCTCCTGGAGCCGGTCTGCGCGCCTCACCTCATCAGCTCGCAGCGCCGGCAACGCTAGCTCCGCCACCAGCGGCCACGAGGGCTTCCTGGGTGCCGCCATCTTGGGGTGCCGGCCCCCTCGTGCGGATCCTGAGCGCCGCCATCTTGGGGAACAGACCTCACATGTGGATCCTGGCCACCGACTTCCAGATCTGCCACGCAAGGTCCCTCCAGCATGGAATCGGACAGCGACGGCGGATTTTCTCCACGGCTCGCGGCCGTTCAACTCGACCAGTCTCATCCACGCACGCTCGCCAAAACGACTACGCTGATCCACCTCAACGGCCACGAGACGGACTGCCTGCTGGACTCCGGGAGCACGGAAAACTTAGTTCACCCTGACACGGTAAGACGCTGCGCGCTCCCTGTCCATCCCGTAACACGCAAAATCGGTTTAGCCTCAGGTTCGCACTCCGTCCACATCACCGGGTGCTGCATCGCGGACCTCACGGTCCAAGGGAAGGTTTTTAAAAATTATAAATTCCTTGTCCTCCCTGACCTTTGCGCACCGGCACTCCTAGGACTGGACTTCCAGTGCAAGCTGCAGAGCTTGACTTTTCAATTCGACGGCCCTATACCCCCACTCACTGTCTGCAGCCTCGCGTCCCTCAAAGTGGACCCTCCCTCCCTGTTTGCTAACCTCACCCCCGATTGCAAACCCGTCGCCACACGGAGCAGACGGTACAGCGCCCAGGACCGATCCTTCATCAGGTCCGAGATCCAGAGGTTGCTGACGGAAGGGGTCATCGAGGCCAGCAACAGTCCCTGGCGAGCCCAAGTGCTGGTGGTCCGGACGGGGGAGAAAAACCAGATGGTCATCGATTATAGCCAAACCATCAATCGGTTTAGGCAACTGGACGCGTATCCTCTTCCCCGTATTTCTACCATGGTAAACGAGATCGCGATATACACGGTCTTCTCAACTGTGGACCTTAAGTCCGCTTACCACCAGCTCCCCATCCGCGCAAGTGACCGACTGTACACCGCGTTCGAGGCTGATGGGCGCCTCTGCCACTTCCTTAGGGTTCCGTTTGGTGTCACAAATGGGGTCTCGGTCTTCCAACGGGAGATGGACCGAATGGTCGACAAGTACGGATTACAGGCTAACTTCCCGTATCTTGATAATGTCACCATCTGCGGCCATGACCAGCAGGGCCATGACGCCAACCTCCAGAAATTCCTCCAAACCGCAAAACTCCTTAACCTCACGTACAATAAGGATAAATGCGTGTTTAGCACCGACCGC
Organism: Scyliorhinus canicula; assembly: GCF_902713615.1. Classification (NCBI taxonomy): domain Eukaryota; kingdom Metazoa; phylum Chordata; class Chondrichthyes; order Carcharhiniformes; family Scyliorhinidae; genus Scyliorhinus; species Scyliorhinus canicula. The sequence goes on along the minus strand of NC_052147.1, from coordinate 276,793,143 downwards.
CTAGCGATCCTCGGCTACGTAGTGCGTAACGGAGTGATAGGTCCCGACCCCGAACGCATGCGCCCCCTGATGGAACTCCCTCTCCCCATTACCCCCAAATCCCTCAAATGCTGCCTGGGGTTTTTCGCATACTACGCCCAATGGGTTCCCAACTACGCGGACAAGGCCCGTCCCCTCATGCAAACCACGACCTTCCCGCCGTCGACGGACGCCTGCCAGGCCTTTAGCCGCATCAAAGCAGACATCGCAAAGGCCACGATGCGTGCCATCGACGAGGCCCTCCCCTTCCAGGTCGAAAGCGACGCATCAGAAGTAGCTCTGGCGGCCACCCTGAACCAAGCGGGCAGACCCGTGGCCTTCTTCTCCAGAACTCTCCAGGCTTCCGAACTCCGCCACCCCTCTGTGGAAAAGGAAGCCCAGGCCATAGTCGAAGCCGTGCGACATTGGAGGCACTATTTGGCCGGCAGGAGGTTTACCCTCCTCACAGACCAACGGTCAGTAGCCTTCAAGTTTGATAATGCACAAAGGGGCAAGATCAAAAATGACAAGATTTTACGGTGGCGGATCGAGTTGTCCACGTACAACTATGATATTGTGTATCATCCTGGGAAGCTCAATGAGCCTCCTGATGCCCTGTCCCGCGGTACCTGCGCCAGCGCGCAGATAGACCGCCTCCGCTCCCTCCACGCAGACCTCTGCCATCCAGGGGTGACCCGCCTACACCACTTCATTAAGGCCCGCAACCTGCCCTACTCCATCGAGGAAGTCAGGTCAGTAACCCGTGACTGCCACATCTGCGCCGAGTGCAAACCGCACTTCTACCGCCCCGAGCGCGCACACCTGATCAAAGCATCCCGCCCCTTCGAACGTCTTAGCATTGACTTCAAGGGGCCCCTTCCCTCTAACAACCGCAACATTTACTTCCTGGCGGTTATCGACGAACACTCCCGCTTCCCCTTCGCCATTCCCTGTCCCGACATGACCACATCGACCGTCATTAAGGCCCTACTCTCCATCTTCTCACTGTTCGGCTACCCCGCGCACATACACAGCGATCGGGGGTCCTCATTTATGAGCGACGAGCTGCGTCAATTCCTGCTCGACAGGGACATCGCCTCTAGCAGGACGACCAGCTATAACCCTTGGGGTAACGGACAGGTCGAGCGGGAGAATGGTACCATCTGGAAGACCATACTACTGGCCCTCCGGTCTAAAAATCTCCCTATTTCCCGATGGCAAGAGGTGATCCCCGATGCACTGCACTCTATCTGCTCACTCCTCTGTACTGCAACTAATCAGACACCTCATGAACGTCTTCTTGTTTTCCTCAGGAAGTCGTCTTCCGGATCCCCTCTCCCGACGTGGCTGGTCACCCCCGGACCCATCTTGCTCCGGAAGCATGTGCGGGTGCACAAGTCCGATCCGTTGGTGGAGCATGTCCAATTACTCCACGCTAACCCGCAGTATGCATATGTGGAGTACCCCGACGGTCGGCAGGACACGGTCTCCCTCCGGGACCTGGCACCCGCCGGCGTGCGGCCCCCCCCCCCACCACAGACCCCCCCTCCCCTTTTTCACCCCAGCACCCCACTCAGCTTCCCCATCCCTCATCCATGGCGTCTCCCCGGCCAGCTCAGATGACGGAGACTACTCGAAGTCTATCGCTCCCGGACTCCAGGACATCAGCAGGACCATCAGCCGATCCGACGACAACTCCTCCACTGCGGCGTTGGCCGGGACGTCAAGGACCACCAAAAGACTGATCGAATCCTTCTAGAGTTCTACAGCCCCATGGACTTTCTTTTTGTAAATATCGTTATGTCTGGGCCAGTGGGAAGCCCCCAAATTCGATAAGGGTACGGAGAGAAAATTATTCTCCCGACGGCTACTCATATCACCAGTTCTCCCCCCCCCCCCCCCCCCCCCCCCCCCCCCCACCCTGGGTCTCGTTCACACCCCCCCCCCGCCTTCCTTCTCCGTAAGGGGTGAATATGGTGATATGATCTGCATACACGTCTGCCATTGGGCCAGAACGTCGGCTTACCATTGGCCCTGGTCGGTCATGTGCCTCTCGACCGATTGGCCGAGAGGCTGAGTTAACCACGCCTCTATTAACGAGGTATAAATGCTCAGACGCCTGACGATCGTCCCTTTCCACTGTAGACGATCACAGAGCTGTGTTCTAGTCAATTAAAGCCAGACTTTGGTAAATCACTCGCCTCGCGTGCAATCGATGGTACATCACACTGCAGTACAGTACTGAGGGTGCACTGCGCTACACTACTGAGGGTGCACTGCAGTACAGTACTGAGGGTGCACTGCGGTACAGTACTGAGGGTGCACTGCGGTACAGTACTGAGGGTGCACTGCGCTACACTACTGAGGGTGCACTGCAGTACAGTACTGAGGGTGCACTGCGGTACAGTACTGAGGGTGCACTGCGGTACAGTACTGAGGGTGCACTGCGGTACAGTACTGAGGGTGCACTGCGGTACAGTACTGAGGGTGTACTGCAGTACAGTACTGAGGGTGTACTGCGGTTCAGTACTGAGGGTGCACTGCGGTACAGTGAGGGTGCCCCGCGGTACAGTACTGAGGGTGCACTGCGGTACAGTACTGAGGGTGTACTGCAGTACAGTACTGAGGGTGTACTGCGGTTCAGTACTGAGGGTGCACTGCGGTACAGTACTGAGGGTGCACTGCGGTACAGTACTGAGGGTGCACTGAGGTACAGTACTGAGGGTGCACTGCGGTACAGTACTGAGGGTGTACTGCGGTACAGTACTGAGGGTGCACTGCGGTACAGTACTGAGGGTGTACTGCAGTACAGTACTGAGGGTGCACTGCGCTACAGTACTGAGGGTGTACTGCGGTACAGTGAGAGTGTACTGCAGTACAGTACTGAGGGTGCCCTGCGGTACAGTACTGAGGGTGCACTGCGCTACAGTACTGAGGGTGCACTGCGGTACAGTACTGAGGGTGTACTGCAGTACAGTACTGAGGGTGCACTGCGATACAGTACTGAGGGTGCACTGCGATACAGTACTGAGGGTGCACTGCGGTACAGTACTGAGGGTGCACTGCGGTACAGTACTGAGGGTGCACTGCGGTACAGTACTGAGGGTGCACTGCGATACAGTACTGAGGGTGTACTGCGGTACAGTGAGGGTGTACTGCGGTACAGTACTGAGGGTGTACTGCGGTACAGTACTGAGGGTGCACTGCGGTACAGTACTGAGGGTGCACTGCGGTACAGTGAGGGTGTACTGCGGTACAGTACTGAGGGTGCACTGCGCTACAGTACTGAGGGTGCACTGCGGTACAGTACTGAGGGTGCACTGCGGTACAGTACTGAGGGTGTACTGCGGTACAGTACTGAGGGTGTACTGCGATACAGTACTGAGGGTGTACTGCGATACAGTACTGAGGGTGCACTGCGGTACAGTACTGAGGGTGCACTGCGCTACAGTACTGAGGGTGCACTGCGGTACAGTACTGAGGGTGCACTGCGGTACAGTACTGAGGGTGCACTGCGGTACAGTACTGAGGGTGTACTGCGGTACAGTACTGAGGGTGTACTGCGGTACAGTACTGAGGGTGCACTGCGGTACAGTACTGAGGGTGTACTGCGGTACAGTACTGAGGGTGTAATGCAGTACAGTACTGAGGGTGCACTGCGCTACAGTACTGAGGGTGTACTGCGGTACAGTGAGGGTGCACTGCGGTACAGTACTGAGGGTGCACTGCGGTACAGTACTGAGGGTGTACTGCGGTACAGTACTGAGGGTGTACTGCGGTACAGTACTGAGGGTGTAATGCAGTACAGTACTGAGGGTGCACTGCGCTACAGTACTGAGGGTGTACTGCGGTACAGTGAGGGTGCACTGCGGTACAGTACTGAGGGTGCACTGCGGTACAGTACTGAGGGTGTACTGAGGTACAGTGAGGGTGTACTGTGGTACAGTGAGGGTGCACTGCGGTACAGTACTGAGGGTGCACTGCGGTACAGTACTGAGGGTGTACTGCGGTACAGTACTGAGGGTGCACTGCGGTACAGTACTGAGGGTGCACTGCGATACAGTACTGAGGGTGTACTGAGGTACAGTACTGAGGGTGCACTGCGGTACAGTACTGAGGGTGTACTGCGATACAGTACTGAGGGTGTACTGCGGTACAGTACTGAGGGTGTACTGAGGTACAGTACTGAGTGTGCACTGCGGTACAGTACTGAGGGTGTACTGAGATACAGTACTGAGGGTGTAGTTAGAAGATAGATAGAACAGTACAGCACAGAACAGGCCCTTCGGCCCTCGATGTTGTGCCGAGCAATGATCACCCTACTTAAACCCACGTAACCCGTATACCCATAACCCAACAATCCCCCCATTAACCTTACACTACGGGCAATTTAGCATGGCCAATCCACCTAACCCGCACATCTTTGGACTGTGGGAGGAAACCGGAGCACCCGGAGGAAACCCACGCACACACGGGGAGGACGTGCAGACTCCACACAGACAGTGACCCAGCCGGGAATCGAACCTGGGACCCTGGAGCTGTGAAGCATTGATGCTAACCACCATGCTACCGTGAGGCCCCTACTGTACTGCGGTACAGTGAGGGTGCACTGCGGTACAGTACAGAGGGTGTACTGAGGTACAGTGAGGGTGTACTGAGGTACAGTACTGAGGGTGTACTGAGGTACAGTACTGAGTGTGCACTGCGGTACAGTACTGAGGGTGTACTGCGGTACAATACTGAGGGTGCACTGCGGTACAGTACTGAGGGTGCACTGCGGTACAGTACTGAGGGTGTACTGCGATACAGTACTGAGGGTGCACTGCGGTACAGTACTGAGGGTGCACTGCGGTACAGTACTGAGGGTGCACTGCGGTACAATACTGAGGGTGCACTGCGGTACAGTACTGAGGGTGCACTGCGGTACAGTACTGAGGGTGTACTGAGGTACAGTACTGAGGGTGCACTGCGGTACAGTACTGAGGGTGCACTGCGGTACAGTACTGAGGGTGCACTGCGGTACAGTACTGAGGGTGCACTGCGGTACAGTACTGAGGGTGTACTGCGATACAGTACTGAGGGTGCACTGCGGTACAGTACTGAGGGTGTACTGCGGTACAGTACTGAGGGTGCACTGCGGTACAGTACTGAGGGTGCACTGCGGTACAGTACTGAGGGTGCACTGCGGTACAGTACTGAGGGTGCACTGCGGTACAGTACTGAGGGTGTACTGCGGTACAGTACTGAGGGTGCACTGCGGTACAGTACTGAGGGTGCACTGCGGTACAGTACTAAGGGTGCACTGAGGTACAGTACTGAGGGTGTACTGCGATACAGTACTGAGGGTGCACTGCGGTACAGGACTGAGGGTGCACTGCGGTACAGTACTGAGGGTGCACTGCGGTACAGTACTGAGGGTGTACTGCGATACAGTACTGAGGGTGCACTGCGGTACAGTACTAAGGGTGCACTGCGGTACAGTACTGAGGGTGCACTGCGGTACAGTACTGAGGGTGTACTGCGATACAGTACTGAGGGTGTACTGCGGTACAGTACTGAGGGTGCACTGCGGTACAGTACTGAGGGTGCACTGCGGTACAGTACTGAGGGTGCACTGCGGTACAGTACTGAGGGTGCACTGCGATACAGGACTGAGAGTGTACTGCGATACAGTACTGAGGGTGTACTGCGATACAGTACTGAGGGTGCACTGCGGTACAGTACTGAGGGTGCACTGCGGTACAGTACTGAGGGTGCACTGCGGTACAGTGAGGGTGCACTGCGGTACAGTACTGAGGGTGCACTGCGGTACAGTACTGAGGGTGCACTGCGGTACAGTACTGAGGGTGCACTGCGGTACAGTACTGAGGGTGCACTGCGCTACAGTACTGAGGGTGCACTGCGCTACAGTACTGAGGGTGTACTGCGGTATAGTGAGGGTGCACTGCGGTACAGTACTGAGGGTGCACTGCGGTACAGTACTGAGGGTGCACTGCGGTACAGTACTGAGGGTGCACTGCGGTACAGTACTGAGGGTGCACTGCGCTACAGTACTGAGGGTGCACTGCGATACAGTACTGAGGGTGTACTGCGATACAGTACTGAGGGTGTACTGCGGTACAGTACTGAGGGTGCACTGCGGTACAGTACTGAGGGTGTACTGAGGTACAGTACTGAGTGTGCACTGCGGTACAGTACTGAGGGTGTACTGCGATACAGTACTGAGGGTGTACTGCGGTACAGTACTGAGGGTGTACTGAGGTACAGTACTGAGTGTGCACTGCGGTACAGTACTGAGTGTGCACTGCGGTACAGTACTGAGGGTGTACTGAGATACAGTACTGAGGGTGTAGTTAGAAGATAGATAGAACAGTACAGCACAGAACAGGCCCTTCGGCCCTCGATGTTGTGCCGAGCAATGATCACCCTACTTAAACCCACGTAACCCGTATACCCGTAACCCAACAATCCCCCCATTAACCTTACACTACGGGCAATTTAGCATGGCCAATCCACCTAACCCGCACATCTTTGGACTGTGGGAGGAAACCGGAGCACCCGGAGGAAACCCACGCACACACGGGGAGGACGTGCAGACTCCACACAGACAGTGACCCAGCCGGGAATCGAACCTGGGACCCTGGAGCTGTGAAGCATTGATGCTAACCACCATGCTACCGTGAGGCCCCTACTGTACTGCGGTACAGTGAGGGTGCACTGCGGTACAGTACAGAGGGTGTACTGAGGTACAGTGAGGGTGTACTGTGGTACAGTACTGAGTGTGCACTGCGGTACAGTACAGAGGGTGTACTGAGGTACAGTACTGAGGGTGTACTGAGGTACAGTACTGAGTGTGCACTGCGGTACAGTACTGAGGGTGTACTGCGGTACAATACTGAGGGTGCACTGCGGTACAGTACTGAGGGTGCACTGCGGTACAGTACTGAGGGTGCACTGCGGTACAGTACTGAGGGTGCACTGCGGTACAGTACTGAGGGTGCACTGTGGTACAGTGAGGGTGCACTGCGGTACAATACTGAGGGTGCACTGCGGTACAGTACTGAGGGTGCACTGCGGTACAGTACTGAGGGTGTACTGCGGTACAATACTGAGGGTGCACTGCGGTACAGTACTGAGGGTGTACTGCGGTACAGTACTGAGGGTGCACTGCGGTACAGTACTGAGGGTGTACTGCGGTACAGTACTGAGGGTGTACTGCGGTACAGTACTGAGGGTGTACTGAGGTACAGTGAGGGTGTACTGTGGTACTGTACTGAGGGTGCACTGCGGTACAGTGAGGGTGCACTGCGGTACAGTACTGAGGTGTACTGCGGTACAGTACTGAGGGTGTACTGCGGTACAGTACTGAGGGTGCACTGCGGTACAGTACTGAGGGTGCACTGCGGTACAGTACTGAGGGTGCACTGCGATACAGTACTGAGGGTGCACTGCGGTACAGTACTGAGGGTGTACTGCGGTACAGTACTGAGGGTGCACTGCGGTACAGTACTGAGGGTGTACTGAGGTACAGTGAGGGTGTACTGTGGTACAGTACTGAGGGTGTACTGCGGTACAGTACTGAGGGTGTACTGAGGTACAGTGAGGGTGTACTGTGGTACAGTACTGAGGGTGTACTGCGGTACAGTGAGGGTGCACTGCGGTACTGTACTGAGGGTGTACTGCGGTACAGTACTGAGGGTGTACTGCGGTACAGTGAGGGTGCACTGCGGTACAGTGAGGGTGCCCTGCGGTACAGTACTGAGGGTGCACTGCGGTACAGTGAGGGTGCCCTGCGGTACAGTGAGGGTGTACTGCGGTACAGTACTGAGGTGTAGTGAGGTACAGTACTGAGTGTGCACTGCGGTACAGTACTGAGGGTGCACTGCGGTACAGTACTGAGGGTGCACTGCGGTACAGTACTGAGGGTGCACTGCGATACAGTACTGAGGGTGCACTGCGGTACAGTACTGAGGGTGCACTGCGGTACAGTACTGAGGGTGCACTGCGATACAGTACTGAGGGTGCACTGCGGTACAGTACTGAGGGTGCACTGCGGTACAGTGAGGGTGCACTGCGGTACAGTACTGAGGGTGTACTGCGATACAGTACTGAGGGTGCACTGCGGTACAGTACTGAGGGTGCACTGCGATACAGTGAGGGTGCACTGCGGTACAGTACTGAGGGTGCACTGCGGTACAGTACTGAGGGTGCACTGCGGTACAGTACTGAGGGTGCACTGCGGTACAGTGAGGGTGCACTGCGGTACAGTGAGGGTGCACTGCGGTACAGTACTGAGGGTGCACTGCGGTACAGTACTGAGGGTGTACTGCGGTACAGTGAGGGTGCACTGCGGTACAGTACAGAGGGTGTACTGTGGTACAGTACTGAGAGTGTACTGAGGTACAGTACTGAGTGTGCACTGCGGTACAGTGAGGATGCACTGCGGTACAGTACTGAGGGTGCACTGCGGTACAGTACTGAGGGTGCACTGCGGTACAGTACTGAGGGTGCACTGCGGTACAGTACTGAGGGTGCACTGCGGTACAGTGAGGGTGCACTGCGGTACAGTGAGGGTGCACTGCGGTACAGTACTGAGGGTGCACTGCGGTACAGTACTGAGGGTGTACTGCGGTACAGTGAGGGTGCACTGCGGTACAGTACAGAGGGTGTACTGTGGTACAGTACTGAGGGTGTACTGAGGTACAGTACTGAGTGTGCACTGCGGTACAGTGAGGATGCACTGCGGTACAGTGAGGGTGCACTGCGGTACAGTGAGGGTGCCCTGCGGTACAGTACTGAGGGTGCACTGCGGTACAGTGAGGGTGCACTGCGGTACAGTACTGAGGGTGCACTGCGGTACAGTACTGAGGCCGTACTGCGGTACAGCACTGAGGGTGCACTGCGGTACAGTACTGAGGGTGCACTGCGCTACAGTACTGAGGGTGTACTGCGGTACAGTGAGGGTGCACTGATCTGCAGTTTGGTCAAAGAACAAAGAACAAAGAAAAGTACAGCACAGGAACAGGCCCTTTGGCCCTCCAAGCCTGTTGTAACCATGCTGTCCGACTAAACTACAATCTTCTACACTTCCTGGGTCTGTATCCCTCTATTCCCATCCTATTAATGTATTTGTCAAGATGCCCCTTAAATGTCACTATCGTCCCTGCTTCCACCACCTCCTCCGGCAGCGAGTTCCTGGCACCCACTACCCTCTGTGTAAAAAGCTTGCCTCGTACATCTCCTCTAAATCTTGCCCCTCGCACCTTAAACCTATGCCCCCTAGTAATTGACCCCTCTACCCTGAGGAAAAGCCTCTGACTATCCACTCTGTCTATGCCACCCATAATTTTGGAGACCTCTAGCAGGTCGCCCCTCAACCTCCGTCGTTCCAGTGAGAACAAACCGAGTTTATTCAACCTCTCCTCAGTCCCAGTCCCACAACGAACGCTGGTTTTCTGCAGGAGCAAATTCTCTCTTGCAGAAATATTTAACAATCATTTTTGCAAAGGTTTTGTGAAAAATAAGCAATTGGGAAAGGTTCCTATTGGCTGTGAGATTTTGTCAGTAATGCAACATCTCGCTTTCACTGCTTCTTGCTGAATTTCATTCTCACTCTGAGGATTGTAACACCGTTCTCAATCTGCGTGTCGCACATTAATACAACTGCTGCACGGTCCATCTGTGATTGAATTGAACCACCTGGACTGCAGCAAGAATCCAGCGACATGAAGGGAGTCTGGAGCCATCGTTAGCACTGTTGCTTCACAGTGGGTTCGATTCCCGGCTTAGGTCACAGTTTGTGCAGAGTCTGCCCATTCTCCCCGTGTCTGCGTGGGTTTCCTCCGGATGCTCCTGTTTCCTCCCCTATGTCCGGAAAGATGTGCTTGTTCGGTAAATTGGACATTCTGAATTCTCCCTCTGTGTACCCGAACATGCACCGGAATGTGGCGACTGGGAGCTTTTCACAGTAACTTCATTGCAGTGTCAATGTAAGCCTACTTGTGATGCTAATAAAGAATATTATTAGTAACAATTCTATCACATGTTGCAAATTGGCCGTTAACTGCAACCGAGAGAACAGTGATAAGACTTTTCAATTATAAAGCTCTTAATCACACCTCAGAACAAGATGACAGGGATGGTTACATTGGCAAACCGTGCAAGATCCCAGTTCTTAGATAATACAGGTTGTTGCAAGTGAGGGTTCTGTTCACGAAGAGATCTGTAAGGTTGAAAATGAACTGTTTATTGGGAACACATACCTATATATATATATATATATTATATGTATGTGGTGAATGTAACTCCGTAATTCACACTGTATTGTATATACATGAGACCATGCATTTGTAAGCGCAGTTGCGTTGCCCGACCACTAGGGGAGTAGCGCTGGGAATGCTTAGGAGTTTGTACAGGGCTCCACCCTTGGCTCCGCCCACGACTCCTCCCCCTGGACTGCTGTATAAATACCAATGCTCAGAGCCAGTCATTCAGTTCATCGAGTGTTCAACGCAGAACAGGCTGGCTCTGTTGTAAGTAGATTAAAACCACTGTTCATATCTTAAAGCACGTGTCTAGTGAATTGATGGTTCCATCAATGTACAAAGTATAGCCCAGACTGTGAGCTAACTCCATGCTTATTCCTACACACGTCTCAAGCTCATGTCTCCTTCATGCCCTAACTTTCTCATCTCAGCACTCTTAAACTCAGTTGAAACCTTTGCTATTGCATTGCCTGGCCTGACACAATATTCTCTCTATTTACATCCCACTGTGGACAGTGTTGTACTCCAGTCCCACATTAACCTTTAATGCTTTGGCAAACTCTCTTTCCCATCACAGAATTGTTATGGTGCAGAAGGAGGCTAGTTGACTCATTGGCCGGGACCTGGTCGGAGAATCCCCGGGGGTGGGGGGGCAGAATCACACCCCGACGCCTTGACGCCGGCTTCACCATTCTCCGGCGCCGTTTTTCGGGCGCCCTCGGAATCGCCACCACCAAGGGCAGGAGTCGTTGCCAACGGTTTCCCCCCTCTCCCCCGGCGATTCTCCAGGCCCCGATGGGCCGAGTGGCCGAGAGGTTTGGCCGAGTCCCGCCGGCGTGGGTTACTCAGCTCCCACACGGCAGGACCGGGAAGGTGAGTGTGCACGGGTCGTCCTGGAGGGGGGCGGGGGGATCCGACCCCGAGGGGGGGCCCCCATGGCAGCCTGGCCCGCGTTCGGGGCCTACCAATCGGCGGGTGGGCTGGTTCCGTGGAGGCCTACTTTACTCCGCACTGGGTCCCTGTACCAGAGAAACCAGAGCAACCGGAGGAAACCCACGCAGACATGGGGAGAACGTGCAGACTCTGCACAGACAGTGACCCAAGCCGGGAATCGAACCTGGGACCCTGGAGCTGTGAAGCAACAGTGCTAACCACTGTGCTACCATGCCGCCCCTCTGCAACTGGATCCACGACTTTCTGACCCAGAGACCATAATCAGTAAGAATAAACAACAACACCTACTCCACAATAGTCTTCAATACCGGGGCCCAGCAAGGCTGCATACCTAGCCCCCTACTCTACTCCCTGTACACACACGACTGCGTGGCAAAACTTGGTTCCAACTCCATCTATAAGTTTGCTGACGATACAACCATAGTGGCCCGGATCTCGAATAACGACGAGTCAGAATACAGGAGGGAGATAGAGAACCTAGTGGAGTGGTGTAGCGACAACAATCTCTCCCTCAATGCCAGCAAAACTAAAGAGCTGGTCATCGACTTCAGGAAGCAAAGTACTGTACACACCCCTGTCAGCATCAACGGGGCCGAGGTGGAGATGGTTAGCAGTTTCAAAATCCGAGGGGTGCACATCTCCAAAAATCTGTCCTGGTCCACCCACGTCGACGCTACCACCAAGAAAGCACAACAGCGCCTATACTTCCTCAGGAAACTAAGGAAATTCGGCATGTCCACATTAACACTTACCAACTTTTACAGAGGCACCATAGAAAGTATCCTATCGGGCTGCATCACAGCCTGGTATGGCAACTGCTCGGCCCAGGGCCGCAAGAAACTTCAGAGAGTCGTGAATACCGCCCAGTCCATCACATCAACCTGCCTCCCATCCATGGACTCCATCTACACCTCCCGCTGCCTTGGGAAAGCGGGCAGCATAATCAAGGATCCCTCCCACCCGGCTTACTCATTCTTCCAACTTCTCCCATCAGACAGGAGATACAGAAGTCTGAGAACACGCACAAACAGACTCAAAAACAGCTTCTTCCCCGCTGCTACCAGACTCCTAAACGACCCTCTTATGGACTCACCTCATTAACACTACACCCCTGTTTGCTTCACCCGGTGCCAGTGTTATGTAGTTACATTGTGTACCTTATGTTTCCCTATTATGTATTTTCTTTTATTTCCTTTTTTTTCATGTACTTAATGATCTGTTGAGCTGCTCGCAGAAAAATACTTTTCACTGCACCTCGGTACACGTGACAATAAACAAATCCAAACCATCCGCTCCTTTCCCAAGGCCCAAACCACACCGCTCCTTTCCCCAGTCTTGCCCCATCCTTTCCTGTCCGCCATGCACAGCCTTTCCTTGCCACCGCTGCCCACCTTGTGGCCAATTGGTCCCCTGCTGGCACATGCCTCGCCCTGACTTCGCAGTTGGCTGTGGGCTATTCTGCCCAGCAACAGCGAGATGGAATAAATCAAATGGACCAATTGGAGAAAGGTCACTCGGAGACTACCAGCATCCAAGAGGTCTTGCTCTGTTTGGCCCATTTGATTCCTCGATGTTTGCACGTTCAAACCGCTGTTTACCGGTCACATGGTAGCCACCGGCTTCGCGGACCCCCCCAGAGATGCATCATGGACTCTTGGGGGGGGGGGGGTCGCAGATCCGCAGACCCCATTTTGGGAACTATGGTTCTGAATCACCTCATTGCTCCTAGTCTAAGCCTTTATTAATAAATACTATCTGCTTTATTAACTGTTCTCTTCACCTGTCCTGCTACCTTCAATGATTTAAGCACATATACACCCAGGTCCCTCTACTCCTGCGCCCCTTTTAGAATTTTACCCCCACACAGGTTAAGGGAGGGATGTGAATCAGAAACATCCAATCTTGCTCAGGTGGGTAGTGCGCTCACCGCCTGTGGCAAAATCCAGTCCAGAGACTGTGATACAAATGCAGGCTGGAGCTGGGGCTCTCAATGCAGAACCGAGGAAGTGCTGCACTGCCAGAGGTGCTGTCCTTTGAACAAGATGTTAAACTGAAACAGCTTCTGCTCTCATATATGATATAACAGGTCTCACGGCACCGAGAGGGACAAACCCAGGCGATGCCTGGGAATACCACTCTGCCTGAAAGTTCCCTCCAAGTCACGCACTAGCCTGACTTGGAAATAAATCACCGTTCCTTCTGTCGCTGGGTCAAAATCCTGGAACTCCCTCCCTAACAGCACTGGGGCAGTACGGTAAGCACAGTAGCTAGCACTGTTGCTTCACAGCTCCAGGGTCCCAGGTTGATCCCGGCTTGGATCGCTGTCTGTGCGGAGTCTGCCCGTTCTCCCCGTGTCTCTGTGGGTTTCCTCCGGGTGCTCCGGTTTCCTCCCACAAGTCCCGAAAGACGTGACGTTAGGTAATTTGGACATTCTGAATTCTCCCGCTGTGTACCCGAACAGGCGCCAGAATGTGGCGACGAGGGGCTTTTCACAGTAACTTCATTGCTGTGTTAATGTAAGCCAATTGTGACAATAAAGATTATTAAAAAAGGGGGTGTGTACTGACACCTCAGGGACTTCAGCAGTTCAAGAAGGCAGCTCATCACCACCTTCTGAAGGGCAATTAGGGATGGGTAATAAATACTGGCTGAGCCAGCGACAACCACATCCCCTGAAATTATTTTTTTTAATTATAGAGGGTATCTGTTCAATCTAAACCTAAACATGATCTGATCATTTGTTTTATTTATGGTTGTTTGGTGGCCAATGTTCCTCCATTACAAGAGGAACGACACCTTCAAAAGTGCATCTCTGATTGTAAATCCCTTTGAGGCAAACTGAAGCCAGTTTACAAGACAATTGAAGAGCTGTCACGTTGGATGAAGGGGTTTCAGTAAAATCAGCGACTCACCATTTCCCTTCTGAGTCTGACAGTTCTGCCGCGTTCTCGGAGTTGAGAATGGCCTTGACCTCTAACATGCTGCCCAACAGGTCAGCAAAGGAAAGACAAAAAGACTTGCAAGAACAAGGGTACCCTCACTCAGCGTGCCCCGAAACATTTGACCGTCAATTCAGCCACATTTGGATTTTGTTTATTGTCACGGATAATAAGGTACAGTGAAAAGTATTTTTCTGAGAGTAGCTCAACAGACCATTAAGTACATGAACAAAAAAGAAAATAAAAGAAACTACATAATAGGGCAACACAATGTAACTACATAACACCGGCATTGGGTGAAGCTGTGACAGTTGAGGAGTATTCTATCTAAGATCTTCCCGATTAGTTGAGGTTGGAAGCTACCAGACAAGGTCGTGTCAATATCTAAAGTAAGACTCACTGTTTGAGATGTCTAATTATAGTATACACAATGGTCCTTGCTTTCACTACCTTCAGTATACGAGATAGACTAGGGGACAATCTTATCCTTAACTGCAGCTAAATCTTTCTTATTCTGAGAGCTGTGTATGGGTAAGTCATCCTCCTGTAGCCTCAGAAGTGAGAATATGATGAGTCTTAGTTAAATGTCGCACTTATTTATGAAAATAGACATGGATCTGTACGGTAAAATATATACGCAATTTATTTAAAGAATAAGGTTAATACAAGTTTTTAGTAAATGATACAGTTCGGCAAATACAGGATATAAATGAGTTAGCCCTCGAATTCCCTAACTACATAGTTACTTAAGATATGAACAATTCATACTTACAATGGCTAGTAGTCTCAGAATTCAATACTCAACCAAGAGCAGAACTCTGCGAGTCGAGATAAAGGCAGCGGCTTGGTCAGGCAAACGCTCAGCAATCTTCTAAACAGCTCTCGAAGCGATTGCCTCAGCAGCTTTTTACTTAAACTTTTATAGGGTTTTTACTTAGGGAGTTCTCGGGAGGTTTTAGCAGACCACAGATCTGAAGAAACTAAATTAACACCAACCGCCATTTCTAGACAAGCAGAAGCCTCCCGTAGTTGGCAAGGCCACTAGACAAGACCACTAGACTAATAAGCTTATTTAAGCTGGGCTTTTACAAAGGTAATGTCTGCAGTACTTGTTGAAAGACATTATTGCGATAAGTAGCATCAATTTTAAGGTTTACAAGAAATACATGGCTTCATCAGTTTTTAATATAGAGTTAATACACTTCATCAGCTTTTAATATAGAGTTAACGCATGGTTTAATATAAAGTCAGCTCTGGTGAGTAGCGTGGATACCACCACAAAGCATACAGGGGTGTAGTGTTAATGAGGTCAGTCCATAAGAGGGTCGTTTAGGAGTCTGGTGACAGTGGGGAAGAAGCTGTTTTTGAGTCTGTTCGTGCGTGTTCTCAGACTTCTGTATCTCCTGCCCGATGGAAGAAGTTGGAAGAGTGAGTAAGCCGGGGGGGAGCAATCTTTGATTATGCTGCCCGCTTTCCCCAGGCAGCGGGAGGTGTAGATGGAGTCAATGGATGGGAGGCAGGTTCGTGTGATGGACTGGGCTGTGTTCACGACTCTCTGAAGTTTCTTGCGGTCTTGGGCCGAGCAGTTGCCATACCAGGCTGTGATGCAGCCAGATAGGGTGTCTTCTATGTTGCATCTGTAAAAGTTGGTAAGAGTTAATGTGGACATGCCGAATTTCCTTAGTTTCCCGCGGATGGAGGTGGCTAGCACGAGGGGACATAGCCTTAAATTGAGGGGTAATAGATATAGGACAGAGGTCAGAGGTGGGTTTTTTACGCAAAGAGTGGTGAGGCCATGGAATGCCCTACCTGCAACAGTAGTCAACTCGCCAACATTGAGGGCATTTAATAATTTAATAAGCATATGGATGATAAGGGCATAGTGTAGGTTAGATGGCCTTTAGTTTTTTTCCATGTCGGTGCAACATCGAGGGCCGAAGGGCCTGTCCTGCGCTGTATCGTTCTATGTTCTATGTTCTAAGTAGAGGCGCTGTTGTGCTTTCTTGGCGATAGCGTCGACATGGGTGGGCCAGGACAGATTTTTGGAGATGTGCACCTCTAGGAATTTGAAACTGCTAACCATCTCCACCTCGGCCCCGTTGATGCTGACAGGGGTGTGTACAGTACTTTGCTTCCTGAAGTCAATGACCAGCTCTTCAGTTTTGCTGGCATTGAGGGAGAGATTGTTGTCGTTACACCACTCCACTAGGTTCTCTATCTCCCTCCTATACTCTGACTCGTCGTTATTCGAGATCCGGCCCAATATGGTCGTATCGTCAGCAAACATTTAAATTGTAGTCGCGGTTGTAATGTAGGAAACGCAGCAGCGAATTTATGCACAGCAAACTGCCACAGACAACAATGTAATCACGGTCAGGGAGTCTGTTTTGTAATAATGTGGGCTGTAGGTTAAGCGTTGGCCAGGACACCGAGGAGAACTTGCTTGCTCTTTTTCAAAATTGTGCCCGGGGACCATTTATGTCCACCTGAGAGAGCACACAGGGCCTCGTTTTAAGGTCTCACCTGAAAATGAAAAAATGAAATTAAATGAAAATCGCTTATTGTCACGAGTAGGCTTCAAATGAAGTAACTGTGAAAAGCCCCTAGTCGCCACATTCCGGTGCCTGTTCGGGGAGGCTGGTACGGGGCGATGCCTCTGACATTGCAGCACTCCCTCAGTGCTGTCTCTGGCCACATCTTGTGGCCAAGTTTCTGGAGTGCGTTTTGGAAACACATTCTCAGCGATGAGAGTGCTGCCCAGTGAGCCAACGCTGAAACCGTTGCTATTACATTGCCTGGCCTGACACAATATTTCTCATTCTGCCGTCTCCCGTCTCGGGACCTGGAGCAACGACGAGCTCCGGCCTCTTCCCACCCACTGTGCTGCACATCCCAGACGGCCAAGTGATGACTGAAATCCGGCTTCGAATAAAAATTCCCACCCAGCGATTCAGAGACTGCAGCGCACTTGCTGATTATTAACCCTCTCTCCAGCTTCGGGATTCTGCTCCTCAGCTGAGGACCTGGTGGAAACGCTGGAGATAAACAGCCAGGCTGCCAGCGGCAAACCCCTTTGTCCAATGAAATAGCTCTTCAACCGTGGCTTAAACTGGCCTCACAGAGCTGCCCAATCAAGGGGTACTTTTGAAGTGAAGTCACTGTGGTAGTGGAGGAAAGACGGCAGCCAAGCAAACAAATAAATAATTTTTTAAAATAAATTTAGAGAACCCAATTAATTTTTTTCCAATGAAGGGGCAGTTTAGCGTGGCCAATCCACCTTCCCTGCACATCTTTGGGTTGTGGGGGCGAAACCCACACAGACACGGGGTGAATGTCCAAACTACGCATGGACAGTGACCCAGGGCCAGGATTGAACGTAGGCAGCAGTGCTAAGCACTGCACCACCATGTCACCCTAACAATGGGGCGGCACAGTAACACAGTGGTTAGCACTGTTGCTTCGCAGCGCTAGGGTCCCAGGTTCAATTCTCGCTGGGGTCACTGTGTGTGCGGAGTCTGCACGTTCTCTACGAGTCTGCGTGGGTTTTCTCCAGGCGCTGCAGTTTCAGTGTACTCGAACAGGCGCCAGAAGGTGGCGACTAGGGGCTTTTCACAGTAACTTCATTGCAGGTTTAATGTAAGCCTACTTGTGACAATAATAAAGATTATGGAAATAAATGACCAGATTGTCAGTTGGGACAGGCCTGTTCTTTTTCAAATAGCAACGCAGGATCTCTTACTGCTGGGGGGGGGTTCCTGTACATAATTCCCATCAGGGTCTTTTTACCTTTGCGATTCCTCAACTCGACCCACACAGATTCTGTGCCTTCTGATCCTATACCGGTCCTTGCTGTTGATTTAACTTCATTCCTTACTAACAATGCAACCCCGCCCCCTTTGACCATCTGCCTGTCCTTTCGATAGGACAGATACCCTTGGATATTTAGATCCCAGCCCTGATCCCCTTGCAGCCACGTCTCGGTGATGTCCACAACATCGTACCTGCCAATTTCAATGTGCGCAACAAGCTCATTTCCTTGTTCTGTATACTGCGCGCATTTAGGTATAACACCCTTATTCCTGCATTGACCACCTCCACCTCCCTTCTCACACTTGTCACCTTTTTTGGTCTGCCTGAGGGTGATGTTGTTCTCTTATTTTTGTTCTCTATTTCCCCTTCAGTTATTACACCTTCTGAGCTCACATTCTGAGTGAGCCTGTGTCGCCGTTTGACAAGATCTGGCTGTGGCCTCAACTCCACGTTGCTATCTCTCTCTCTCCCCCCCCGAATCTTGGCTCCCATCTCCCATGCAATCACTGCACCTGGCACTGCCCCCTCCCTCCCCCGGGGACTTCCCCCTGGCGATGCTGGGTTCAAATCCCACCAGAGCAGCTGGTGACATTTGAATTCAATTAATTGATCTTAAAAATGTGGAATAAAAATAAAGAAATAAATAATCTTTATTGTATAGAAGCTAGTCCTGATGGTGGTGACCATGACAATCATCATCGATTGCTGTGAAATACCTGATTCAATCATGTCCCTTACGAAGTCCGGCCTGCACAAGGTTGACTGTTAACTCTCCTCGAGGGCAATTAAGGGTGGGTAACGAACGTTGACTGTGCCAATCATACCCACGTGCCAGGAAAGAATTTTTAAAAGTCGGCTCAATTGGATTGCTCTTTCAGTGAGCCAACACAGTCAGGATGGGCCGAATGGCCTCCTGTGTGCCGTGTCATTGCGTGGTGTGTGTTTTCTCTCCAAAATTGCTTCATTTTATATGAAAATGCTTTACAATATTCCTGAGAGGAATGCCAAGGTAATCTGTGAGCGGAAGACTTTTCCCCTGGATATAGTTGGGAGGTTGTGATAGTTTAAAATAGAGTGAGGTTAAATTATCACGAGCATTCCTAATAGAGTGGTGATGACTGAGAGAGTGGGTATTGACGTACAAAGTAAACTAGACCCTGAGTGCTTTGGAGGCATCTCAGGAGACCTGTGGGAATTCTATAGCAGTTCCCTGTGACAGATTAACAGGATCTCTGGGATTTAGGGACGTCCTCCCAGTGAGAGAGTCGGCATTGACTTTCTACGGAAATCAGTCCCGGGGGGTAGAAGCCAACATCTGTTCGAGAGCAGCCCAGGCCACTCGCTGCCCTGCAGCCTGGACGTGTAGTCATCCGCCCTGGTTACCCCCAGTCAGCCGGTGTAAAACTAACACGGTTTCTTTCCTTTTCCGATCTTCCTGCCCACTAATGCGTCACTCTTCTCGCAGGTCCGCGAGCTCCATAGAGTCAACACCACCAGACACAGATGCGATTCTGCAATGTGAGCCGAGTTATCCAGCTTTGGCACCACGACAGCACGACGCCTGCTATCTTAGATATGAGTCCCGCTCTATCCTCACTGTCCACTGGATTAATTCTCCAAATGTGGGAATAGTTTAGCTCACTGTGCTAAATCACTGGCTTTTAAAGCAGACCAAGCAGGCCAGCAGCACGGTTCGATTCCCGTACCAGCCTCCCCGGACAGGCGCCGGAATGTGGCGACTAGGGGCTTTTCACAGTAACTTCATTGAAGCCTACTCGTGACAATAAGCCCATTTCATTTCATTTGTTACCCATCCCTAACTGCCCTTGAGAAGGTGATGGAGAGCTGCCTGCTGTTTAGCTCACAGGGCTAAATCGCTGGCTTTGAAAGCAGGCCAGCAGAACGGTTCGATTCCCGTAACAGCCTCCCCGAACAGGCGCCGGAATGTGGCGACTAGGGGCTTTTCACAGTAACTTCATTTGAAGCCTACTCGTGACAATAAGCGATTTTCATTTCATTCATTTCTTCAACGACGGCAGTCCTTATGGTGTAGATACACCCACAGTGCTGTTAGGGAGGATTTTGACCCAGTGACAGTGAAGGAACAGTCGGGTGTGATTTTTCCACCAATCTTGGCGTGCCGGGTACATCACAGGAGAGGTTTTGCGCCAGGCACAGAACCGTGTATGAATCACCTGGCCCCGGCAGCCGGCGCGATCTGGATTACATCCTCGCTGGGCGTGATCCAGATAGTCAGATTTAATTGACCATTGGTTCAGTTGAATATGTGCGGTCAGGTTGAGGCCGCATTCTCCTCGCTCCCAAGAGCCAACGGCCACATGGATCTGGCATCAACCCGCCACTGACTGGTACTGGTCTCCACAACAGGCAGCACTGGCTACCCTCCAGGACCCTCGGGGGGGAACAGGACATCCCTCCTGGTCTCCACAACAGAGCTATTAGACTATTAGAGCCCCCCAGGTGGTCGGAGACAGGGCAGAGCAGTAACCTGGCACCCCCTGGCACCCTGGTCATGCCAACCTTGCACCGCCAGCCTATGTGGGGTCCCCCCTATTTAGGGGGTCTCTGTGCGGGGTAGCGGGTCAGATCACCCCCGTACTTGGAGGGGGGGGGGGAACCCAGAAAATCCAGGAGTTGGGCAGCGTGGGGCCTCGCTATCGGGCTGCCCGCTGAAAATCACGGCCTGATAGCGGGATTTCCTCGGGAATCGCTCGGAATCCTCGCCCTGCATTAATGTGCTTGGCGAGGGACGGTGAATTGCTCCCAGCGGGATGGCAGATCAGTAGGAATTCAACTCCAGAGGAAGAACATAAGAGTCTCCCAAGCGGGGAATTTTGCCCTAAGGGTGGGTGAATCCACATCTGGATCTCACACCCTGTCAAACCCTCCCAAAATGACACTTAGGGCACGATTCTCCATTAAGATTTCTAAGTGGGTAGTGAGCAGGACTGTGGCAAGCTTCCCGCCGCTCAGCCCAGGGAGGCCGGCAACGCTATTCAACGTTAATTGGTCCACTTGACGAGGCCCCACGGGCTTCTTGGCGCAAATAAGGCTCACCAGCTGATTCGCCGGCACCGCGCTCGCCGGCCCCCCCGCTAACAAAGTCGAGCAGCACTTAAGCTGCGCTGGCTCAGCCAAACCCCAGCCCAGCTCGCAATAATGGCACCCAGGAGACTGGCCCCAAGATTCGGGGATGCTGACCTGGGGAGGCTCCTGGATGCAGTGAGGCCAGGAGGGAGGTCCTGTCCACCGCCCCCCCCCCCCCCCTCTCCCCGGGACCCAGAGGGTCAGCCGTTGGGCCTGGGACGAGCTGGCAGGGGCTCTGAGCTCGGGGCGTGTGACCAGGAGGACTGGCCTCCAGTGCAGGAAGAAGGTCAACAACCAACACAGGGCAGCATTTCATTTCAGCACGAGTGAATTGACACCCACAACCCCCCTCTCCCCGCCCCCAACCCCCACCCCGGGACCGTTCCGCCCCTGCCTGAGCATCTACCTCCATCTCCCCATATGACCCACAACCCTCCCTCCTGCCCCCCTCTCCCTTCAGCCCCGCTCCAACACTTCCTTCACACCTCCCCCCCTCCGCCACCACCACAGTGAACCACACTGTGGCTATTGAGGTCCTCCCTGTGTCTCCTCAGGGAAAGCTCTCCCACAATCGCCGGGAGAGGGTCCAGACTGGCACTGGTGTGCCGGACGTGAGAATCTTCACCTCCTTCGGGGAGCGGGCCCTGGACGTGACTGGGGTGGGCGAGGACAGGGCGGTCACTAAGGCAGAGGCTGGTGGAAGCCACAGAGACGAGGAACCAGTGGGCTCCACCTGGAGGACCTGTCAAACGTGAGTTGTTATTGCCTTACAGACTGACCCATCCCTCCCACTGACCACATGTCCATTCTCCCACAGGTCCTCCAGCCGACGGCACCGACCCATCCCGGGTGGCAACCTCTCCGGCCCCCCATGAGACCACCTCAGAAGAGGATGCGCAGTAACAGTCGCGTCGCAGTTGTCATCCCCCTGCCCCCCTCTCCACCAGCGCAGATACACGCACCTCGGTGGGAAACATTAGTGGTCAGGCTTCTGGGGCACAATCTAGAGGGCACCACACAGCTGCTGATGCACATCTGGTGGAGGCAGGACCCCCCAGGCGAGACAGCGGTCGGAGGGCTGCTGGATCCCAGGACCCAGCTGGGTCCCAGCCTGATGCTGAGCCTGTGGAAGAGGTCATCCGGAGCTGATGGAGACGTTAGGGAGCAGCCGGAACATTCAGAGGGCGATGTCAGCATCACTCCAGCAGATCCATAGCCGCTTGGCGAAGTCCCAGAGGCTACGGGCACAGGAGATGTCACCAGCAATGCTTGGCACTGAGGCCAACGCTGCTAGGGTGGCAACGGCAGTGGAGAGCCTGGTGCATGACGTTGGGATCATGATGAAGGTGTCCAAGGAGTCACGCAGTTGATGACGGCCATGACCGAGGGTCTCGGTAGAATGTCCACCTCGCTGGGGGATGTGACCCAGCACCAGGCTGACCTTGAGGTTCTGCAGGACATGTCCCACTCTCAGATGGGCATGGCCGAGACACTGCGGAGCTTGTCCCAGTCGCAGGCAGGCATTGCTGAGGCGGGGCAGAGCTTGTCCCAGTCGCAGGCGGGCATTGCTGAGGTGGGGCAGAGCATGGCCCCGTCGCAGGCGGGCATTGCTGAGGTGGGGCAGAGCATGGCCCTGTCACTGAGGAGCATCGCCGAGGGCGTCGACACGATGGTGCAGACAATGGGGAACTGCCAGGGCTGGCACAGCCAGATGACGCAGGGGCAACGGGGCACAAACCTCTGATGAGTCCACGTCTGACAGTCTGCACACGGGACAGGGCGGCACAGCTGTGCATGTGCCACTGACAAGTGAGCGGAGGCCCCCTGGACCCAGAGCCCCCAGAGGATGCCCACCACGGGATAAGGTCAGCAGCTGGCTGCCTCCACCTCTGATGGGCATCCTAGACATAGTTAGAGCTGGGAGGGCCAGACACATCGAGGATCACTGGGCGTTCGAATGTTGGCTGCTGAATGTGTGCTGTTGCCTCCCGCAGTATTTAGGCAGTGTGTCGGCATCAAGGTGTAATTGGGATGCTAGGCAATGACTCCCACATGTTACATGTCCCGCACACCCACGGGTATCCACTTGGCCTGTGTGAAGTGCTCACTTAACCACAATTGCCAATTCCCTATCAACGACAGCCTTCAGCCGTGCGGCCAGAGGCTTCAGCGGTCGGTGAGGCTTATGGGTGGCCGGTGGATCAGCCAGGTAGGAACAGGAGTTGCCCCCGGAATGGGTACCAAGAGTTGGCATGGTGGTTTCCCCCTGGTTGCCCCCCCCCCCTCAGCTCCACCCCTCCAACACCCCCCTCACACTCCCATGGCAGCCCACCCTGGCAAAGGGTGGCCCCAGCACCACCCCCAGGCAAGGGTTCCCCCATCCCACCCCCGAGCACTGGGCTTTGCCCATGAGCAAAGATGGCTACTCAACTCCTCGGCTCCCCTTCCATCAGATTCACAGTCTTCAGAAGGAGTGCTAATTGGCGCCGGCGTGACCACTTGCTGGGGGAGGCCATTAGATAAAGGCTGGCTCTCGTTAATTGTATGGCAATGGGGCGTAAGTGGTGAAAATTAGCTTCTTGCTACACGACAGTGATATTCCCATTTTGTCGAGGGGAGCGGGCCATTCGCCTCGCAAACCGTTTGCCGCCTGCCCCGGGTCTCGTTTCTGCCCCTCCTGGTATTCACTGGTCTTGTTTCACTCCAGCGAGGGTGCAGCGAGGCCAGAGAATCACGCCCTTCGTCATTTTTTGGGTGAATCATGTCCCTACGTCCGAGTTAGGATGGTGTGTGTCTTAAGACCATAAGACCATAAGACATAGGAGTGGAAGTAAGGCCATTCGGCCCATCGAGTCCACTCCGCCATTCAATCATGGCTGATGGGCATTTCAACTCCACCTACCAGCATTCTCCCCGTAGCCCTTAATTCCTCGCGACATCAAGAATTTATCTATCTCTGCCTTGAAGCCATTTAGCGTCCCGGCCTCCACTGCACTCCGCGGCAATGAATTCCACAGGCCCACCACTCTCTGGCTGAAGAAATGTCTCCGCATTTCTGTTCTGAATTTACCCCCTCTAATTCTAAGGCTGTGCCCACGGGTCCTCGTCTCCTCGCCTAACGGAAACAGTTTCTTTGCGTCCACCCTTTCTAAGCCATGTATTATCTTGTAAGTTTCTATTAGATCTCCCCTTAACCTTCTAAACTCCAATGAATACAATCCCAGGATCCTCAGCCGTTCATCATATGTTAGACCCGCCATTCCAGGGATCATCCGTGTGAATCTCGGCTGGACACGCTCCAGTGCCAGTATGTCCTTCCTGAGATGTGGGGCCCAAAACTGGACACAGTACTCCAAATGGGGCCTAACCAGAGCCTTATAAAGGCTCAGTAGCACATCGCTGCTTTTATATTCCAACCCTCTTGAGATAAATGACAACATTGCATTCGCTTTCTTAATCACAGATTCAACCTGCATGTTTACCTTTAGGGAATCCTCGACTAGCACTCCCAGATCCCTTTGTACTTTGGCATTATGAATTGGTGGGGAACTTACAGGTAGTGGCGTTCCCAAACACTTAATGCTTTTGTCCTTCTAGGTGGCGGTGGTTTACAGATTTTACCGTGCTGAAGGAGGCCATTTGGCCCATCAAGTCTGCACCAGCTCTTGGAAAGAGCACCCTACCCAAGGTCAACACCTCCACCCCATCCCCATCCAACACTAAGGGCAATTTTGGACACTAAGGGCAATTTATCATGGCCAATCCACCTAACCTGCCCATCTTTAGATTGTGGGAGGAAACCGGAGCACCCGGAGGAAACCCACACACACAGGGGGAGGACGTGCAGACTCCGCACAGACAGTGACCCAAGCCGGAATCGAACCTGGAACCCTGGAGCTGTGAAGCGATTGTGCTATCCACAATGCTACCGTGCTGTCCACAGGTTGGCGGCCTGGGAGGTCGAATCATAGAATGGTACACTACAGAAGGAGGCCATTCAACCCATTGTTCATGTACCTGCCCGTTGAAAGAGCTATTCAATTAGCCCTGGATAAAAGCAAATGACTGCGCATCCTGGAATCTGAAACCAAAGAGAAAATGCTGGAAAATCTCAGCAGGTCTGGCAGCATCTGTAGGGAGAGAAAAGAGCTGACGTTTCGAGTCCAGATGACCCTTTGTCAAAGCTATTCAATTAGTCCGATTCAAAGAACAAAGAAAAGTACAGCAGAGGAACAGGCCCTTCGGCCCTCCAAGCCCGTGCCGACCATGATGCCCGTCTAAACTAAAATCTTCTACACTTCCGTGGTCCGTATCCCTCTATTCCCATCCTATTCATGTATTTGTCACGAATAGGGTTGTCATGTACTCTTTCTCCTGTAGCCTCGCAATATTCAAGTAATTATCCAATTGCCTTTTGGAATTTCCAATTCAATCTAATTCCGCCCGTTCCCCATCACAACACTGCTGCTAAAATAATTCTCCTCATTTTCTACCCGGTTCTTTTGCCAATTACCTTAACAAACAGGAAATTCATATAGTCACCAGGTAGCGCAGAACTTGCTGAAAAGACGGACATCGTGCCGAAGTTTTGCCTCTTGCACTCATCGGGACAAATGCAAGAATACCAAATTTCAAACAATAAAACAGGAATCCGCTTCCAATAGGCAGTGACCACCAGCAAAACAAAACTGGGCCACCTCCCCATCAGAGAGCTGAACCCTCAACTCTTGCGTGGCAGTTAGTTAGAACTGAATCCTTAACTCTTGCAGTGACACCACATGAATGAGACGTGAACACACTCGTTCCAAGAAGCATGACAGGATAGAGGTCAGGAAAGGTAATATCTTGGCTGATTGAGGAATATACGAACACAGGAACTAGGAGCCGGAGTTGGTCAAGCAATACCCCTCCATGGGCCGGCTCCGCCTTTGAACAGATTCACACATAATCTTCTACCTCAATTCCACCTTCCCGTTTATCCCTTGATTCCACTCACAAAGAATCCTACTCCCCAGCCCCTCCATCTATGAGGCTCCCCTCTGTGACACCCCAACGGACTGAGAGCAGGTAACTCAGCACAGCCCAGCGATTGGCCACTTGATCAGAATCTGTCCACATTCCATTCAACGTTCACCACAGAAAAGGGTTGTTTAGCCCAACTGGTCCATGCTCCACACGAGCCCCCTCCCACTGCAGCTAAGCTAAAACCCTTCTCTCTCTATTCCTTTTTTTTATCTCATCTAGTTTCCCCTTAAATGCATCGATTCCAATAGCTTCAACAACTCCTGTTGTAGTGAGTTCTACATCCTCTCCTCCCTGTGGCCCCTGGATTCCCTATTTGTGGCCTGTTGTCTCATATTTGTGACCTCCTGTTCTGGTCATCCCCACATGTGGGGAATACCTTCCCTATGTCCACTTAAACAAACCCTCTTATTGTCTTAAAGGCGTCAATTAGCTCAACCCCCTCCACCTTCTCTTGGCTCAAAAAGCTGGAGTCCCCAGCCACTTCAATCTGTCCCGAAATTTAGAACGCCTCAGTTCTGGTATTATGATTTTTTGGGACTGTATCTTTAAATCTGGGTAAATGAAGGGCAGGACATGTGACTTGCTCTGCTGTCTGCCTAAGAGTAAGGCTTGGTGGTTTGATTGTTCGAGATCAAAGGAAGGCTTGGATTGTTTTACTCAGAAGGTGCAAGGTATTTACATTTAGGAACAGTAGTAGCGGCCTTTGAGTTTACATTGACAAGATTCTGAGTCTCCCAAAGGCCCAGAAAGGTGTTGTAGGTATTGGGCTGTAAGAGGTTGTGCTGCAAACTGTCCATTTAATTCCAGGACGAGAAAGAGCTGGGCTCAAGGATAGCTAATTAGCATTTCTACCAAGATGCAAGGTTTCACATTGTCATGGGGGAAAGCAGAGGAAGCCATTCTTGAGATCAGGTTACAGGCTTCCCTACAAATCAATGAATATCACAGACAGACTGTGTGGTCAACAGAGGAAGAAGGCTGCTTGACTTTGTGAGCTACCACAGCCTGATACGGGACGCAGGTGGCCTCAAGTCGAAGAGATACATTCTGCAGCCTTCTAATGATTCCGAGAGATTTGTTGCGGCATAGCCAGGGGAAGAAGAGTTATCAGAGCAGACTTTACCGCTGCTGGTGGATTGAAGAAACATAGACAACTGAGGAAAACACCTGGAGAATGTCACTTGAAGCTACTACTCAGCGAAACAGGAATACGGGGACCCATTGTAACCTGGGAGCAACTGCGAACTGTTTGCTAAAAGGACTGTCATTCTATGGGGAGTGTGATGGGTGATAAGTATTAAAGGGAAAAATTCCTCTCTGCAGTTTAATGTATAATTTGCCTACAAAAGGAAAATAACATTTAATCAATAGTGCTTTTCAAGTCATTTGTTACTGTAAACGTTTTAAAACGTGAAACATTTGCGTGTCATTTTTGCAGCTATGAACGGAAAGTTCAAATTTCTTTTTAAATATTGTTAATCTCTACGGCGATTATAACAACCCTTGTAATTAATCTTGCCCCTTCTACAATGCTTCTATATACTTTTTGTCACATGGAGATCACAATTGTGTGCGGGTATCGAAGAGTGGTCCAGCCGAGACTTCATAGAAGTATCGCAAAACGTCACCTCTTGTCAATTCCACCCCTCTGCAATACTCAAAGGGTTAACAAAGACCCCGTGGACACAAGGACTTTGGTGTTTACAAGGGGTGCTTAATGCTGTCACCTCCCCTGAATGAGCCGTTTGCGTGAAAGCTTAAAGAGTTGAGTGTCCTGGTTCAGTTTGTTTGTGAAACAAAGTCTCAGTTTTATCCTTTACACCCACTCTTCCAGGTTGCCTGAAACTCTAACCTTACATTTCTGCTGACTTGGATCGAGTGCTTTTATTTCTGGTGAAACATAAGCGTGTGGTGTCTACCCATCGAGCTCAGCAACTTCCTCAGAAGCGAGGAAGCTTTATTGAGAACCACCTTCAAGGTGCAACCACTGACCTGAGGAGGCCACATTCGCAGGACAGGATCTAACGGACAGACTCAAAGAAAATGGGGTGAGTTGCTCTGGAGAGATGGTGGGATAGTGGTAGTGATACAGGGCAGGGGATGTGAGTTCAAATCCCACCATGGATTGTTGAGGAATGTAAAATTCAATTCATAAATCTGGATTATAAAGCTAGCCTTTGATGGTCATGAAGCTGCTCCAAAGACCATAAGATATGGGAGCAGCATTAGGCCATTCGGCCCATCAAGTCTGCTCCGCCACTCGATCATGGCTGCTATGTTCCTTATCCCCATTCTCCTGTCTTTTCCCCATAACCCCTGATTAATCAAGAACACCAGATTGGTGCTTGAGGTGCTGTTACCCACAGGGCTACAGATCAAGAGCTGGCAGGTGGAATTTGACAGAATAGTTCTTTCTTAGAATATAAGAACTAGGAGCAGGAGTCGGCAATTTAGCCCCTCGAGCCTGCTCCACTGTTCAATACGCTCGTAGCTGATCTCACCCTGGCCTCGTCTGCACCGCCCTGTCCATTCTCCGTAACCCTTCAATCCATTACCAAATAAAAACCTGTCTCACTCCTCCTTAAATGTACTCGCTGTCCTAGCATCCACCGCAATCTGGGGTGGCGAATTCCACAGATTCATTATCATCAATTGTCATAAAAACCCATCTGGGGTTCAGGGTGGTTTATATATAGAATAACAGATACCTGGGAGTGAGTTACAGACTGGAATCTGCTCGAGGGGTTCGGGGGGGGGGGGGGTTTATATATAGAATAACAGATACCTGGGAGTGAGTTACAGACTGGAATCTAATCGAGGGGTTCAGGGTGGTTTATATATAGAATAACAGATACCTGGGAGTGAGTTACAGACTGGAATCTAATCGAGGGGTTCAGGGTGGTTTATATATAGAATAACAGATACTCGGGTGTGAGTTACAGACTGGAATCTAATCGAGGGGTTCAGGGTGGTTTATATACAGAATAACAGATACCCGGGAGTGAGTTACAGACTGGAATCTAATCATGCGGTTCAGGGTGGTTTATATATAGAATAACAGATACCCGGGAGTGAGTTACAGACTGGAATCTAATCGAGGGGTTCAGGGTGGTTTATATATAGAATAACAGATACCCGGGAGTGAGTTACAGACTGGAATCTAATCGAGGGGTTCAGGGTGGTTTATATATAGAATAACAGATACCCGGGAGTAAGTTACAGACTGGAATCTAATCGAGGGGTTCAGGGTGGTTTATATATAGAATAACAGATACCCGGGAGTAAGTTACAGACTGGAATCTAATCAAGGGGATCGGGGTGGTTTATATATAGAATAACAGATACCTGGGATTGAGTTACAGACTGGAATCTAATCGAGGGGTTCAGGGTGGTTTATATATAGAATAACAGATACCCGGGAGTGAGTTACAGACTGGAATCTAATCGAGAGGTTCGGGGTGGTTTATATATAGAATAACAGATACCCGAGAGTAAGTTACAGACTGGAATCTAATCGAGGGGTTCGGGGGGGGGGGTTTATATATAGAATAACAGATACCCGAGAGTGAGTTACAGACTGGAATCTAATCGAGGGGTTCGGGAGGGGGGTTTATATATAGAATAACAGATACCTGGGAGTGAGTTACAGACTGGAATCTAATCAAGGGGTTCAGGGTGGTTTATATATAGAATAACAGATACCCGGGAGTGAGTTACAGACTGGAATCTAATCGAGGGGTTCGGGGTGGTTTATATATAGAATAACAGATACCCAGGAGTGAGTTACAGACTGGAATCTAATCAAGGGGTTCAGGGTGGTTTATATATAGAATAACAGATACCCGGGAGTGAGTTACAGACTGGAATCTAATCGAGGGGTTCGGGGGGGGGGGGGGGTTTATATATAGAATAACAGATACCCGAGAGTGAGTTACAGACTGGAATCTAATCGAGGGGTTCGGGGGGGGGGGGTTTATATATAGAATAACAGATACCCGGGAGTGAGTTACAGACTGGAATCTAATCAAGGGGTTCAGGGTGGTTTATATATAGAATAACGGATACCCGGGAGTGAGTTACAGACTGGAATCTAATCGAGGGGTTCAGGGTAGTTTATATATACAAAAACAGATACCCGGGAGTGAGTTACAGACTGGAATCTAATCGAGGGGTTCGGGGTGGTTTATATATAGAATAACAGATACCCAGGAGTGAGTTACAGACTGGAATCTAATCGATGGGTTTGGGGTGGTTTATATATAGAATAACAGATACCCGGGAGTGAGTTACAGACTGGAATCTAATCGAGGAGTTTGGGGTGGTTTATATATAGAATAACAGATACCCGGGAGTGAGTTACAGACTGGAATCTAATCGAGGGGTTCGGGGTTGTTTATATATAGAATAACAGATACCCGGGAGTGAGTTACAGACTGGAATCTAATCGAGGGGTTGACGTGGTTTATATATGGAATAACAGATACCCGGGAGTGAGTTACAGACTGGAATCTAATCGAGGGGTTTGGGGTGGTTTATATATAGAATAACAGATACCCGGGAGTGAGTTACAGACTGGAATCTAATCGAGGGGTTTAGGTTGGTTTATATATAGAATAACAGATACCTGGGAGTGAGTTACAGACTGGAATCTAATCGAGGGGTTTAGGTTGGTTTATATATAGAATAACAGATACCCGGGAGTGAGTTACAGACTGGAATCTAATATAGGAGTTTGGGGTGGTTTATATATAAAATAACAGATATCCGGGAGTGAGTTACAGACTGGAATCTAATCGAGGGGTTCAGGTTGGTTTATACATAGAATAACAGATACCCGAGAGTGAGTTATAGACTGGAATCTAATCGAGGGCTTCGGGGTGGTTTATATATAGAATAACAGATACCCAGGAGTGAGTTACAGACGGGAATCTAATTGAGGGGTTTGGGTGGTTTATATATAGAATAATAGATACTTGGGATTGAGTTACAGACTGGAATCTAATCGAGGGGTTCGGGGTGGTTTATATGTAGAATAACAGATATCCAGGAGTGAGTTACAAACTGGAATCTAATCGAGGGGTTTAGGGTGGTTTACATATAGAATAACAGATACCTGGGAGTGAGTTACAGACTGGAATCTAATCGAGGG
This sequence comes from Scyliorhinus canicula, assembly GCF_902713615.1. Lineage (NCBI taxonomy): Eukaryota > Metazoa > Chordata > Chondrichthyes > Carcharhiniformes > Scyliorhinidae > Scyliorhinus > Scyliorhinus canicula. Next base: position 276,761,875 of record NC_052147.1, on the reverse strand, counting down.
GTTTAGGGTGGTTTACATATAGAATAACAGATTCCGGGAGTGAGTTATAGACTGGAATCTAATCGAGGGGTTCGGGGTGGTTTATATATAGAATAACAGATACTCGAGAGTGAGTTACAGGCTGGAATCTAATCGAGGGGTTCAGGGTGGTTTATATATAGAATAACAGATACCCGGGAGTGAGTTACAGTCTGGCATCTAATCGAGGGGTTCAGGGTGGTTTACATATAGAATAACAGATACCCGTGAGTGAGTTACAGACTGGAATCTAATCGAGGGGTTTGGGGTGGTTTATATATAGAGTAACAGATACCCGGGAGTGAGTTACAGACTGGAATCTAATCGAGGGGTTCAGGGTGGTTTATATATAGAATAACAGATACACGGGAGTGAGTTATAGACTGGAATCTAAACGAGGTGTTTAGATGGTTTATATATAGAATAACAGATTCACGAGAGTGGGGTCTTGGAGTGGTTTATATCTGTCTACATATAAATCTGACATTCAATGGGACATTGTGATCGAGAGTGAAGAAACATTCAGAGCATTTTTCCAGATACGTTCCAGTTTATGCCCGTTGTGTCATTCTGCTTTGTGTTGAATTTAGTCACTAGGGACAATAGTAATAGCCTTTCTGTGTGTGTGTCTCTCTCTGACAGGGTATTCAGTCTCCTCTCCACAATAGATAATTGGAGGTTTCAGCATGCACAGTCCCGATGCCAGATGTGAACACCAAACCATGTGACTTCTCCGGAGCAGGAGCTGCGCTCTGCGGCATGGACATTGGCTACTGCTCTGATGACCTGCCAGCACGTTTCCCTGTTCCAGAGTCAGGCACCACCTTCCCGAGGGGATCGGCGATGACCTACACCGCCAGCCTGCAGGAGAGCCGGGCTGTCCCCTGTTGCCATGATGGCAGTTCCCTGAAAGATGTGGTCCCGATGGGCTGTTCGGGCTCCACCGTGCAGCCGGCGTGTTGCCTCCTGCCAGCGGAGGGCCTATGCCAGGCAGGGCCCGGCAGTTCCCCGGCCTTGGCGTGTGTGGCAGACAGCCCGGGGGCCAGGCTGTACAGGAGTTTGGAGAACCTTCACTGGGCCGCAGTCACCGAGGGGAAAGGTCGGCCGTTCAGCCCACCCTGCCGGACCGTCGAGAGGGAGTTCATTTTCCATTGCCGGACTACCAGTGATTGGTACGAGGTTTCGACGGAGCCCCCGGACATCGGCAGCCTGCTGCGCGCTTGTGGGCAAGTGGCCATCGGCCCCCGTTCCAGGCAACCAGGGGCCAGGCACCTGCCGCCATTTGCCAAAGTACCACAGTGGCTTTTCCCAACAATGAACGAGAAGGCGCTGAACGGCGACGCCAAACGGGGGCTGAAGGAAAAGCTGCGACTTCAGAGCAAGAAGGCAGCAGAGGTCAGCAAACCCGTCCGCCCTCAGGTCTTGCTTGGGGAACTTGCTTGGAAGGACTGGGCGGGAAGGGAGAACTGCGGGCACTGCACATCCGGGTGCTCGACGAGCTGCGTTGAAATGGCAGGACGCCTCCCAGCGCCTTTGCAAAATGGCTGCACAGTTCCTCAGCACAGGCCGCAGAGATTGACCAGCCCTGCGGCGATCAAGGAGGAAGCCATGAGGAGGTTAAAGCTCCGGCGCCAGAACAGTACGCCGAACCTGATGACCCTGCCTTCCAAGGAGGAGGGCAGCGAGGTTGTCAAGTCTCAGACCACGGAGCCGCTGGGGGAATGTGAAAATAATCGGTTTGTGTCTCAGGAATCATCAGCAGGCGCCCCTGAGAGGAGGCGGAACTTCAAGGCCAGAGTCCACATCCCATCATTTGAAGAGTTCAAAAAAATGCGGAAGAGGGAGAGGTGCCAGACTCCAAGCACCGAAACTGAGATGCATTGGAGCAAGGGAAAGAGCTTTTCCAGTTTAGCTAGCCTCGGGAGGAGGGCAGCGAGTGGCAGCTGCCCGTCGCTGACTAAGATGGACTACCAGACTCCACAGAGGAGGCAGTCGGCCAAATGCCAAGGCCTCGCCTGCTGCGACCACGGGCCCTGCTGCTGTTACTTGGAGCCCCGTCGGCCTTGTCAGCAGATTGAGCTCATGCCCAGCGGGAATGGAAGCCCCAGCCAGGCCTCACCTGCCCCGCAAATCCTGGCCATCTCCAAGCTGGAAGAGCACTGTGCGTCTCCGGGCCCGATCTGCACCAGCCCGGCTCCCGGGCTACCTCTGCAGACCGTCGCCCTTGTCCATGCGAGTGAGGAGCTGGTGAGCAGGAAAGAGGTGACAAGCCGGAGTGGATTTGGCCAAGAGTTTGGTTGTGCGGAGAGGAACATGGCAGGCGAGCCCCAGTTGTCCTGTTGTCCTTCGCTCCTACTGGAAGCAGCTGCAGATCTTTCTGGCTATGGCGTTAAGTTTCAGCAGATGAAAGATGGCCTAATAGGCTCAGCCATCGACCTAATCAAAAAACGGTAAGCCAAGCTATTAGCTCAACCTATGACCCTTCGCCAGTTGACCCGGTAGTAAATTAGCCACTTCCAATTGACGCTTAACAGCTGCTCAGTTTGCTTTTCTTCACTACCCCTGGTCATCAGAAGATTTATGAGGCATTCTTGACAGACGCAATAATATTAACGGTCTACTGGGATTTCCAAACCACTAAATTAAACTGTCAACCAACATGGAGGTTTTCCATTGACAATAAAATGTAAGAATGTATCCTCATGTTTCACACAAAAACAAACACAGCTAAGTATTATATATGCGTGCGTGTGTGAATGTGTGTGTCAGTGTGTGTTTGTGTGCATGTATGTGTGTGTGTGCATACAAGTGTTTGTGTGCGTGAGTGTGCATGGTGCGTGTGTGTTTGTACATGGGTGTGTATGTGCATGCATGTGTGTGTGTATGTGCATGCGTGTGTGTGTATGTGCATGCATTTGTGTGTATGTGCGTGCGTGCACGTGTGTTTGTGTGCATGTGTTTTCTTGGTGCGTGTGTTTGTGTGTGTGTGCATGTGCATGTGTTTGTGTGTGTGTGCATGCATTTGCATGGTCCGTGTGTGTTTGTGCATGTGTGTTTGTGTGCATGTGTGTGTGTGTGAGTGCGTGTGTATGTCTTTGTGCATATGTGTGTTTGCCTGTGTGTGTCTGCGTCTCTGTCAGCCCCCTTCTCACCTTTATGTTAAGTTGCCTGCCAGACACAGGAATGAGGAAAGGGCTTTGGTTTGACTATTTTGCAACCTTGAGTTTAAAGAAGGAAGAACAGATTGAGGGTTCCTGCTGGTCGTTAAAAGTGAATCCAGTTCAGTGTCTAAACAAACTGGGGACAACTGGTTCCAGGTTCATTGTGCCAATCAGCATTGATACCCAGTGACCCACACAGCCCACAGCTTCAGGCACACTAAGGTTATATACAGCAAAAGCTGAACAGGAAATTCAGCACAGCTGACAAAACGTTACCTGATTCAGATGTAACAAAGTCTGCGGGCGGGATTCTCCGTTCTGCCAGCCGCGTGTTCCTCGGCAGCGCGCCCTCGGCACCGGTATTCCCCGTTCCCGCCACCTGCCAATGGGATTTCTCATTGTGGCTGCCCCACACTGCCGGGAAACCTGCCGACACAACGGAGAATCCCGCCGGCGGAGAATATTTATTTTGTTACTGATGGTCTTAACAGAAAAGCATTGACAGGTGAAATGGTGAGGGAACGAGGGCAGGGGTGGAGGGGTAGTCACCAGAGATTGGGGGAAGAGGTCCGGGATGGAGGACAAGGGAACCGAGATGGGGGAGTGGGGGGACTGTAGAGATGGAAGGAAAGCAGAAAGGGATTAGAATAACTTGGTAGGAGTGGTGACCACCAAGCAGAGTAACGACAGAACTATTTCCTGACAACATAACTGTACGGAGAATGATAACGATGCCCCCGATGTCTTCAACTCCGGTCTCGGGACTGGCGAGGAAAATCCCCGCTCAGCTCCAGGGTTCACGCGCGCTGGTCTGAGTGGTCAAACAGGTCACATGACCTTCTGAGAACCCGCCCCTTATTGGGGCACGCTACAACATCCGTCCCCCTTAAATTCCCGATTAACACGTTGAAACAACCATGGAACTATTTACAATAGTGTACAACAAATGGATCTCAACGTAGTTCCTTATAAGATATGTCGGTCCGGGAATCCTTTGGGAGCGTCATAATTCACCGGCGGCTCCTCCCGCAGGAGGGGTAAGTTTGGTTTGAACCTTATTGGGCCGACGCTCAGTGTGTCCGTGCAGATAACTTCCCCAGCTCCCCCTGGGACATTACTGGGCTCTTACCCGGCGGAGCTTGCTGCTGTATTACTTTCAGCCGCAGCAATATCACTGACAGGCCTACTCGGGGTGGACTGCCACACTGTGCGTCACTCTCTACTTCTCAACTGGTCTAGGTGTTTCTCGCCCTTTTACCTTGAACATCTATTTCATACGTCAATGGAACTGCTCAGGTCACGGCTGCCCCAGGGATCTTACTTGAACCAACTGGTCCACCTCAAATGTCCTCTCAGTTTTTGTCAAATCGTGATGCCCTTTTTGCACACTCTGTTTTGCCTCCACCCTCCAACACCCCACCAAATGTGGAAACACCGGGTCCAACATGGTCCGAATGCACCTGCCCATCAGCAATTCAGCAGGAGTTACCCCGGTGGTGGTGTGGGGGTCATTCGATAGGCAATAAGAAAAGGGGTTAATTTGGTCGGCAGGGATTCATGGCTTTTTCATGGCTGCTTCAATGGTTTGCACTGCCTACCCCGCCAATCCCATCGAGGAGGGGGTGGTACGGTGCCGTACACACTGCTTAATGCCATTGGCTGGACCTCCAGGCTGGTAACTGCTGTTCCATTGTCTGAAACCAACACTTCCTGCAAACCATGGGTGACAAAGTTTGCCTTAACTGTTAAGTTAAGATGTCTATCCATTTTGAGTTTGCCTCCGCTGTCAGTAGGAGCGTGGTGCCCGCGAATGGGCCGACAAAATTAACATGGAGTCACCACCACGGTCTACCTGGCCACTGCCTCAGGTGCATCGGGGTTGTTGGCGGTAACTTTTGTTGTACCTGGCATTGGTCACAGTGTTTACTTTCTACGTCTGTGTCTAACCCCGGCCACCACATGTAGCTGCGAGTCAACATTTTAATTTTGGGCATCACTGGGTGGAACACCATTTAGCTGCGTTAAACATTTGTGTACCTCACCGTACCATCCCTCCTCAATTGGATTGGTGGTGTAGTTCCTCCGATAACAACTTCCTGGTGGTAGCACAGTGGTTAGAATTGAGAACAGTACAGCACAGAACAGGCCCTTCAGCCCTCGATGTTGTGCCGAGCAATGATCACCCTACTCAAACTCACGTATCCACCCTAGACCCGTAACCCAACAACTCCCCCTTAACCTTACTTTTTTGGACACTACGGGCAATTTTATCATGGCCAATCCACCTAACCCGCACATCTTTGGACTGTGGGAGGAAACCGGAGCACCCGGAGGAAACCCACGCACACACGGGGAGGACGTGCAGACTCCGCACAGACAGTGACCCAGCTGGGAACCGAACCTGGGACCCTGGAGCTGTGAAGCATTGATGCTAACCACCATGCAACCATGCTGCCCCATAGCACTGTTGCTTCGCAGCTCCAGGGTCCCAGGTTCGATTCCCAGCTTGGGTCACTGTGCGGAGTCTGCACGTTCTCCCCGTGTCTGCGTGTGTTTCCTCCGGGTGCTCCGGCTTCCTCCCACAGTCCAAAAATGTGCACGTTAGGTGGATTGGCCGTGATAAATTGCCCTTAGTGTCCAAGGGCACAGTAACTTCATTGAAGCCTAATTGTGACAATAAGCGATTATTATTATAAAAAGGTTTAGGTGGGGTTACTGGGTTATGGGGATAGGGTGGAGACGTGGACCTAAGTAGGGTGCTCTTTCCAAGAGCTGGTCCAGACTCGATGGGCCAAATGGCCTCCTTCTGGACTGTAAATTCTATGATTCTATGAAACCTAGCAGGGGTTTGTGATCAATAATCAGGGATGGCCCGAAGCCTGGTACATTGGCGAGACCATGCAGACACTGCGATAATGGATGAACGGACATCACGCGACAATCACAGGCAGCAATGTTCCCTTCCAATCGGGGAACACTTCAGCAGTCAAGGGCATTCAGCCTCTGATCTCCGGGTAAGCGTTCTCCAAGGCGGCCTTTAGGACGTGACAACGCAAAATCGCCGAGCAGAAACTTATAGCCAAGTTCCGCACACATGAATACAGCCTCAACCGGGACCTTGGATTCATGTCCCATTACATTCACCCCCCACCATCTGGCCTGGGCTTGCGAAATCCTACCAACTGTCCTGGCTTGAGCCAATTCACACCTCTTTACCTGGGATTGTCCCTCTCCCCAGTCGCTCCATTTGGACCTGTAAAGACTTAATTCCCTGCAAAGATTCGCATTCAAAGTATCGTCTTGCATCGTTGGCTTTGGCTTTATATGCTGTGTTTGTGTAGCCTACCTCTTCATTCACCTGAGGAAGGAGCAACGCTCCGAAAGCTAGTGATTCCAAATAAACCTGTTGGACTTTAACCTGGTGTTGTATGATTTCTGACTGTGCTCACCCCAGTCCAACGCCGGCATCTCCACATCACAATTTAAGGCAGTTGGGCAGACTGCTGTCTGTAACTGACAGGTGCTTTGGCTGTTTCCCAAACTCTGCACAGCCTCCCCCATATACTCACCAAGCTGATTGCCAATCTAATCTGGATCCCTCCCTGTGGGTATCGATAAATTTGTTCCCCCACTACTGAGGCGGAGGCTCCTGTGTAGACCTCCATATTACCATTGTGATGGCTGTCCTGTCGCCCACCTTTTAATAAAATATTTTTATTCTCCATTTTCACATTTTCTTCAGAATTGACACCCCACCAACAAACGGTAAACGGTAATGAATACAATGTCAATCCCCTTATCAACAACAACGATCCCATCCTCCCACCAACCCCCAAACAACGGCCCACCTGACAATATAATCATCAAATAAAACAAACCCTCCCAAGGTGGAAAAAAAAAGGAATCAGGAATCGCCTATGGTCACCATTGACATATAGAGTCCACCCCCCAACCCCCGCCCCCCCCCCCTAATATTCAACGCCATCCAATCCCGAAAGAGTACCGTGAATGACACCCATGAATTGTAGACCCCCCACCCCCCCTCTCCCAGATTCCTCCACTTCCTCTTGTAAACTCCTCCCCCCCAGCCTCGGTTCATTCCCCCAACTTTTCACCCTGGCGAGACTCACCGAAACCTGTTCTGCCAGGCTCCGATGGCCGCAGCCCCTCCCTCCTACCTCACTCCCGCTCGCTGGCCGGTTTAGGCCCCCGCCCGGGTCTCCTTCCCCCTTGCCCAGTCCCAGGTAAACCAAGACATCCCCTTTCACATACAACCCCCGCATACACACACAAGCCCCAAAGAACCACCATTGCAAATGAAAGTCCCATCTCTTCCCTTGTCCAAATATATACAGTGTTGGCTCATTTAGCACATACATCAACACGCAGTGAAAAAATAAAGTTACATGAGGCTATATCGGTACATGACCATTTCTCAATTCTGCCACAGTCCTTCTGCCTTCGCAAACTCCTCCGCTGCTTCCGCCATCCCAAAATAAAAATCCTTGGATTTGTAGGTCACCCTCAACTTAGCTGGATATACAATGCCGCACTGCACCTTGCTGATGTACAGCACCTTCTTCAGCCGGCTGAAGGCAGTCTGCCTCCTCGCCAGCTCCACTGTAAAGTCCTGGTATATGCGTATAGCAGCTCCAGCCCACTGCACCACCCGCTTCTGCTTTGCCCAACACAGGACTTTCTCCTTCACGCTGTACCTACGGAAACACACAGTTCCTACTCTTGGCGGCTCACTCGCCTTCGGTACAGGCCTCCACGACCGATGAGCCCGATCCACTTCTTATCGGGAGGGATCGTCCCCTTCCCCCAATAGCTTTGCCAACATCGTGGTAAACTACTCTATCGGCCTCGGGCCATCCACCCCTTCGGGCAGACCCACAATGCTCAGATTCTGTCGCTTGGATCTGTTTTCCAGGTCTTCCATTTTGGCTCGCAGACCCTTGTTGGTCTCTATCACCTTCCGCAACTCCTTCCCCATCGAGGTGAGTTGATCACTGTGCTGCGATAATGCCTCTTCCACTTCCTTCAGTCTCTCACCTTGCTCCCGCACCTCCGCCACGGCGCTCGATACCGCCACCCTCACCGGGGCAATCGCCTCCTCCACCAGCACTTTCAATACCGCCCCCATCTCCTCCTTCATTTTCTTTCAAATTCCACAGCCATCTCCGTGGTCATTTCTTCTGCTGTGAGCCATGCGGCTCTCCTGGTGCTCCAGCCTCCCCTTTCCTTACAGTTCCTGCGCTGACTTTTCCACTCACCCGCGGACTTTCGTTAACCCCCTTTTTCACGGCCGTTTTTCTCCCAAACCTGGACATTTCTCCACCCTGTGCCTTCTTACAGCCTTTTCAGCCTCCTTTGCCCCTGGGACCAGGCGTTAAAACTCTGAAATTTCTATTCGCGAGCCGGAGCCCTCCAGTGTGCGGCTGCCCCCCCCCCCCCCCCCCCCCCCCCCCCCGCCACCGGAAGCCCTTTCACCCACCTTAATATTATTTAAGCTGTGCGCATCTCTTTCTTCTGAATTACTCTCTACATTATGCACTGGAGCTGGAATTGTTTTTCTGGTTGCCAGGCAGGTTGTGGTTAGCCTTCCACTTGCTTCTTCCAACCCCCTTCCTGCTGCAGGTGTAACGCACAGCTTCCCTCAACCTACACTCTTCCTGGAGGTGGGTTCCCCACACCCATAGCATTCTTCACCGTTTGTGGTTTGTCGACTCAATCCCCTATACCTCTGCACTCTCTCTGCTTCTGTACTTCTTTGCTGGTTGAACTCCGTGCCCACATCCCTGATGCTACTGCCATTAGCAGTTCCCCTCTAAACCTGGTAGAAACTCGCGTAAATAGTTCCATTGCAGCATTTTCTCCACTTTCCATAGCGAGGGCCATTTCTCGCACCTTCTTTAGGGTTATTTCTGTTTCTGCCAACAGTTTCTTCTGTATGGCCGTAGTATTCACCTCGCACACTATCCGATCTCTCAACGTCTCATTAAGGACAGACCCAAATTCGCAATGTTCATCCATTTGCTCCAACCTCGCCTTAAAAGCTGCTGTCGCCTTCCTGAGGGCCCTTGCCATTGAGTTAAATTTATATCTCGGCATAGTCACTGAGGCCTTTGGGTGATAAAGCCTCTTCAATATTTCTATGATTGCTTTGGAGGTTTTAGTGTTGGGGCGTCTGGAGAAGTCGAGCTCCTTCTTGGTTTATCTGTGTGGGTTCACCAAGCTGTTAACAGAATTGCCCTCTGCTTTTCTTCCCCCCCTGTATTTCATTTTCTTTGAAGAAATATCGCAGGCATTCGATGGTTTAGCTCACAAGGCTAAATCGCTGGCTTACAAAGCAGACCAAGCAGGCCAGCAGCACGGTTCGATTCCCGTACCAGCCTCCCCGGACAGGCGCCGGAATGTGGCGATTAGGGGCTTTTCACAGTAACTTAATTGAAGCCTACTCGTGACAATAAGCGATTTTCATTTCATTTTCATTTCATGTATTGAACCCAATCCTCCGAATTAGGATCGAATGGCTCAAGCTTTCCAAATAGAGGCCTTATGGTAACTCACTGACTGCTGCATAGCCGTGACTCCAGCGACTTGTACACGAGGCCTCCTCTGCCATTCAACATTGCTATTGACAAATGCCTTGTTCATCCTCATCGTCAAATGTAATAACTTGGAAGGAACGATAACCACCATGCAGGGAACTACAAAACAATTTCTTAACATTGAAACATAGAAAATAGAGGCAGGTGGAGGCCATTCGGCCCTTCAAGCCTAGAATCATAGAATCCCCACAGTGTAGAAGGAGGCCATTCAACCCATCCACCGACCCTCTGAAAGAGCACCCCACCTAGGTCCACTCCCCTGCCCTATCCCCGTCACCTCACCTAACCTGCACACCTTTGGACACTAAGAGCAATTTAGCTTGGCCAATTCACCTAGCCCGCAAACCTTTGGACTGCGGGAGGAAACCGGAGCACCCGGAGGAAACCCACGCAGAATCGGGGAGAATGTGCAAACTCCACACAGCCAAGCAGGAATCGAACCCGGGCCCCTGGCGCTGTGAGGCAGCAGTGCTAACCACTGTGCCACCGTACCGCCACACTGAACCTGCTCCTCCATTCATTATGATCATGGCTGATCAACCAACTCAATAGCCTAATTCCGCTTTTCCCCCTTATCCTTTAATCCCCATTGCCCCAAAAGCTGTATCCAACTGCTTCCTGAAATCAAACAATGTTTTGGTCTCAACTACTTCCTGTGGCAATGAATACTACAGGCTCACCACTCCCTGGGTGAATGAATGTCTCCTTATCTCTGTCCTAGATGGTCTACCCCGTTTCCTCAGACTGTGCCCCCTGGTTCTGGACACCCCCACCATCGGGAAAATCCTTCCTGCCTAGTCCTGTTAGAATTTTATAGGTTTCGATGAGATTCCCCCATCATTCTTCTGAACTCCAGCGAGTACAATCCTAGCCGATTCAATCCCTCCTCATGTGACAGTCCCGCCATCCCTGGAATCACTCCTTCTCTGCACTCCTTCTACAGCAAGGTCACCCTTTTCAGTACCAAAACTGCACACAATATTCCAGGTGTGGCCTCACCAAGGCCCTGTATAATTGCAACAAGATAATAATAACAATATAATTGTGGACAGAGAATGATAATGATGCTCCCAATGACTTCGACTCCGGTCTCTAAGCTGGCTAAGAAAACCCGCGCTCAGGCCCAGGATTCGTGCGCTCCGGCCCGATTGGCCAAACGGGTCACATGCCCCCCCCCCCCCGAGAAGCCGCCCCTTAAAGGGGCACACTGCCACAGGGATGGCGGATTAGCAAACGGGAGAGAAGGAAGAGAAGAGAGTAATGGAGGGAAGGGAACAGAGACGGAGAAAAAAAGACAGAGATCGAAGAGAAAAAGTCGGCAACGGTGGATATAATAACAGAGATGGGGGGGGGGGGGGGGGGGCAAGAAGAAATAGGAAATGGAGTAGACCATTCAGCCTCTCGCTCCCCTTTTGATATTCAATTGGATCACGGCTGAAAAACAATAGGGAAGAGAAACATCTGATCTGGAGATCGGATGGAATCAAGAACACAGGATAAATAAAACATGTGCCTCGCCATATAAGATACCAGGTAGAATGTCAGTTTGCTCAGTGCTTTATCTTGGTGCTTCCTTGAATATTTACACAGAAGAACTACAGTTAGGTTCGCTACACCGAGAGTAGATGTATGAACATCGATGTAAAGCCACCAGGAAGACGTAAATGCGCTACCTGAATGAAAGTTGTCATTGTTGCTCCGGCTTCAGTTTTGGGGAATGTCGCTTCAATCCAGTGTTCAGGTGTCAGGGCTCATTCCCATTAACCATTGCTGAGCTTCACATGGACATCCCAAAGAGGCCAGCAGCGGAATCCTCCATCGACGGGTTCCTCCGGTCCGCCGGCATCACACCCCCCCCCCCGTGGGCCCCAATGGCCGGCCGCGGGAACGGCGAATCTCGCTGACGGCGGGCGGGCACCGCACTGGAAAAAGCAGCTGGCAGACCGGAGAATCCCGCCCCAGGAATATCTGTAATGTTCATTGATTGGACTGATGTTGAATCTTGATATTGCCGTGCGAACAAAGAGCATTAGACTTTGTTTTATAAACAAAGTTATTTGTGACTAACACTACACTAACAAATTACTAAACTAGCTAAGATTAAGACAGTTGGAAATAATGGTCTGACACTAACTTACACTAAGATACGACAGAGCTACTGCGACTGCTACCAACTCCTTACTAACACCTTGTCCTGGAACACATGGGGCAGGATTCTCCATTTGGGAGACTAAATTCCCACGCCGGCGTGGAAACGGGGGTCTTTTATGCCAGGAGAACTGGTGTAAAACGGCCAGCGATTCCCCATTTTGAATGAAATGAAAATGAATGAAATGAAAATCACTTATTGTCACAAGTAGGCTTCAAGTTACTGTGAAAAGCCCCTAGTTGCCACATTCCTGCGCCTGTTCGCGGAGGCCGGTATGGGAATTGAACCCGTGCTGCTGGCCTGCCTTGGCCTGCTTTGGCCTGCTTTAAAAGCAGCTATTTAGCCCAGTGTGCTAAACCAACTAGGTGCCAATACGGCTCTCAACATTTTCAGTTCCGAGGCCGTGCATGCGCAATGCAGAGGTCTGCAGTGGCCGCGCTGTGCTCCATGGCGGACTCAGCCCGCGGATCTGGACTGCCAAAGTAGTGCCCCCCTTCAGCCGCTTGTGCGCCCTCCCACAATGCCCCCAGCCCCGAATGAAGCCCCCCCCTGGCCATGGATCGGCCCTTCCCCGATTGTGGTGTCCCCGGACTGAGGCCGAAGGTGCCACACTGACGGTGTGAGTACACGTAACCCACGCCGTCAGGAACTCGGCTGGTCGGGGACGGAGCATCGCGGGGCATGCCCCTGAGGCTGTGGATAATCGGTGCGGCGTACCCCTGGAGTACGCCACTTTTCAGGGGGCGGAGAATTCAGAAACCGGCACCGCTCTCGATTTGGCCGCCAAAAAGGATTCTCCGCCCCGTCGCCGAATGCAATTTCGCCGTTGGGGAGCGGAGAATCCAGACGCTGGTGTGTCCGGGTCATGTGTCTGCGTACTCACGCCACCTGCTGGTCGGATGCTGGAACTACAACAGTTATACCTACATTATTGTTTACATACAGATGATAATACAGATGACAATCTACCTCTCAGCACAATATCCTGATGGGTTTGGCCTCAGTGAACCAGACGGGGTAAAAGGGCAACCACCACCCCCCCCCCCCCCCTCCCCATTCTCATGGGCTTGTGCAATGCTGACTTGAACCAAGGAATGAATGCGGGTGGCAGGGTGACGCAGTGGTTAGCACCGCTGGCTCATACTGCCGAGGTTCGATCCCGGCCCCGTGTGGAGTTTGCACATTCTCCCCGTGTCTGCGTGAGTCTCAACCCCCGCAACCCAAAAAAATGTGCAGGGTAGGAGGATTGGCCACGCTAAATTGCCTCTCAATTAGAAAAAAAAAAGAATAGGGTACTCTAAATTTAAATTTGTATTTATAAAAGGAATAAACGCAAGCGACGGTAGACAAGTCAAGAATAAAACAATTAAAATAGAATGTTGCATCAATCGAGTTTGCTCATAGAAAAGCCTCTCTGTGGTGTTAATGTGTGATTGCTGAAGGTTGTAGTCATATAAATAGGACGTTCCAGAAGTAATGATTCCTAATTCACCAATTCCACTGTGTAGTGAGTCAAGTATTCAATATTTATGAAGCAAAATCCTTTCTTGGTGACTAATAGTGTCATCAGTCGTCAAGTGTGACCCCTGGATCACTTACCATCGACCTGAATCTGACTGGTACAAGCTAATGTGCCAGACGTGCTAACACGTAACAGGGACACCAGCTGATTTACTTCAAACAAAACCCACCAATACCGTTTTACCAAAGTTGACTGCTCTCCGCTCTGAGGCAATTTTCTTTTATTTAATTTCCCCCACCCCAATGCTTTTCTCTCATTTTCCTCTCTCAGGGTCTCAACTCCATTGCTGCCATCATCTTTCCAGCACATTGCGCAAAAGGCTGCTCGACTGCAGGGGCATCACATCACAACCAGGCTGAGCCCAGTGTCATCTTGACATGGTGCCCCAACCACACAAAGAGGCACCGGCTCTCTCTCACTCATACACAGGCACTCTCTCTCTCTCTCACACTCACACACAGGCACTCTCTCACACACACACACAGGCACTCTCTCACACACACACACAGGCACTCTCTCACACACACACACACAGGCACGCTCTCTCTCACACTCACTCACAGGCACGCTCTCTCTCACACTCACACTCACACACAGGCACTCTCTCTCTCTCTCACTCACACACAGGCACTCTCTCTCACACACACACAGGCACTCTCTCTCTCTCACCCACACACAGGCACTCTCTCACACACACATACAGGCACTCTCTCACACTCACATACAGGCACTCTCTCTCTCTCTCACTCACACACAGGCACGCTCTCTCTCACTCACACACACATACAGGCACTCTCTCACACTCACATACAGGCACTCTCTCTCTCTCACTCACACACAGGCACTCTCTCTCTCTCACACTCACATACAGGCACTCTCTCTCACACTCACATACAGGCAGTCTCTCTCTCTCACACTCACACACAGGCACTCTCTCACACACACACACAGGCACACTCTCTCTCACACTCACACACTGACACTCTCTCTCTCTCACACTCACACACAGGCACTCTCTCACACTCACATACAGGTACTCTCTCTCTCTCACACTCACACAGGCACTCTCTCTCTCTCACACTCACACACACACACAGGCACACTCTCTCTCTCACACTCACACACAGGCACTCTCTCTCACACACACACAGGCACGCTCTCTCTCTCACACTCACACACAGGCACTCTCTCACACACACACACAGGCACGCTCTCTCTCACACTCACACACAGGCTCTCTCTCTCTCTCACACTCACACACAGGCAGTCTCTCTCACACTCACACACAGGCACTCTCTCACACTCACACACAGGCACTCTCTCTCACACTCACACACAAGCACTCTCTCACACACACACAGGCACTCTCTCTCTCTCACACTCACACACAGGCACTCTCTCACACACACACACACAGGCACTCTCTCTCTCTCACACTCACACACAGGCACCCACTCTCTCTCACACACACAGGCACTCTCTCTCTCTCTCACTCACACACAGGCACGCTCTCTCTCACACTCACACACAGGCACTCTCTCTCTCTCACACTCACAGACAGGCACTCTCTCTCTCTCACACTCACACACAGGCACTCTCTCTCTCTCACACTCACACACAGGCACTCTCTCTCACACACACAGGCACGCTCTCTCTCACACACACACTCAGGCACTCTCTCTCTCTCACACACACACAGGCACGCTCTCTCTCACACTCACACACAGGCACTCTCTCTCACACACACACAGGCACGCTCTCTCTCACACTCACACACAGGCACTCTCTCTCACACACACACAGGCACTCTCTCTCACACACACACAGGCACTCTCTCTCACACACACACAGGCACGCTCTCTCTCACACACACACAGGCATTCTCTCTCTCTCACACACAGTCACACACAAACACACTCTCTCTCACTCACACACACACACACACACACAGGCACTCTCTCTCTCACACTCACACACACTCACACACACACACAGGCACTCTGTCTCACACTCACACACACACACACACAGGCACTCTCTCTCTCATATACACAGGCACTCTCTCACACACACACACAGGCACACTCTCTCTCACACTCACACACTGACACTCTCTCTCTCTCACACTCACACACAGGCACTCTCTCACACTCACATACAGGTACTCTCTCTCTCTCACACTCACACAGGCACTCTCTCTCTCTCACACTCACACACACACACAGGCACACTCTCTCTCTCACACTCACACACAGGCACTCTCTCTCACACACACACAGGCACGCTCTCTCTCTCACACTCACACACAGGCACTCTCTCACACACACACACAGGCACGCTCTCTCTCACACTCACACACAGGCTCTCTCTCTCTCTCACACTCACACACAGGCAGTCTCTCTCACACTCACACACAGGCACTCTCTCACACTCACACACAGGCACTCTCTCTCACACTCACACACAAGCACTCTCTCACACACACACAGGCACTCTCTCTCTCTCACACTCACACACAGGCACTCTCTCACACACACACACACAGGCACTCTCTCTCTCTCACACTCACACACAGGCACCCACTCTCTCTCACACACACAGGCACTCTCTCTCTCACTCACACACAGGCACGCTCTCTCTCACACTCACACACAGGCACTCTCTCTCTCTCACACTCACAGACAGGCACTCTCTCTCTCTCACACTCACACACAGGCACTCTCTCTCTCTCACACTCACACACAGGCACTCTCTCTCACACACACAGGCACGCTCTCTCTCACACACACACTCAGGCACTCTCTCTCTCTCACACACACACAGGCACGCTCTCTCTCACACTCACACACAGGCACTCTCTCTCACACACACACAGGCACGCTCTCTCTCACACTCACACACAGGCACTCTCTCTCACACACACACAGGCACTCTCTCTCACACACACACAGGCACTTTCTCTCACACACACACAGGCACGCTCTCTCTCACACACACACAGGCATTCTCTCTCTCTCACACACAGTCACACACAAACACACTCTCTCTCACTCACACACACACACACACACACAGGCACTCTCTCTCTCACACTCACACACACTCACACACACACACAGGCACTCTATCTCACACTCACACACACACACACACAGGCACTCTCTCTCTCATATACACAGGCACTGTCTCTCACACACACACAGTCACACACAAACACTCTCTCTCTTTCACACACACACACACAGGCACTCTGTCTCTCACACTCACACACACTCACACACACAGGCACTCTCTCTCACACTCACACACAGGCACTCTCTCACACACACACAGGCACACTCTCACACTCACACACAGGCACTCTCTCTCACACACACACACACAGGCACTCTCTCACACTCACACACAGGCACTCTCTCACACACACACACAGGCACTCTCTCTCTCTCACACACAGTCACACACAAACACTCTCTCTCTCTCTCACACACACACACACACAAAGGCACTCTCTCTCTCACACTCACACACACTCACACTCACACACACACACAGGCACTCTGTCTCTCACACTCACACACACTCACACACACACACACACACACACTGGCACTCTCTCTCACACTCACACACACTCACACTCTCACTCACACACAGGCACTTTCACACACACACACACAGGCACTCTCTCTCTCACACACACACTGGCACTCTCTCTCACACACACTTACACACAGGCACTCTCTCTCACACACACAGGCACTCTCTCTCTCACACACACTCACACACAGGCATCCACACACACACACTGGCTCTCTATCATACACACACTTACACACAGGCACTCTCTCTCACACACACACAGGCACTCTCTCTCACATACACACAGGCACTCTCTCACACACACACACACACTCACAGGCAGTCTCTTTCACACAGGCACTCTCTCACACACACACTCACAGGCAGTCTCTTTCACACACACTCACACACAGGCCTTCTCTCTCTCACACACACACACACAGGCACTCTCTCTCTCACACACACACACAAACAGACACTCTCTCACACACACACACAAGCACTCTCTCTCTCACACACAGGCACAGACACTCTCTCACACACACACACACAGGCACTCTCTCTCACTCACACACAGACACTCTCTCTCACACTCACACACAGACACTCTCTCAGACACACACACAGGCACCCTCTCTCTCACACACAAACAGGCACTCTCACGCACAGGCACTCTCTCACACACACACACAGGCACTCTCTCTCTCACACACACACTGGCACTCTCTCTCACACACACTTACACACAGGCACTCTCTCTCACACACACAGGCACTCTCTCTCTCACACACACTCACACACAGGCACCCACACACACACACTGGCTCTCTCTCACACACAGACTTACACACAGGCACTCTCTCTCACACACACACAGGCACTCTCTCCCACACACACACAGGCACTCTCTCTCACACACACACACTCACAGGCAGTCTCTTTCACACACACTCACACACAGGCACTCTCTCACACACACACACACAGGCACTCTCTCCCACACACAAACAGACACTCTCTCACACACACACACACAGGCACTCTCTCTCTCACACACAGGCACAGACACTCTCTCTCACACACACACACACACACACAGGCACTCTCTCTCACTCACACACAGACACTCTCTCTCACACTCACACACAGACACTCTCTCAGACACACACACAGGTACCCTCTCTCTCTCACACACACACAGGCACTCTCACACACATACACACACGAGCACTCTCTCACTCACACACAGGCACTCTCTCACTCACACACAGGCATTCTCTCTCTCACACACTCACACATAGGCACACTCTCTCTCACACACACACAGGCACACTCTCACACAGGCACTCTCTCACACACACACTGGCACTGTCTCTCACACATACACACACACAGGCACTCTCTCTCACACACACAGGCACAGACACTCTCTCTCACACACACGCACAGGCACTCTCTCTCACTCACACACAGACACTCTCTCTCACACTCACACACAGACACTCTCTCAGACACACACACAGGCACCCTCTCTCTCACACACAAACAGGCACTCTCACACACAGGCACTCTCTCACACACACACACAGGCACTCTCTCTCTCACACACACACTGGCACTCTCTCTCACACACACTTACACACAGGCACTCTCTCTCACACACACAGGCACTCTCTCTCTCACACACACTCACACACAGGCACCCACACACACACACTGGCTCTCTCTCACACACACACTTACACACAGGCACTCTCTCTCACACACACACAGGCACTCTCTCTCACACACACAGGCACAGACACTCTCTCTCACACACACGCACAGGCACTCTCTCTCACTCACACACAGACACTCTCTCTCACACTCACACACAGACACTCTCTCAGACACACACACAGGCACCCTCTCTCTCACACACAAACAGGCACTCTCACACACAGGCACTCTCTCACACACACACACAGGCACTCTCTCTCTCACACACACACTGGCACTCTCTCTCACACACACTTACACACAGGCACTCTCTCTCACACACACAGGCACTCTCTCTCTCACACACACTCACACACAGGCACCCACACACACACACTGGCTCTCTCTCACACACACACTTACACACAGGCACTCTCTCTCACACACACACAGGCACTCTCTCTCACACACACACAGGCACTCTCTCTCACACACACACACTCACAGGCAGTCTCTTTCACACACACTCACACACAGGCCTTCTCTCTCTCTCACACACACACACACACAGGCACTCTCTCTCTCTCACACACACACACACACAAACAGACACTCACTCACACACACACACAGGCACTCTCTCTCTCTCACACACAGGCACAGACACTCTCTCTCTCTCACACACACACACACACACAGGCACTCTCTCTCACTCACACACAGACACTCTCTCTCACACTCACACACAGACACTCTCTCAGACACACACACAGGCACCCTCTCTCTCTCACACACACACAGGCACTCTCTCACACACACACACACAAGCACTCTCTCACTCACACACAGGCACTCTCTCACTCACACACAGGCATTCTCTCTCTCACACACTCACACACAGGCACACTCTCTCTCACACACACACAGGCACACTCTCACACAGGCACTCTCTCTCACACACACACTGGCACTGTCTCTCACACATACACACACACAGGCACTCTCTCTCACACACACAGGCACTCTCTCTCTCACACACACTGACACTCTCTCTCACACATACAGACACACACAGACAAACAGACGCTGTCTCTCACAAACTCACACGCAGACTCTCTCACACACACACAGGCACACTCTTACACTCACACACAGGCACTCTCTCTCACACACACACACACAGGCACTCTCTCACACTCACACACAGGCACTCTCTCACACACACACACAGGTACTCTCTCTCTCTCACACACAGTCACACACAAACACTCTCTCTCTCTCACACACACACACACACACAAAGGCACTCTCTCTCTCACACTCACACACACTCACACTTACACACACACACAGGCACTCTGTCTCTCACACTCACACACACTCACACACACACACACACACACACACTGGCACTCTCTCTCACACTCACACACACTCACACTCTCACTCACACACAGGCACTCTCACACACACACACACAGGCACTCTCTCTCTCACACACACACTGGCACTCTCTCTCACACACACTTACACACAGGCACTCTCTCTCACACACACAGGCACTCTCTCTCTCACACACACTCACACACAGGCATCCACACACACACACTGGCTCTCTCTCACACACACACGTACACACAGGCACTCTCTCTCACACACACACAGGCACTCTCTCTCACATACACACAGGCACTCTCTCTCACACACACACACTCACAGGCAGTCTCTTTCACACAGGCACTCTCTCACACACACACTCACAGGCAGTCTCTTTCACACACACTCACACACAGGCCTTCTCTCTCTCACACACACACACACAGGCACTCTCTCTCTCACACACACACACAAACAGACACTCTCTCACACACACACACAAGCACTCTCTCTCTCACACACAGGCACAGACACTCTCTCACACACACACACACAGGCACTCTCTCTCACTCACACACAGACACTCTCTCTCACACTCACACACAGACACTCTCTCAGACACACACACAGGCCACCCTCTCTCTCACACACAAACAGGCACTCTCACGCACAGGCACTCTCTCACACACACACACAGGCACTCTCTCTCACACACACACACTGGCACTCTCTCTCACACACACTTACACACAGGCACTCTCTCTCACACACACAGGCACTCTCTCTCTCACACACACTCACACACAGGCACCCACACACACACACTGGCTCTCTCTCACACACACACTTACACACAGGCACTCTCTCTCACACACACACAGGCACTCTCTCCCACACACACACAGGCACTCTCTCTCACACACACACACTCACAGGCAGTCTCTTTCACACACACTCACACACAGGCACTCTCTCACACACACACTCACAGGCAGTCTCTTTCACACACACTCACACACAGGCCTTCTCTCTCTCACACACACACACACAGGCACTCTCTCTCTCTCACACACACACACACACAAACAGACACTCTCTCACACACACACACACAGGCACTCTCTCTCTCACACACAGGCACAGACACTCTCTCTCTCACACACACACACACACACACAGGCACTCTCTCTCACTCACACACAGACACTCTCTCTCACACTCACACACAGACACTCTCTCAGACACACACACAGGTACCCTCTCTCTCTCACACACACACAGGCACTCTCACACACATACACACACGAGCACTCTCTCACTCACACACAGGCACTCTCTCACTCACACACAGGCATTCTCTCTCTCACACACTCACACACAGGCACACTCTCTCTCACACACACACAGGCACACTCTCACACAGGCACTCTCTCACACACACACTGGCACTGTCTCTCACACATACACACACACAGGCACTCTCTCTCACACACACAGGCACAGACACTCTCTCTCACACACACGCACAGGCACTCTCTCTCACTCACACACAGACACTCTCTCTCACACTCACACACAGACACTCTCTCAGACACACACACAGGCACCCTCTCTCTCACACACAAACAGGCACTCTCACACACAGGCACTCTCTCACACACACACACAGGCACTCTCTCTCTCACACACACACTGGCACTCTCTCTCACACACACTTACACACAGGCACTCTCTCTCACACACACAGGCACTCTCTCTCTCACACACACTCACACACAGGCACCCACATACACACACTGGCTCTCTCTCACACACACACTTACACACAGGCACTCTCTCTCACACACACACAGGCACTCTCTCTCACACACACACAGGCACTCTCTCTCACACACACACACTCACAGGCAGTCTCTTTCACACACACTCACACACAGGCACTCTCTCACACACACACTCACAGGCAGTCTCTTTCACACACACTCACACACAGGCCTTCTCTCTCTCACACACACACACACACAGGCACTCTCTCTCGCTCACACACACACACACACAAACAGACACTCACTCACACACACACACAGGCACTCTCTCTCTCACACACAGGCACAGACACTCTCTCTCACACACACACACACAGGCACTCTCTCTCACTCACACACAGACACTCTCTCTCACACTCACACACAGACACTCTCTCAGACACACACACAGGCACCCTCTCTCTCTCACACACACACAGGCACTCTCTCACACACACACACACAAGCACTCTCTCACTCACACACAGGCACTCTCTCACTCACACACAGGCATTCTCTCTCTCACACACTCACACACAGGCACACTCTCTCTCACACACACACAGGCACACTCTCACACAGGCACGCTCTCTCACACACACACTGGCACTGTCTCTCACACATACACACACAGGTACTCTCTCTCACACACACAGGCACTCTCTCTCTCACACACACTGACACTCTCTCTCACACATACAGACACACAGACAAACAGACGCTGTCTCTCACAAACTCACACGCAGACTCTCTCACACACACACTCACACACAGACACTCTCTCTCTCACACACACACACAGGCACTCCCTCTCTCTCACACACACACACTCTCTCTCTCACACACATTCACATACAGACACTCTCACACACACACTCAGACACAGACACTCTCACGCACACACTCACACACAAAGGCACTCTCTCTCTCACACACACACTGTGATAGTCGGTATTAGGGGTATTACGGTACCCAGGTTGATGCTGTAAGACCATTGGTGTGGGAGGGGCCTGAGACAGCAATATCATTGGTGAAGCCCGCCTGCTGGTTCCGCCCAGTAAGGCGGAGTATAAGAGTCTGTGTCTCCCGAGCTGCAGCATTCTGTACCTGGGCTGCTGGGGGAAACATCGAGTCCAATAAAGCCTTCAATTGTCATCCAATCTCGCTTCGAGAGTTATTGATCGTGCATCAATTTATTGGACTAGATTTTAAAAAATGGAGCTCCGCATCAAGCTGGAGTGTCTGCAACTTAGCCCCCACGCGGCAAACTCAACGGCAACCTTCAAACACTGGCTGGCGAGCTTCAATGGGTACCTCAGGATGGCCACAACTACACCCACAGAGGACCAGAAACTGCAAGTTCTCCACTCGAGGGTGAGCCCAGAGATCTACACGCTCATCGAGGATGGGGACGATTTTGAGGCCGCGATGGTCCTGTTGAAAGGACACTACATCCGCCCAGTAAACCAGGTTTACGCCCGACATCTGCGAGCGACAAGGCGGCAAATCCCCGGGGCATCGCTAGACGAATTCTACCGTGCACGTCTGGTACTAGGTAGGAACTGTGACTGTCCGCAAGTTTCAGCCAGCGGCCACACAGAACTTTTAACCCGGGACGCATTCATTGCAGGTTTGCTGTCCTCCCAAATCCGTCTGCGGCTGCTGGAGAGACACTAGGCCTCAGTGAGGCACGGGCCCTCGCTAGCTCCCTAAATGTGGCCTCCTGCAACCCCCGCGCGTACGGCCCCGATCTCGAGGCAGCCCTATGGGCAGCGTGGAACCCACCCGCAGCCGACCCCGATGCATCCCCCATCCCCCCACAAGCTTGTGCCGCGCGGCTGCCAGGCAACCCCGGGGGCACGCTGCTATTTTTGCGGGAAGCCAAGCACCCCCGGCAGGGCTGCCCGGCCCACTCCTCCATTTGCAAAGGCTGTGGCAAAAAGGGGCATTTTGTGGCGGTATGCCAGGCCCGGGCGGTCGCCACTGTCTCCGGGGGCGAACCAGGGCCGTCGTCACAACTCTCTCCGCAGGCCACGTGCGGCCCGTGGGCGCCGCCATCTTCAACCTCCCGAGCCACATGCGGGCCCTGGGCACCGCCATCTTGTTCCCCAGGGACTACGTGCGATGCGTGGGCACTGCCATCTTGCCCACCCCCAGTCATGTGCGACCCGTGGGCACCGCCATCTTGGCTGGAGTCTCAGGACCCCGATTCGGATGACCGCACACCGCCCGAGGAAAATCTTCAGCTTCTACCACGACTTGCCTCGGTGACCCTGGACCAGTCTCGGCCCCAAACTCTCTCGACCGCGACGACCATGCTTATCAACGGACACAAAACATCGTGCCTGATTGACACCGGGAGCACAGAGAGCTTCATTCACCCCAACACAGTAAAGCGCTGTTCTCTTCACATACACCCAGTTAATCAAAGAATCTCCCTGGCTTCCGGGCCTCACTCTGTAGAGATCAAGGGGTTCTGCTTAGCGAATCTCATAGTCCAGGGAAGAGAATTTAACAAATTCCGACACTATGTCCTACCTCACCTCTGCGTTGCCACGATCCTGGGGTTAGATTTCCAGTGCAACCTCCAGAGTTTAACGTTCAGATTCGGCGGCCCTGTACCCCCCTCACTGTCTGCAGCCTCGCGACCCTCAAGGTCGACCCACCTTCCCTTTTTGCGAACCTCACCCCGGATTGCAAACCCGTCGCCACCAGGAGCAGACGGTACAGTGCCCAGGGCCGGACCTTCATTAGGTCAGAAGTCCAGCGGCTACTGAAGGAAGGTATTATTGAGGCCAGCAACAGTCCCTGGAGAGCTCAAGTAGTAGTTGTAAAGACCGGGGAGAAGCACAGGATGGTTATCGATTATAGTCAGACCATCAACAGGTATACGGAGCTCGACGCGTACCCTCTCCCCCGCATATCTGATTTGGTGAATGCCGCTGACGTCACCACCGGCGCAAGCGCGCTGGGGGATTCTCTTCCGCCTCCGCTATGGTGGAGGCCGTAGCGGCGGCGGAAGAGAAAGAGTACCCCCACAGCACTGGCACGCCCGCCGATCGGTGGGTCCCGATCGCGGGCCTGGCCATCGTGGGGGCACCTCCCGGGGTCCGATCGCCCCACGCCACCCCCCCCCCCCCCCCAGGACCCCGGGGGCCCGCTCGCACCGCCGATCCCGCCGCCACCAGAGGTGGTTGAAACCACGGCGGCAGGAGAGGCCTCTCAGCGGCGGGACTTCAGCCCATCACGGGCCAGAGAATCGCCGTAAGGGCTCGCCGATCGGCGCAGATGGCATGCCGATCTGCGGGGGGGGGGGGGGGGGGGGGTGATTCCCGCCCCCGCCAATTCCTGGCTGGCGGAGAATTTCTGCCATGGCGGGGGCGGGATTTTCGGCGGCCCCGGGCGATTCTCCGATCCTGCGGTGGGTCGGAGAATTTCGCCCAAGGTATTTTCCATGGTGGACCTCAAATCCGCCTACCACCAGCTCCCCATCCGCCCGGAAGCAGATCTGCATTCGAAGCAGATGGGCGGCTCTACCACTTCCTAAGGGTTCCCTTCGGTGTCACAAATGGAGTCTCGGTCTTCCAACAGGAGATGGACCGAATGGTTGACCGGTACGGTTTGCGGGCCACGTTTCTGTACCTCGAGAACGTCACCATCTGCGGCCACGACCAGCAGGACCACGACACCAACCTTCGAAAATTCCTCCATACCGCAAAAATCCTTAACTTAACCTACAACAAGGACAAATGCGTGTTCAGCACCTACCGTCTAGCCATCCTCGGCTATGTAATGCACGATGGAGTTATAGGCCCAGATCCCGAACACATGCTCCCCCTCAAGGAGTTTCCCCTCCCCCACTGTTCCAATGCCCTGAAACGCTGCCTGGGATTTTTTTCATATTACGTCCAGTGGGTCCCCAATTATGGGGACAAGGCCCGCCCACTAATCCAATCCATGGTTTTCCCCCTGTTGGCAGAGGCCCGCCAGGCCTTCAGCCACATAAAGGCAGACATCGCAAAGGCCACGATGCACGCAATCGATGAATCCCTTTCCTTCCAAGTCGAGAGCGGCGTGTCCGAAGTAGCTCTGGCGACCACCCTTAACCAAGCGGGCAAGCCCGTGGCCTTCTTCTCACGCACCCTCCATGCTTCAGAAATCCATCATTCCCCCGTAGAAAAGGAGGCCCAGGCCTTAGTAGAAGCTGTGCGGCACTGGAGGCATTACCTGGCCGGCAGGAGATTCACTCTCCTCACTGACCAACGGTCGGTAGCTTTCATGTTCGATAACACACAGCGGGGCAAGATAAAGAACGATAAGATTTTACGGTGGAGGATCGAGCTCTCCACCTGCAACTATGAGATCTTGTATCGTCCCGGGAAGCTAAACGAGCCTCCTGATGCCCTATCCCGCGGCACATGTGCCAACGCACAAGTGGACCGACTCCGGGCCCTCCATGAGGACCTCTGCCAACCGGGGGTCACTCGATTCTTCCATTTCATCAAGACCCACAACCTGTCCGACTCCATCGAGGAGGTCAGGACCGCCACCAGGAACTGCCAAATCTGCGCGAAGTGCAAGCTGCATTTCTACAGGCCAGAGAAAGCGCAACTGGTAAAGGCTTCCCATCCCTTTGAACGCCTCAGTATGGACTTCAAAGTGCCCCCCCCCGCTACCGACCACAACACATACTTCCTGAACGTGATTGACGAGTACTCCTGGTTCCCATTCGCCATCCCCTGCCCCGACCTGACCGCAGCCACCGTCATAAAAGCCCTCCACAGCATCTTTACCCTGTTCGGTTTCCCCACCTACATACACAGCGATAGGGGGTCCTCCTTCATGAGCGACGAACTGCGTCAATTCCTGCTCAGCAAGGGCATTGCCTCGAGCAGGACGACCAGTTACAACCCCCAGGGGAATGACAGGTAGAGAGGGAGAACGGAACGATCTGGAAGACCGTCCTACTGGCCCTATAGCCCAGGAATCTCCCAGTCTCCCGCTGGCAGGAGGTCCTTCCGGATGCTCTCCACTCCATCTGAACCCTGCTGTGTACCACGACCAACGAAACACCTCATGAACGTCTCCTTGTCTTCCCTAGGAAGTCCTCC